>NC_044310.1:27385149-27687166 GCF_007474595.2 Lynx canadensis
GGGCGCCTGGGTGGCGCAGTCGGTTAAGCATCCGACTTCAGCCAGGTCACGATCTCGCGGTCCGTGAGTTCAAGCCCCGCGTCGGGCTCTGGGCTGATGGCTCAGAGCCTGGAGCCTGTTTCCGATGCTGTGTCTCCCTCTCTCTCTGCCCCTCCCCCCGTTCATGCTCTGTCTCTCTCTGTCCCAAAAATAAATAAACGTTGGAAAAAAAAAAAATTAAAAAAAAATAAAATAAAATAAAAATATGTAATATACCTAAAACAGTGCTTGGCACATACATGCTAAGCACACAATAAAGGTTGGCTAGTTGTAGGGTGGTGGTGATTGTGGTAATAATAGAGGAAAAGAAAAAAGAAAAATAATAGAGAAAAGGAAATAATCATAGCAGACTAGGTATTTGTTATAGGTATTTGTTATAAATTTAACTCATTTAATCATCACAACACTATGAGGTATTTATTATTATTATCATTTTCCACAGAAGGAAACTGGGGCATATGAGGTTAAAGAATAAGGTTTACAAGCCTAATTGTTGGTAGACCTAGGACTCAAATCAGGCACTCTGGCTCCAGAATGCTTATAATCACTGTTAACCTCTCTGATGGCAGTAGTGTTAGTTTTTTATTGTGGCCTCCAGTTGTTAAAGGCCTTTGACCCCAAATTTCTATGTAATTTTTTTTTGTGCCTGAAAAACCAAATGTTTCTTCAGAAGCAAGATTAGGAAAACCTAAGTTAGATTTAATGATTACTAGCATCTGATGTTTAGTCATGTTAGTCCTTCATTTGTCAGCTTCTCTTTCACCTTTGTTCTAAATACTATTACTAATAATAGATGAGAGGTAGTTAAAATACCATGCCCTAGATAGAACAACTAGAAACCGGTGAAGCTGTGATATGAACCCATTCTGCTGTCTCTGTAAGTAAAGTAAACCTTTTTATACGTGTTAATTTGATTTGTGTATTAAGAATAGGCATAATTTAGTTGATTATGAACTGTTTTCTTTGTTTTGTGCTTAGTATGAACTGTTTTCTTTGTTTTGTGCTTAGTTAAGGCTAAGCTACATAGCTATATAGCTACATAGCTATATATAACTCATGCCACTACCTGATAGTGGTCCCTCACATGCAGAAAGAATGTCTGAGTCAGTAAAATAGTTTCTAATTTGCTAACCTTATAAACCTAGACTTAGAATTACTGATTTTAAATGTGTTAGAGATACAGAGGTAGAGGTGAGTATACATATGCATTTTGAAGTGTTTTATTAGGAACCTTTTGGGGCGCCTGGGTAGCTCAGTTGGCTGAACGTCCATCTTCAGCTCAGGTCATGATCTTATAGTTTATGGGTTCAAGCCCCATGTCAGGCTCTGTGCTGACAGCTCAGAGTCCGGAGCCTGCATCAGAATCTGTCTCTCTCGGCTCCTTGCAAAAATAAACAAATAAACTTTAAAAAATAAGCCTTTCCTTATCAGAAATTTTGAACCATTTCAGTCACATTCAGACCATCGCCATCATGGTGTTGGCTTCCTTACAAGATGTTAAAACTACTAGTATGAAATAAAAGGAATAGGACCTTTGCAATCAGTTCCATATTTCACTACCAGTTCAGCCCTTTATTGTGTGCTGTACAGCAAATTATTTCATATTCCTGAGCCTAGGTTTCCCAAACAGGAGGGAATAACACCTGACTTGCAGGATTATTAGGATTAGAAATAGTATACGTTAAGTGCCTGGCACATAGTTAACAAATGGTTACTACTGTTGTGTGTTGTCAGCATTCTTGCTCTCTAAAAATACAGTGTTTCCAAGGAAAATGCTAGTTTTCATAAATTACACATTCAAGAGTGCCTGTTGTTCACAGGTACCATAAATTGGAACGTGTATAGCAGATTTGTTTTTATTTTTATTTTTATTTCTTTTGGGGGAGGGGGAAAAAAGGGAGAGAATCCCAAGCAGGGTCCACAAGGTCAGTATAGAGCTTGATGGGGCTCGAACTCCCAAACGATGAGATCATGACCAGAGCTGAAACCAAGACTTGGAGACTTACCTGACTGAGCCACCCAGACACCCCTAAAGTAATTTTAAGAAAAATTTTACGTGTTCCACCCATATTGGGATCACCTGCTAGTTAAGCACCAATAGACACTAGTAACTCTTTGTTGTTTATCAGCTCTCACTTTCAGCACTATGTAAGAATAGGAACCAGGACTAGAAAAAGGTTTCCGGTTAATGCCTGCTCAAGTAGTATTTCAAGTTAAAGGTAGTGAAACACAGGATCAGCTGATATATTTATACATTTTTAAAAGTGCTTTTAGATACATTCTTTACCTTTGTCTCATTTGTTTAAACTTTGGCCGAACAAATCTAGGTTGGAAGAAGTGGCAATATCCCAGCTGGAACAACAGTTGATACAGACATTACACACCCATATGAGTTTGATTTTTACCTCTGTAGCCATGCTGGAATACAGGTAAGCCTACACTTTCAGCAAAATGTTCTAATTCAGGAATTTCCATTCTTATGTGTTTTGTTTTGTTTTGTTTTAATCTTTTTTAACGTTTATTTATTATTGAGAGAGAGAGACAGAGCACGAGCATGGGAAGGGCAGAGAGAGGAGGAGACATAGAATCTGAAGGAGGCTCCAGGCTCTGAGCTGTCAGCACAGAGCCCGACACGGGGCCCGAACTCACAAACCCAGCGAGATCATGACCTGAGCCGAAGTCAGACACTCAACCGACTGACCCACCCAGGCACCCTGTTATGTGTATTTTTTTAATTGAAAGAAACACTGTTTTCTACACTCTAAATTGTTTCCACATGAAATTAGATGAAACTTTCAGTAAATAAATTTCTTTCCCTTTCTTACCTTGGGGAGAGGGGCTTATTTCTATTAAAATACCAGAATGTAAGTAGTTTAACAGAATAAATCTCCCAAACTAGGTCCTCAATTTAACCTAAAACTTCAAAAATTTTAAAATACTTGATTCTTCCTTTGACATTTGCTTCTTTTTGATAATAATACTTCATAGAGAACTCTGGCATTTACTGGCAGATACTGAGCATGTGAAAGAGTTTATCAATTTGTAGCATTAAGTTTCAGTGAAATAATTTTAGAGTCTTACTCTTTCCGGGGCACCTCGGTGGCTCAGTCGTTTAAGTGCCTGACTTCACTCAGGTCATGATCTCACAGTTCATGGGTTCGAGCCCCTTGTCAGACTCTGTGCTGACAGCTTGGAACCTGGAGCCTGCTTTGGATTCTGTGTCTCCCTCTCTCTCTGCCCCTCACCCACTCACTCTCTGTCTCCCTCTCCCTCTCCCTCTTTCTCTCTCTCTCTCTCAAAAAATAAACATTAAAAAAAAATTAAAAGAGTCTTACTTTTTTCATAAGATCACATTATTTGTTAGCTTTATTACTTAGTAGAACATAAGCTTTATTTATTTTAAATGAATCCTCTTATTTATTTAGTTAGGTATGTTGAGAGAGAGAGAGTACAAGCTTGAGTAGGAGAAGGGTAGAGAGTGGGGGAGAGGAAGAGTCCCAAGCTGGCTCCAAGTTGTAAGCATGGAGCCCGATGTGGGGCTTGAACTCACAAACTGTGAGTTCATGACCTGAGCCAAAGTCTGACCCTTAACCAACTAAGCTACCCAGGTGCCCTGAACATAAGCTTAATTCAGTGTTTCTCGAACTTTTCAATGACAGAGTGAACCTCTGTTCCTAGGATGTCTGACAGAATGTAGCACCAAACTATTTTAGGTTACTTGCCATTGATTAAAACAAATTTCAGGAAGATGTTCTATGCTGAACAGCTGTATCTCAAAGTCTTGTATGGCCCACATACACTAACCCCTTGTTCCACTCTTACAGCTTTGAAATTATTATCCCACTCATTTATCTGTGTTCTTATATCTGTTCCATTTCACAGTTAGTGAATCAATGTCAAACATTTCCACTGTGGGTGGTAACAGTCATTTAACAAAACAAAGTTAAAAGTACCTTCCAGAGATAAAATCTGTAAAATTGGAGCACATATTTTTTAAACGAGTGTTTCTGTCCATGTATCCCATGGAACACTACTGCTGTGACTTTTCAATAAATATTATAGAAAAGAAAAAAAGATTTTTCGTTCAGATGAATTCTGGAAATGCTGGTTAAACAGAATTTTTTACTCTAGATTTTTTGTATGCTACTGATAGGCAAATGGTCATTATGAATCTTAAAGGCAGAGGTACTTCCATACTGTGTTTAACCAGCAATTTTAGGGACCAGTTTTCCTTTTGAACACTAAATTGAAACTTTAGTCAGTAAATAACCAGGAACATTTCACAAGGACTGAGGATGGTTTTTTACACATCTTCTCAGCTTTATTAGAATTTTCAAACTTCTCAGAGATAAAAACAGGAGTCTTGGGTTTTGTTTTGTTGTTGTTGTTGGAGTCTTGTTTTTTTACCAGCTAAAATTAAAAACCCAATCATTTCTAACCAGTATAAGAGATTATTTTTTTGTGTCATTGTTTTTAACTTTATCAGTGATTAACAGACCCTTCAACATTTTGGCCAAATTCCATAACATTTAATGCTTTTTATTGGTCTTGTTGGTATTATTTTCTCCCTTCTGCATTTTATTTTGAGGTAAAATTCACACTCATCTTTAAAACTTAAATTTACAAATCACGTCAAAGCTTGCTACTACTCTGTTCCGCCCTTTACCTGCCCAGATCAGGCTAGAGCTTTGGTCCTGGTAACTTTGAATAGAGGAGGGGACCATGGCCTGATTCTGAGATACCTCTTTCTCCTCCTCCTTCAGGTACTCTAACTCATCTCATATTGCTGCCAGTCTGCTAGTATTTAGGAGCTCCTGCACTTATGCTCACTTTCAGTCCTTTAGGCTCCTAAAACTGTTTATAGTAATTCTTACCATTCCAGCCCTGTGGAGATGGCAGAGTGGGCCTGTGGGCTCTGAGCTCGGGAAGTGTCCAGCTGGGGCATGAGATAAAAGTCTCCCTTTCCAACAGGTTATCTTTATAATGGATTCTCCTGGAGTCCCTCTTACTATATTTTCATGAGAGAGAGTGTACCTTTCCTCACAACTGCAATTCCATGTTTTCACAAAACCTATAATCATTCTTTTCCTCTACTGGGAGGATGGGGATTAGGTGAGAAGAGGCCAGCACCAGGGAATTGATGGTAAGACCTGTCCTAACCTGGCTTCTCTCAGTGAGCCCTTGAGGAGAGGTGGCTGGCTCCAAAGATTGGTAATTCTTTAGACTGTGGGGTGCCTAACACCTTTAGTCCTCTCCTTCAGACCCTAGTTGCAATTCCAGGACAGCAGGGGGGAAAAAAAACCCACCTGACATACTATTAGAAATGTGTTAACTGAAGGGAGCCTGGGACCCCTCTGAGCCTCCACAGGGAGTTCGCCTAAAAAGATAAATGCTCCCTGTTGAGGAATCACAGCAGACAGTGTCCTAAATTATAATTTCCTGATATAAATCACCACAACTTCAAAGATCTCCTTCACTATTGCTTAACAATCCTTGAACTCCTCTTTTGTTAGCTCTTAATACCATTTTCCAAGGGGCCCTAACCTTGGTCTCTTGCCCTGACACTCAGAACATGACCCCTTCCTTTTACCTCAGTAAGAAACTATACTGTCAGTCACACCTGCTTTCTTCTCCCCTTTCTCACAGGAGGAAAGGTTCAGTGTGTAGTGTTGTTCGAATTTGCTCTCGCCTGACTCGAGTTGGTCTCAATTCACCAGTTATCCTTCTTTTTGTACCTTCAGTCATTTCCAAGCTTCTGACCTCATCCCCTTAGCTGACACTTCCCCATCCTAAACTACAGTTCCTTGGTCCTGTATTTCCCTTCAAGTTATTCTCTCGTATATTTCTTCCATTTGTAACTAAACTATTCTTAAAACAATAGCCTAAAGACATTCACCTGAAATTTAAAGAGACAAATGATATTAAGGATATAGAACAACTGAAACTTTACATTTTGCCAGTGTGAGTATAAATTAACATGAGCATTTTTCAAAACTGTCTTGTCGTTATCTACTAAAGTTAAATATATGCATACTCTATGACCCAGGATCTCCAAGATACCCAACAGAAAATGCATATCTATGTTCACCAAAAGATAGTACGTTAATGCTTAGAGTAGCACTGGTCATAGTCAAAAACTACAAACAATTCAAATGCCCACAATCAGTAGATTGGAGAAATAAATAATGTATATTTATACAACAGAATATTCTACAACAAAGAGAATGCTGCAACAATATGGATGGATTTCACAAACACAGTGTCAAGCCAAGGAAGTCATACCCGAAGGGCACATGACTGTGATCCAGTGATGTGATTTATTATAAAGTTCAAAAGCAGATACAATCTTTAATGTCACCTATAATGTTAAAAGTCCAGTTACTGAAGGCAGAGTAGATAGGATGGTGACCACAGAAGGGCACAAAGGGACTTCTTGGTTGCAGTTAATGTTCAACTTCTTGATTTGGGTACTGGTTTCATGGGTATTTGTGAACATTCCTCATCCTATACACTTATGGTCCATGTGCTTTCCTCTGTGTATTTATATTTCTGTAAAATGTTTATATTAACAGAAGAGACTATAATTGGCTGTATCCTCTTCAATTTATAGCAGCCTTCCACTGCTGCTTCTTGAACTCTGCAACATTCAATACTGTTGTCACTCACTCGTTGAAACCATCCACCATTTGATTTCCATACACATTTTTCTCTTTTCATCTTGCCTTTCCATTTGTTCTTCATTTAGTTTAAATTTTTAAGTTTAAATATTTATGACTTTGAAATCTCTTTACAGAGAGAACTTTTTCCAGACCTTGAGGTTGTTTTTGACTACACCCTCTCACCTGCCACCCTTCTCAAATCCACCCCTCAACCCTGTAGAATTTACCATCTCACTCTCAGACCCTTCTCATCCTCACTTCCCCTGCTTGATTCAGCTCTCATTATTACTTTTCCTGTACAATTGCAAAATGATCCTAAGTGCCCCCATTTAATCTGTTCTCCCTCATTAATTAAAACATAAGACCCTATCATTCATCTATTTCGTGCTAACATGTCCATTGAAGGTAAAGTCTCATTTTCTTAGGACAGCATACATACTCAATTCCTGATGTCTGCATCCTGCTCCCTTCACTTCTGCTACACCTCAGTCTGTTTTGCTTTTTTTCTCCTACTCTTCCTTCCTCCTTTCCTTTCTTTTTCTCCTCCTCTCTATATCTCCTCCCTTTCACATACACAAACACACAGAAACACAACAGGACTACAGCCATTCTAGACAGCCATTCTAAACAGAGTTCTCATAACTCTCCTGACCATGTCTCTCCCTTACCTTAATTACCCCTTCCCTAATTTAGTCCTGTTCATCCCTTAAGATTCATCTTGAGGATCAGCTCCTCCCAGAGCCTTTCTTATATCCTTCCCCAAGACAAATGCCCCTCCTCTGCACTGCCTGAGCACCCTATGCATACCTCTTTATTGTATTTATTAGACAGCGTTGTAACCATGCTTCTGTTTCTCTCCCCCTTACACTAGTCTGTGAAGTCCCAAAAGGCAGAGACTACTCATTCATTCAGTCAACAGATATTTATTGTGTCTGCCTCCTAGAAGATAGGTGTTGATGCTAGGTATACAGAGAGAACAAATAAATACAGTCCCTTACTTTTATAGGTTGTTGGGGGGGTGGGGGGAGAGACCTATTAAGTAAGTAATCTCACAAATCCATACTTATAAGTTGGGATAAGCATAATAAAAGAAAAGTAAAGCTAGGAAGAGAGATTTTAGTGGGGAACTGATTTAGGTTGGGAGATCACATTTGAGAAATGACATTGAAGGTAAAATCAAGAGGAATAAGTGGGAGTTAAGCCAAGAAGGGGGAAGAAAATTCCTGCCAGAGGCACATACAGGCTCTTTGGTAGAAAAACATTATCCATTGAAGGAATCAAATGGAGGCTGTGACCGCAACATGGGGGTAGGTTAGAGAGACAAGCCGGGGCTGAATTATACAGGCCTTGTCAGGCAGGGATGAGCACCTGGATTTTAGTCAAAGTGCATTGGAAAGCCATTAAGAGGCTTTAAGCTGGACATGAACATCGTTAGGTATATGGTGTGTGTATGTGTGTGTTTTAATTCACTCTTACTGAAAACAGATTCTCCTGGGGAATAAGAGTTGTGTAGGGGACATCAACTAGGAGTCTTAACATAATCCAGGCAAAAGATGATGGTGATGGAGACAAGAACAGTGATAGAACTGAATGAGTCACATGTATTTAGGGTTTTTACTCTGTCTCTTCCCTGTGCCTGAGATGCTCTTCCCCCCAATCTCACAAGCCCTCTGTTATCATTCAGAGCTCACATCCATGTCTCCTCTTCATGCATTACTGTGCGCCTGGCATTCAATACGGGACATGGCATATAGTGAGTGTTCAGTAAATACTGAATGTGTGAATGTACAATATAAATGCATTATAAGCCTATAATTTGGAGGAGCTAAGATTTGGTAATTTGAATTTTATCCCCAGAATCTTATGCAGTATCTAACAAATGATGCTCAAATTACTTGTTAAAGTATTAACTCATCTTTCTCCTTTTCTCTCTTGCTACTGCCATTTCCTTAGTTCAGATCTTCATCATCATGTGCTCAAACTAATGCAGCAGCCTCCTGGATGTTCCCCTTGCTTTCAGTCTCTTCCTGTTTCTTCTTTTTTTTTTTTTTTTTTAATGTTTATTTATTTTTGAGGGGGAGAGAGTGTGAACGGGGGAGGAGCAGAGAAAGAGGGAGACATAGAATCCAAGGCAGGTTCCAGGCTCTGAGCAGTCAGAACAGAGCCCAACGCAGGGCTAAAATTCACGAACCATGAGATCATGACCTGATCTAGAGTCGGATGCTTAACCGACTGAGCCACCCAGGTGCTCCAGTCTTCCTATTCCTAATCCAGGCTCCATGCTATTGCTATTACTTTAATAAAACCCCAGTCTCATCCCAACTAAAGTCTCTCTTGTTTAAAAAACAACCAAAAAACCCAACATGCAGTACTTTCCCTGCTGCCTACAGGTAGAAGTCCAAATTCTGAGGCATGTCATTGAATCTGATTCCAAACTTTATTTTCAGACTTCATCTTTTTTCCCTTGTGCACCATACTCTGCTCACACAGGTCTATTAGCCATTCCCCCTGTGCTTTTGGTAAGGCTGTTGACTCTTTCTAGCGTCTTCTCACACTGGCTGCCCAAAAATGACAAAATCTCCCTCTCTCCCCTTCCCCTTGGTGAAGAACCATGGCTTAGCCCTATAATTACTTCCTTTGGTATTCTCATACAGGACTAAGTGCCAGTAGTACTATAGCTTTTGTTAGTTTCTTTTAAATTATAGATGCCATTAACTCCTCTACTAAATTATGTTTTCCAAAAGAAAGGAAACCTTTGACTTTGTTTTTCTTTGAATCTGCAGTATCTAACATAGTAACTGTTACAGAGGAACTCAACTAAATGTTCTGGGTTTTTTTATTATAGTAAAATTATACAACATACAACTTACCATTTTAACTACTTCTAAGTGTACAGTCTGTCACATTAAGTATGTTCACATTGTGTGCAGCCATAAGACCATCTATCTCCAGAACTTTTTCATCTTCCTTGACACTCTATACCCATCAAACACTTAACTCTCCATTCCCCTTCCCCACCACACCCCTGGCCACTGGCAGCCACCACTGTACTTTCTGTCTCTCTGAATTTGACTTCTCCAGTTACCTCATATGAATGGATCATACAGTATTTGTCCTTTTATGACTGGTTTATTTCATTTAGCATGTGTCATCAAGGTTCATCCATGTGTTAGACTTTTTTTTTTTTAATTTTTTTTTAACGTTTATTTATTTTTTTGAGACAGAGACAGAGCATGAACAGGGGAGGAGCAGAGAGAGAGGGAGACACAGAATCCGAAACAGGCTCTGTCAGCACAGAGCCTGACGTGGGGCTCGAACTCATGGACCGTGAGATCATGACCTGAGCCGAAGTCGGACGCTTAACCGACCAAGCCACCCAGGGGCCCCTAGACTTTTCTTTATAAGCCTGAATAATAGTCCATTGTATATATATACCACCTTCTATCCATTCTCCCATCATTGGATACTTGAGTTGCTTCTGCCTGTAGGCTATTGTGGATACTACTACTTTGAACAAGGGTGTGCAGATATCTGTTTGAGTCTCTGCTTTCATTTCGTTTGGCTATGTACCCAGAATCAATTAAGTAAAGTATGTTTTATTTTACTAATGTGCAAAGCTGGTTTTTTAATATAACTTGGTCTGTGATGAGCATTTATTTAAATGTTTAAAAACCAACAGAACATCCACTGCCTTCTCTACAGGGTACCAGCCGTCCTTCACACTATCATGTTTTATGGGACGATAACTGCTTTACTGCAGATGAACTTCAGCTGCTGACTTACCAGCTCTGCCACACTTACGTGCGCTGTACACGATCTGTTTCTATACCTGCACCAGCGTATTATGCTCACCTGGTAGCGTTCAGAGCCAGATACCATCTCGTGGACAAAGAACATGACAGGTAGTATAAAAGCACAACAAATACAGATTCTCACCCAAAACCAAGTATGGGTCAGCATGTTAGGCTTTTCTTGCAAAATTTCTTTTAAGTGTTTCCATGTATGTGCCTCTCTGCCACAAGCTGTTAGAGGACTCAGTGGTCCATATGAAAAGGAACAATAGGCAGAACTGACTACCCAAGATAAGGGCTCCGTTAAAATGTGCACTTTAGGCTTATTAGTATTAGAATGGTATAGTGATTTAGTTGCTTTACCAGGTTAATTCAAGGGAGAGATCATTGCTAATAGACAAAATGATGGGATGTCTGAGATTTGCTTCTAAACAATCCTGGGGAGGTGAGAGAAGTAAAACAAAATTGGCCTTGGGTTAATAATCATTGAATCTGGGTGATAGAAATGTTCATAATGCCAGCCTCTCTTTTTTTAATATAAATAGTTTTGAAATTTTCTATGAGTAATATTTTCTAAAATTACTACATCAGAATAGGGTTTGTTTTTGTGTTCATTGCCACTTCTCTTACAGTGCTGAAGGAAGTCATGTTTCAGGACAGAGCAATGGACGAGATCCACAAGCTCTTGCCAAGGCTGTACAGATTCACCAAGATACCTTACGCACAATGTACTTTGCTTAAAAAGTCCAAGAATATTCTCTGAGAGGAAGAATTGAAAAGATGCATCGACATAGAGCGTATGTTTCCAGTGGAGTCAGTTGAGTGGGAATGCCTCCAGCCATACAGCAACCAACACTGTGTGGGGACCAGGGTCTGATTTTTATGTTAATATAAGGAAGATTGTTTACTTCATCAAGGAACACAGCACCATTATGCAATATGAAACCAGCCAACTGCTTTTTTGTGCGGTCTCCTTAGGAAGTATCGCCATTGTTTTGTTTTCACTTTCTTGTAGTCTAACCCTTTTAATGCCTTTACCTCAAGTTGCTTGGCAGCACAACTATCTTTGCAAAAAAAGTACAGAAAAAGTAAATGACGGTTTAAAAAAAAAACACACACCTTACATGAATAATCAAAGTGATTGTTCACAATTATGTGTGCAAAAAAATTAGTGTGCATTCGTGTATTCTTGTGAAAGGTATCTGTGTATATTTTAAATATATACATGTATACTTCATATGCATATATATCTGGATCTACACTGACAGTAGATATATATGTGTCTGTGTGTGTATTTTATAGTTCATTCCATCGGGAAACTTTCTTTCCCTTTTATCATCCTCCCACCACCACTTTGATTTCTCTCTACCTCCCTCGCCTTCATCACCTACATTTTTTTTTCCTGATGCTACCAGTGACATTCAGATGTTCGTGTATCTGGTTCATTTGGATATGAAGCATGGCAAACTAGAGTTTTATTTTTATTTTGCACACCCTACTCCTGTCTCTTGTCTCATACACAGTTCTAAGTCCTCAACTCTTGATATTGCTTTCTTAAACAAAATTATTATATATATACACACACGTATATGTATGTATATATATATGTGTGTGTGTGTGTGTGTGTATATATATATATATATATATATATATACGTATATATATATATATGAAGTTTCTATGAGAGTGTCTGCCCACTCCTGCTCTGAACTTAACATTTGCCATTTGTGCAATGTGTATATAAGCAGTAGCAATCTTAAACTATTATTTTTCTTTAGTTTGTTAAAGCTGCTATAAATATAAAACTTTGTCAGAAGTTGTAACTCAGAAATTTCTCTATAACTGATATGTATTCTAAAGCTTTCTGTTGCTATGGGTTATACATGAAAATCCCTTACAGCTTTCATAAAGGGCAAATATTTTAAATGATTGAAACTCTTTAGGGTTGAGGCCTCTGAAATTGGGTGGAGAGAGAGAAGGGGTTGCTGAGGGTTTTTTTTTATTTTAAATTTTTTTTTTTTTTGCTAGTTTACTTGTTGCCTCTCATACCTTAATGTGATTTTCATATATATATATATATATATATATATGTATATATATATACATACATATATATGCTTATATATATGTATGTATATATATATATACATATATGTATGTTTTGAAGTACAGCTTCCTTTTATATTTATTAGGATAGTGCTTTAATAATTAGAGAACTGTATTGGCAACATCTTTTATAGAAATGTAATCATGTTTATTTTAAGAACTGACAACTTGTTTTGCTGTCTTTTAGTGCAATAAGCAGTTTTAAAGGAAAGGTGTGTCTGTTTGATTTCTTTACCACAGATAGTGGGAGAAACAGGCACCTCCATAATTTTAAAAGGGCAAAGTAATACAGCCTTAATTTCAGAAGGAAAGTTTTGTAATTTTTCAAGTTTAAAGAATGTCTTTTAAAAATCCTAATGAAAATGAAGGAAGTTAAATTTCCTAAATGAGTCTGATCTTAAATATTAGAGATAGAGTTGAACTTTGATTTAAGAAATGACAGTGAATAGGGGCTTAGTTGGTGGAGCATGTAACTTTTGATCTCAGGATCATGAGTTCAAGTGCCACTTCAGGTGTGGAGCCTACTTTTTAAAAAATGACAGTGAATAACTTAACATTTAGAAGACATTTAATATTTTGAAAATAGATCATGTTTATTGAACAATCATACTGGTTAGGTGCCCATTTTCATTTACTAAAATTAATTAGGAAAATGTAAAATGATATTTTTAAAACATTTTTTGCCAATTTATCACCAGTGTAACTTTCCTTTTAAAATTAGGGTTATGGTGGCAAAGGAGGTTAGGACTGATCATTTTAAATGAGTTAAATCACTGAAATATGGAAAAGGTTTTACAAAACTTCTGTTTTATTGATTTTGTTTTAAGGTATTGAAAATATTATAGAGCTGTCAAAATCAAGTTCATCAGTAACATTGGATTCAGGGGAGCTTAGCACTTTGTAACTCATGAAAATTGCATTTTAATTTTTTTTTTTTTTTTTTTTTTTTTTTCACTGGTTCAGAGTGTAGATACTACAGATTGTTTCCAGTGGGCATTTTAAACCTTTCAGAGTTCCATCTGCACATGATATCAAATGGATTAGCTCTTTAGTTTCTCTCTTACCTGTAATCCACTCTTATTGCCAATTTACTGTATTTTGAGCCTATAATCTGAGCCCGTGTCCTCCAACAGGTATGAAATATTTTGTTCCTCTGCCAGAAAACTAAGAAAGTACTGTATTTTGTATGTTTATTATTACTGAAGTATCTGAAATGCAATTTACAACACTGTTTCAAAGCTCTTTACATGAAGTAATATTTGTATAGTATATACATTTTTTTCTCCCAACCCTGCCCCTCTCCTCCAAAAATTTCCTATAAAGCATGTATTTTTTTTTTTTTACATTAAAATTTCACTGAATATAGTCAGGAACATGAACAAGAGAAGAAAATAGTTTATCCTTGATTGTTATATGCTTGCTCAGTATGAGTAAAACACCTTCCTTTACCAATGGGAGCTACACAGACATGTGGGAAACTATAGGGCCCAGGGAAGAACTATAAGATACCATTTGCCTGTTTAGTGCTTCACTTCATTTTCAGTTGCTTAGTTTTCCATGTGGTAGAATGAAACCCGTAATTTAAATCTATTTGGAAGGACTTTTACTGAGGAAAAACAAAAAACAAAAACGTTTTTTAATATAAAGCTTTACCTTTGAAGTGAGTTCTTTTTTAGGGTTTCTTTCTTACAGTTTCAACATTGCTAGTTTAAGGTTGGTTAACTTGAAAGAATATGTATAGTATATTTCTATTTTGCTTACTAACAAATTGGTATATCAAACTTAATTAAAAGGAACCTTGTGCTTAGAATTTTAAGATAAAAGACTAAGTGGCAAATACTTTTTGAAATTTGTTTTAATTATTATTGCACTCTGGTGTAGAATTCCTGATCTTTTTTTATTTAAAAAAAAAAAAAAAAGATTGTTTTGAATTTAAAGGTCATGAAACTCAACAATGACCTTTCTGTTCCTGCCTTTGCTCACTAAACTGTATAATGAATGCTAAATTTTGGTCTGCTGTTTTCTATGATGCATAAGATTTACTTTAAAATGTCAGTCCCAGCCACTGGTATAATTGATTTTCATGTGAAGAAGAGTTGGGAGTTTAATGTATATTCTGGATGGCAAATGTGTCTGGGTAAAGTGCTGATACATGTTATGACAGTATCAGGTTACTGGCATTGAGGACCATACATTTATAATACTATAGCTGCTATATTTATTTAATTAAGTAGAGTCTGACATTTACTGCACTAAACAATAAGGAGATGAGCAGGATTGGAGGCTAGTGTTAAGACACACACCCTTTTTTCCTAAATAAGATTAAGAACATGAAATAATAAGGTAACAAAGGGTGCTGCCATTTTAGTTTCAATTTAATATCAGGATACGCTTTGTTTTAGAAATGCAGATTTTAACTTTAGCTGTTTTGCAAAAGGGTACCTCAACCTCCTCAGTACTGGTTTTTGGCATATTTTCACAGAAGTACAGCTACCCTTTATTTTTTCTTAATATTTTACCTTTTAACAAGTTTCTCAGAAAAAAAAAAAAGTTCTTATGTGGAAATCTACCTGTTTGTAATCCATTAATTTATTTCTCTTTCTAGAAGAGTCTAGAAGGGATTCTAGTAGGAATGTACCGGGTGTTTTGGAAGGCACTAGATAAAGATTCATCTCTACTGTCTAGAATAGGGACTCCTAGCCTTCTAAAGACCTATACTAGTTTTCCAAACTAGGTTCTTTGATGACCCACCACTGCCTAATGTTTACTTGTATATTCTGTAATGGATTTTAGTATGACAGACTGCATGACAGGCTTAGTCCTGACAGACTTAAAGGAAATAAAATCTGAGTTGCCATTCAGTAGAAATGGCTGGCAGAGGATCTCAGTGTTTAAGGAAGAGGTGAACAAGCAGAGTGGCAGTAATAGATCTGAAGCAATTAGATGGATTATATAGGCCAGGAATTAGAAACTGTTGGTAAAGGAAGTTGATGAGTGTTTTCAGAGGCTAACATATATTTGCCAAGGGTGGTGATTTTTATGAAATCCATGAATCTAGCCACTTGGATTCAGCTTAGAATGTTTTGTAGTCCTGCTTTTTCAAACTTGATAGAAATATTTTGCCAAAAAGCTTAACTGAAAACTCTGTATAATTTTTATTCAGGATCGTTAAACCTGAGTTAAATATTTGGTTAAATCTCTCTTAGATGTTCTCCTATTGAGTATTTTTAAAAGACAGGTTGTTCCTATCAGTAACTTCCTACTTAAATTACCTTTTAGGAGTTATCAGTCAAGCTGCAAAAAGACATCATTGGCTTGGCATCTTTATTTTGCCTTTTTTATCCATACAGAGTTTTAATCCTTTGCATTCTTTTTGAGAATTGTTAGATGTCTTAAAGCTTCAATAATAATAGTTGGGAGGCTTTATAGATAATAGATATGGATAGATCAAGTGAGGCTTCCCTGAGTGGTGGTATAACCCTGACTCTAAAGTCTGTCTTTATTTTCCTATTCCCCTCCCATTTGATCATATAAAGCACTTTCGTGATTCTATAGGAGTCAAAAATAAGCCAAGAATTGATGTGTAAAATTAGTACAGAAATGTGAAAGTAAGGGTTTTCTCCAGAAAATCTTTTTTAAAAAATTCCTGCTTATACTAAGAACATTCTTGATCAATGACTGTTAGAAATACCATGATTAGTAAAATGTAAGCTGACTCTCAGGAGGAAAAAAAATCTCTCTCCCCCTCTTCCTCCCTACCATATATATCTCAAAGGGAAAAAAATATTTTTTGACTTTTTCCTGCTTTTAAAAATGGTACATTTCAGTTTATAATTTTCCCTGTCGGTCAAAATAATTTTTTTTTTTTTAACTAACATAATGGTCAAAGCTTGTGCTAGTATTACCTACTGCTAGTTGAATTTTATTTTTCTTTACCCAGCAAAGATAGTACTCTAGATTTTTACATTGTACATTAAACCTCAAGAATCTAATGCTCTTAAAGTATGGAGAAGCTAAAGATTTTAATTTGGATTGAAGATAGAAAAATAATAACTTTAATATGGAAGGTTGAGATTTACCAATAGCAAACCCTGTTGAATTATCAGGTAACAAAGAGTGTGACAAAATTAAGATCCTATTAATTAATCTGTCCACCCATTGGTCTCCCTTCCTTTTTGAAATCAATGTCTGAAGCAACCAAAACCTAATGTTGTATCTATGTTAGTGTCTCAGTAAAGCAAAGATGTTCTTCAGGGTAGATGCTGAGTTAAATTGTTAAATCTTTTTTTAAAGCAAGGCGGTTCTTAGAAAGTGCCTTTTCAGAAGATGGTGCTGTAGATTTTTATTTTTCAAATAGCACGAGACTAAAAATTTAAAAGGTAAATTATTTTAGAACTCCAAGAGTGTGACAGTTTCATATAAATAATGTTATTCGTTGTCCTGAATCTGGTCCAAGGAACCAAGTAAAGGTTTCATTCAGTAAAATATCTAGGTAAATGCTCACCAAATGTATTTTGCAAGTTTGAAAAATAAATTTTTAATAGAATTAACCCTTTCAGTTCTCAGCTGTGTTGAAGGTAATCTGTAAGGTGCATAAAACAGCAAATCTGCTAAACTTTTTAACAAGAGTATGGGTATAGTAACAAGTGCCCAAAGGGAAAGGTAACTTGCCAGGGAACTATATGTCATAGCTACCTTTTTTTTTTTTTCAGTATAGATTGAGCCTTCTGTAAATATCTTTTGGCATCCTTTTCTAATTAATATTTGTTAAAGAAGACTGCTTATATGTAAAGGAGAGCCAAGTCATCATGGAAATTAGTTTAAGAGAAAAAGTAAGTGACTATAACTCTAACTTTAGGAAAATTTTCTTTTTTAGGCACCAAGAAATATATGATTCCCTCTTTTTTCTACCATGGGGCAACTATGAAATATGATGACAGTGCATCTAAAAGGGCATGACCAGTTAATTAGAAATGCAACATGAAAAATTGGGCTTTGGAGGAACTAAGCAAAATGAACCATTCATACTTACTAGAAACATAGTAATCTACCAGAAAGCAGTTTTCCCCTGGGCTTTTTACTCTCCTAGTAGACAACAGTAAATGATCACCTAACCAGTTCTTGCTTGTGAATTTGGTGAGCATTTCTCCAGAAAAGAATTGACGTAAAACAAAAAACACCACACCTCAGTAACCTTGTATGCTGCATTATGTAACAATGATAGTAAGATTATATCGATTGTTTGGAGTGTACTGTGTCTGTTTGCAAATATACATGCACATTAAACTTTTTCATTTTTTATAATGTCTTAATAGCAATTATGAGTTTATTTTTTTAGTATTAATTTTTCTATTGTGATGTTTCTATTTATTGGCAACTTGTGTGCAACTTTTATATTTTGCTTAGATGTTGGTTTTAAGGTATTTTATTTTTATAGATATTTCTAGCTTTTCCTCTTTCTTTGTGATATTAGCAAAGATTAAGATGGAATGTTAATATACCAACCAAAACTACTAATTCCATAAAGTCTAGAATTTGGATTTTTACCAATAAACCATTAACACTATTTTCTAACTTAGAATATTTAATGTTGTTTATATAGTGGGCATTAAAGACAGTCTTTAGACAGATTTCTAAATGTGGAGGGGGAGGTGGGGCTTTTCTATGAGTTAGATTTCTTTCCCTTAGGTAGCAAACTAACACTAACAGATTGGATTTATTTTACCTGATCTGCCGTTTTGGGGCAACTTGTCAATTAAATGATTGTTACGTTTCTTTTTTTACCTTTAATTACATTGAAACTAAGTGGTCACATCACCCAGCATTAGGATTATGATATATTTATAAGCCTGGGAAGCAAATAACAAGTGATCCAGAAGTCATTGATAATTGACTTTGAAATGAGATTTCCTTCCCCACCCCCATATTTATATTATATGAAAGATATGCTACCTTGATCTTTTCCCTAGCATACTTTCAAAGCTGATTCAACCCGAGCATCAGTGAAGAAACAGAATTTAAGTGGCTAGGTAGAAAAGTGATAGCAGCAGAGTAATACAGAATTTCAGTTAATTAAAAATCTAAAAAGAGCTTATGAATGCAAATTAATTGGAAGGCAGTGAAAAGTATTTATTATAGGATATTAATTTCAAACAGTTATGCTCACTCCCGTTTCCTAGTAAATAGATCAAGGTTATTTGTTTTGGCACACTAACTTTTTACAAAACCGTGTGAAAAGAGTGAATTCTCTTAAGTAAGTAAAGTACTTCCATAGTATTTTTACACTGTGAATTTGTGTGGTAAGCCATTTTTCTGTAGGTAAAAAGTAAACTTTATCCCATCCTCTGAGAATTTAAAACTCAAATTTTAAATTTAAAATTATCAGGGCTTAGTGTATGACATTTTGCTGTACTGTAATCTGTTCTTTCCACTGAGGGAATAAATGAGAAAGTTTCAAGTAATTATAATTGGGGAAATGTTATTTTTATATTATGTAAAATTTCACAATTTAAAGTGAATCAGCATGTAATTTCATAGAGACATTAGTCGTATCACTTTTTCTGCATTTTTTGCCAGTTACAGTAGTGTTGTTGTTTTTTTTTAATTATGAACTATTCTAAGCTACTTCCTTCACCCCCACATCAGGTATTAATTGAAGACTGGTACTCTGATTATAGGAATTTGTTGCTACTAAATAAAAATTAAATATGTTTCAAGCAGTCAAGATATATTTTTGTTGCAAGTATAAGCCACCTCTTAATATTTATTATGCTTTTAATATTAATAGTTTTACTCATTATGTTTCAACATCATCCTAGATTGACAGGCATGTAATTCTTGTAGCCCCAACATTTTTAAGGCAACCTCGAGTAGAAATAGTCCTTTCTTTCTTTTTTTTTTTTTTTCCTTCCAAAAACTCATAAGAACCTGACACATAGAGCTTATTTTGCTCTTTTAACTGTTGGCTCTATAAATCAGGGCACCTGGCATCAGTACTGAATTACCACAGTGGAGTTACTTGGTGACTTGTTCCTGGTTTATAGTCCACCTCCTAAGAAAGAAATACTTGTGCAGTAATAGTTAATCCCGAAAAAGAACTGTCTTGAACAGTCCTATTTGAGTAGAAAACAGATGCATGTGTTGGTCATCAGAACTTTTTTCCTGGTTTTGGTTTTATTATTTCCCAAAATTAACTATAATTTTGTGTTTGAAGTTTAAAGGCAGTGGCCAGATACTAGAGAGGGAGATTACTCTGGTATTTAATGCGTGCAACTTTCCATCCTCATTTACTCTATGCTTTAATTGGAAGGACAAACAAAATTCCTTAATTTGGCCTTTTAATATTTTTAAAAACCAAACAAGGAAAGACTTCCTACTGATTGTTGCAGATATGGCCATCCTTACTCTGAGAACCTGTGGAAACAGGAGGTCTTTGTAAAGAAATGCTCTGGTGAGATTGTGAGGTGTGTGTAGTGAGATGTGGGAAAGGCTTCTTTGCTGGGATCCTTAGAAACCTTACAGCTGTTGTGGTATCTGCCTTGGTTCTCACACCACGTTGTAAAAGAGGGACTTGAACTCACAGAAGAGACCTGAAAGAGTTCTCTGTAACCTAAATTTATTTTCTGCTGTTGTCCCAGACCTCAACCTGTATCTCTTCTTGTTAAGTTAAAGAAGTCTTGGAAGTTGCTTCTGAATTATAACAAATTAAGTGAAGTATTTATCCTTAAATGGAGCTATGGCTTGGCTACCAATATGGCTTTTCTCCTTTACTTAGAAAACACCAATGAAACAAGGTATCCTTTCCTGTAAAGGAAATGTTTTTGGTAGAAGCTTTGGGGAAAACATGGATACATTGTGATGAAGGGGAAGTCTCACCTCCCATAGTTCAGCTAGGTTAGTGGATACAATTTAGGCCCAGGGTGCTTAACAAAAGGAAGCTTTGGTTTTGGTAGGTACAGATTTGGATCTCCAGTGGTAATTAATTGCACATATCTCCCTGGTTCACAGAAAGGGAATGTTCTCATATTACTGACAACAACCCTCCAAATGTGCATGTGCTCTTTCTCTAATTCAAAAACCAGGAATAGTAAGCACTAAGAGAAATTTTCTAATAGTTTGTCCCTAAAAGATTCTTCAAATGTTTTTCAGGGGCTTTCTCATTTCTTAGCCCAGGGTGCAACACCTTTCTCCTTTCTAAAAAAAATTTTTTTAATGTTTATTCATTTTTGAGAGAAAGAGACAGAGTGTGCGTGGGGGAGGGGCAGAGAGAGAGGGAGACAGAATCCAAAGCAGGCTCCAGGTTCCGAGCTGTCAGCACAGAGCCTGATGTAGGGCTTGAACTCAAGAACCATGACCTGAGCCAAAGTCAGGTGCTTAACCAGCTGAGCCACCCAGGTGCCCCCTTTTCTTCTCTTTAAAAAAGGAAGAAAAGAAAAAGGATTTAAAGGTCATTTCTTACAGAATTCTGCTATAAGTAAATAATAGAGTCTTTAACATACTTAGGGAAGGAGGATCACACACAAATTATAGCTTGATTGAGAGACTATCTGAGCACTTTTTTTTGTTTGGGTTCCAAAGTTTTTCCTTTTTTTTTAGTATATGTGCTGCCGAAGCGAGCACAAGGTTTTTCCTTTAAACAGACCATCCTTTGATTTGCTTTAGTGCCATCATTCTGTTTTGTGACATAATTGATGTTTTATGCCATTTATGAATTGTGTAGTTCTTCTCTCCCCACCCTCTCCCATACTCTCTCTCTCTCTCTCTCTCTCTCTCTCTCTCTCTCTCAAAAATAAAGGGGAGGGATAAAGCAAAAAGATAATAATGAGAATCATTAGAACGTAACTTCAGTTTACAGATGGGAAGAAACCCTAACTCTGTTCAGTGAAAATTAAGATTGAAAGTGTTAGTTAATGCTGCAGATATTATCTCTAGCCATAAATTAATTTTTGCCAACTAGAGAGTGATAAAGTAAACAGGATGTGTATCTGAAATATGTTAAAGCGATAAAAGAAAATTATTCTTGAAAGTACTGTTTCAACCTTCAGTAACGGAGATCCCCATATTCTTAAGGCAAATTAATGTAGCTTCTGGTTTTAATGAATGAGCCAGACTGATTTAAACTCTAAAATGCTTGTAATTTTCATTCTGACATGTGTCTTCTTAAATATATAAAAATTATATTGGATGAACACTAGACTGTTCTTTTCCCTTAATGTACATATCATTTACATAGATATCTCTCATATGCCTCTTGATGTGTGCAGAATTCTATATTTTAAAAAAAGCCTTTTTAACCCAATTCCTAGTCAAGCCTGAGCTATAAAGGAGAAAGTATAAGGTGTTTTCGAATGCAAGAACTTTTTAGAAGATCACAAATGGAAAAAGACTGTTGAAAAATGTGTTGCCTTTTAGAGTAGAAAGGGCTCTAAACATGAGCCAGAGACTTGGAGTTTGGTCAGAGCTCTACCACTAACTTGCTCTGTCCTTAGGCAATTTCCTCAATCTCTCCAGGTCTCCTTTCTCCTTGTAACATAGTAGTGATAATACCTGCCCTCACCTACCTCACAAAGTTGTAAGAATAGGATAAAGTTTGTGACAGTGTTTGAGTTCTCCGATATTCAGAAGTCCAAGACCATAGAACGTTGTTGTATGAAGGGTTCATTTCGTTTGCCTCTATGAGTATCTTTAATAACCATGGATCATTTTATCAAACAGGCATAAGAGAAACTTAGGACTTATCCTGGTATGATATTCACTTACAAACATAATCCTGTTTGTTTCTCCCCTGCCAGATATCCAGGCTAAATTTTTCTTTATAATAATCTTGGGTAAAAGCGTAACTTCAAAAACCAAACTCCTTTTAGTGGTGCTATGGCAGCTGCGATTGTATTTTGAATTAGATTAATGTGGTGAAACTATCAGATAATCAGAAATTAACTTTGCCTTTGCTTTCAGGCATTTTTGCTACATGTTGGCATCAGAGGCTGATGTACAACCAGATAGTTATCCCTTTGTTTCTTGTCAGATTTTTGGCACCTTTTTTTGGAGTAGAGGTTAGGTTTTAAGAAAGAAAGTGTGCTTATTTCATTCATCACTTTGCAGTGTTGAACCTTGCTTTCCAATCACCATGTATCTGTAAAAGCTGAAATATAGTAAAAGTTTTCTCCTTCATTTTAATTCAGTTCTGAGCATCTGCAGGTGATATCAGGTAGCCTGTAGTTGGTGTCTGACCCAGTTATCTTTACAGATCATTGGTAGAACCTTCACATTTGACAGGCTTACCCATTTTTCTGGACAAAAGGGGCTCCTGTTTCTAGGAAGTAACAAAGGGCACATCATCACAGGTTGTGTAAGCAATTGCTTTTTTTTTTTTTTTTTTTTTTTTTTTTTTTAACAGACAAGCTTGGTTTTTGTTGTTTTTTGTTTTAAGAAAAAAAGGCTGCATTTTAGGTACACAGGGTATGGGTGCATTCAACACTTATTTTAATCAACAGATGCTGACCTCTCCTGTTGTGGCAGTTGGACTTTTCCAACTCATCACTAACATGGGTGGTATCTATCTTAGTTTTATAGGATAATGAGAGTTACAGGTACTGAAAGTGGAAAGTTGGGGAGATTCAGGCTTGGAAAATGAACAAAAGTCCACCTTGCTGAGTGAGATAGCTAAAAACATTGATATATCAGGAATACTTTTAATTAAGCAATTTTTGCTGTAATGTGTCGCTTTAATATTTCTCTTTAGTTATGGACCCAAAAGTATTACTGTGTCTTGTGAGTAAAGATCATTCTTGTGGACTAGTATATGGATGCATACATAGGCTGTGAGAAGCAATGGTGTGTGTGTGTGTGTGTGTGTGTGTGTGTGTGTAAACTATGTTTATAACACTATGTGTATTACTTAAATTTATATAGAAAAAAATAATGTGTTTCTTTAGTGTTTTGGGGACTAAAATTGTAATATAACCATTCCAGTGTAATCTGACGACTCACTCTAGAGAACATTTATATTACACACAAATGCACACCCCTAAAGCATTGCTAACTGCTCCCACTTTAGATAATTGCTGCTTTTTTTAAACCCTAAGTAATGGAGGAGGAAATAGCACTCTTTTTAAAGGGGCTTTTCTGAAAAGTCAAATGTAAATACAAGACATGTGGGGAGGGTGGGACCACCTGCAAATATCCTGCAGATGGACAAATAGCCTTTTAAATTTTACTTTTTAACCATCTTGACCGTGTGTGCCTATTTGTATTGCAGATGTGAACTATTTTTGGGGGTTGATATCAGTATGTTTTGAAACTGAATTATTACATAAAATCAGAGTAACCTCTTTCTCCGTCCTCCTTTTCCACACTAACTATTCTTGCCAAATATTTCTGCTGATACCGAGGTTCAGCATGGTAAAATGATGGACTCTAAAACCTCCTTCCTCATCTTCCCCATCCTGTCTTACACCTGGTCTGGCCTTCTATTTTTTGTTGGCTTTTCATAAGTAGGAACAGTTTACTGTAGCGATATAAAGACTGCAGAATTTCAAAATGTTTATCTATAAGCCTTCCTTTGTTAATGTTTGGTTACACAGTAACATCAGTTGAAACAGTGGAGTCTGAGTTTGTAACATTCTTTAGGACTAGATAAGATCTTGAATGATAATGAAACTTGACTGCCACGTTTTATTAACAGGAAAGCGGAGGTGGGAGCAAACTACGATATATATGTGATAAGTGTACAATTAGAAATACCAAATGCCGAATCCTATCACTGTGTACTTGGGGGGCCAGGCTTTTGGATTTGGTTGTCATTTTAATTCCTTGAAGACTATATGTAATTATGCTCAGCAGAAGGCAAATAAAGTTTTTAAACAAAAGTGCTTCTTTTGGTATTTAAAGTTTGGTAGCAAATTTTCTACTTTGAGTTAAGTTACCTTCCCCCCAAAAATTACTAGAAAAACCTTAGGGTTGAGGTTGAGAAGCTTAAAGAAGATGCTTTTTAAGCAGTTGTCACTTATATATTTTATGTTAAAGAAATTGTCATAATTCTTCCTGAGCCAAACTGTCACTAAAATGTCCCGTGACAGAACCACTCCTCTTTTTTCTGGCATTCTGCATATTGGAAGGGTTCTGTGTTGTATTTGTTTTTTAATCCTTAATTTTAAAAAAAATTAATGGTGTTAGTGTTGCTTAGCTTCAGTTTGAAGTGTAAATTTCACTAATAATTGCAATAAAAAAGAAAAGCTTTGCTCCAAACTTTTATTGTGTTGGTCATCATTACAGTTCTCCCAGCTTAGGTAAAGGGAGCCGTTGTGATGCAGTGAAAACGATTGAGACTCTAAGAGTCATGAAGTCCTGGGTTCAAACTATGATTGTGTAACACTCTGGACAGGTTGCTTGATGCTTTTAAATCTCAGTTTCCTCCATTAGAAGAAGATAACAGGGCTTTTGGGACATTAAATGAGATGATCCCTCTGACAATGTGCTCCTTCCTTGCGGCTAACTCACTACTTTGAAACAGTCCAGCTTAAATATGAAATCTTGGGGTCATGAGTTTGAGCCTCATGTTGGGCGCAGAGCTTAAAAAACAAAACAAAACAAAACAAAAACCTCGTCCCTTCATAATCTCCACTAAGCCAGTTTATGTCTTCCAGAACATCCCTTCTTTCTCTTATGTCTTCCTCACTCCAGTCTTCTCCCAGCTACATGTCCCCAGACTCGGTACAACCCTAACAGTACTGTTTGTTCTTGAAGGACCTTGTTACCAACACTAAAAAAAACTAGCTTACTAACAAATGCTGATAGGTGACACTGTATGTGTCAGTAAACAAGTTTGACAGTTGAAAAGAATCACTCTACTGGGAATTTTGCCCAGTAACTACACGGGTATAGGAAATTTTTTAAAAATCAGTAATTATAGCCAAATGCATACAGTTAAATGGAAATATGTGTAGCAATGACACAGAGACCATGCTCTGAAAAATCACAGAGGCTCTAATGTAAGACAGGCATAGAAAAGTGGCATGGTTCTCAAAGCACACTTCAGTCGGCCTGCTGCTATGATTGTTTAGGGAGACGTGAACTGGACAGAACAAATAACCAATTATATTAGAGTTCAGGGGCTTGAACTTTCTTCATAGAAAGGGGTGCTCAGTGCAGTACACTTAAGCATGTGCAGAAATGAGGTGGCAGTCCAAGAGTCCAAGGTGATTTTGCTTTTGGGGGGTCGTGCCTCTTGAACTTTAAGTTCTTGTGGTTTCCGTTGTCTGATCACTTGACAGATTCTTCATAGTTGCTGAGACTTGCATACCTTGCAGATGCTTCCAGAAAATTAACTAGGTTAATCTGTCAATGCCAGGAAAGGACATGATCATTTTTATGATATTTTATAAGATGTTTTTATCATAAGGAGGACTGAAATCTTTAGTCTTATCTGTAGAAGGAAGATGATTGGATTCCTATCTTCCATCACTTTTGTTACTTCTACAGTATCCACGGTTTACAAAGATCATTGCAACACCTTTACTCAGCAGCCCTTTTCTCGTGCTTGTCTCTATGAAAAGATCTTCCTCTAAGAATAATGCTTGAGTTCAAAATGTGTCTATAATTATAAACAAATCAGACATATTAGAGGCTTAGGATTATGAAGCCTAATATGACATCTGATTCTCAGCTAAAACAAAGTGTAACAGACTTGCTAAATGGTTTAGAAATAGCCCAAAAGTATTTGAAACTGCTAAATGTACACTATTACTCTGTCTTTACTGTAACATATCTTGCTAAATGGAGTTTGCACATTATCTTGTAAACACCAAGACTGAAAACAACGTAGGAGTCATTTTTTGATTTGGGGGCGGGGGGTTGGTACCCCAGGTTGGGAACATAGGAATAGTTCTGATGCTGCACCAGACAGGATTTCAGTAACCACCATCATTCAGGCATCATTCAAAATGTCCTTTGTATCTTATACAAATGTAGCGTTAAGGTCGTTCTTTTTTTAAGATTTTTTTTTTTTTTTAAGTAATCTCTGTGCCCAACATAGCACTTGAACTCACAACCCCGAGATCAAGAATCACATGCTCCATTGACTGAGCCAGCCAGGCACCCCAACAAGGTTGTTTGACCATGTTTATATATTTTGTTTTGTGAGTTTAATTTTTCTAATTTATTTTTGTACTTTCATAGAGATTTTATATTATGAAAGTTGGCCATCTGTGGTATCCTTCTGAATTGTATTTTTAAAAATCTAGTAGGAGGTGCTATCTAACCCTTTAATTACAAAAAGTATGACTATTGTCTACATTAAGGCCCTTTAGATACTGATTTGGAAATCTGGGGGCACCTGAGTGGCTCAGTTGGTTGAGCATCTGACTCTTGATTTCTCAGGTCATGATCATGATCAGGTCATGGGATCAGGTCCCACGTCGGGCTCTGTGCTGAGCGTGCAACCTGCTTGGGAGGGATTCTCTTTTCTCTGCCCCTGTCCCCACTAGCACTTATTCTCTCTCTAAAATAAAAAAGAGAAAGAAAAAACCTGCACAAAAGTGTAACATTTTACCTTGAGTATGGCGAGCTACTTTCCATTCATTTTAACCGAGAGATTTTTTTTCTTATGCAAGAAGAGTGAGCTCTGAGGATAAGAAGAGAAAATCAAGTGGAAGAAAAAACAAAACAAAAACCTGTTTCAACCTCCAGGGCAAATCAGCAGCAGCTCTGTAGTGGAACCAGTAGTCATTTTTGACTAATGTGCTATGCGAAACTATTAGCCTCACCTAAGTCTCCGCCCTGAGGATCTCAGGACAAATGCCAGACCAGCAGAAAAGCAAACTGGAAAGAAGAACGGAGTCAAACGGTTCCCTCTGGAGTAAGTAATAAATGTACAAGCAAAGAAATACCTAAGTGAAAGAGGCCACCTCTTTCCACCCACTCCATGTTAAAAAAAAAAAAAAAGAAAAAAGAAAGATGGGGGGGCCCCTGGCTGGCTCAGTTGTTAAGAGTATGTGACTCCTGATTCAAGCCCCACGTTGGGCATAGAGCTTACATTTAAAAAAAAAAAGTAATTTCCTCTGGGACAATGATACCCAACTCTGTTGGCAAATAACTCTTATATAAAACCTCAAGATCTTCCACCAGACCTTGGAAGGAGGGTTACTTAACCGTACATAGCCAGACCCAGTCCCAATTTAAAGCAAAACTCTTCTAATGTAACACCAAGTTGTTGCTTGAAAAACATTCCCGCAACCACGGCTGCCACATTCTAAAACAGCGATTTCCAGAGTTTAATTCACTAGTAAACACCTTCAGTCTTTGCTGTCATTTGCCAGGCATGTTGGTAAGCTGCTTAGGACTTCACTTTGATTATCTACGTATGACAACAAGATGAAAAAAAAAAGTCTTCAAATTTGTTCTTTGTTTTTTCTGCTTAGGAGGGGAAGAAAGGCTAAAACAGAACAGCTTTTAAGATGTTCAGTTTGGTTTTCTGCATATTGGCAACAACTGATACTTTAGTATGCTACTAAATAGGAAAAGATGAATGAAATTATCATTCACCCTGTGAATTATCTTTACATCTATTTTCCTCTTAGATTTAAATTAAATAGAAAACAACCTCAAGTGAACACCAAAATAGGAACTGCTGTTTTCTTAGAGATACGGCCACTTGAAAGAAAAAAATAAGGAAAGATAATTTATGTAAAATCTCTCCAGAGAAAAGGAAGTTAATGATCATGGAGAAATTATGGTCCAGCATTCAGGTAGTTTATAATGTCTACAAAGATCAAGCAGCATAGTAGCATACCTCAGTAGGAATGGCTTGGGCAAGCGTACTAAGTCATACTGTATTTGTGTGTAGGCATTGGAAGCGCCTGCCACGGAAAGATACTTGCACTTTGGAAGACAACACACAAAACTGGTTGTGCAGGCAATATAGTTACATTCAGTAGCTATAGGGGTACCTTATCAAGATTTTTTTCAAGCTTATGTATATTTTGAGAGAGAGCGTGAGCAGAAGAGGGCAGAGGGAGAGAGAGAATCCCAAACTGACAGCACAGAGCCTGACATGGGCTTGATCCCACAAACTGTGAGACCATGACCTGAGCTGAAACCAGGAGTCAGACACTTAACCAACTGAGCCACCCAGGGACCCCGAGATGCTATTTTTCGTATTAGAATAAGATCACCCAGGGGCGCCTGGGTGGCTCAGTCGGTTAAATGTCCGACTCTTGATTTCAGCTCAGGTCATGATCTCACAGTTTGGTGAGCTCGAGCCCCATGTCAGGCTCTGTGCTGGCAGTGCAGAACCTGGTTAGGATTCTCTGTCTCTGTCTCTCTCTCTCTGATCCTCCCCACTCATGCTCTCTCTCTCAAAAGAAATAAACATTTTTTTTTTTAAAGAAGCTCAGCTGACCATTCTTTTATTTAAAGTTTATTTTTGAGAGAGAGAGTGCATGCTCACAAGAGTAGCAGGAGGGGGTGCGCAGAAAGAGATGGGGACAGAGGATCCAAAGCAGGTTCTGTGCTAACAGCAGAGAGCTGGATGCGGGGTTCAAAGTCAGGAACCATGAGATCATGACCTGAGCCAGGTTGGATGCTTAACCAACTGAGCCAGCCAGGCACCCCAATTAAAGTACTTTAGAACATTGTTCTGATTCGGTAGAAGTTGTACTCTCTGAGGATTTGAATCATTGGAATTCACTAAATTAGGTAGTCTCTGACATTTACTGGAAGGAGAAAATTGAGTACAGAGAATATACATATTATAGTACTTCACAGATTTTGAGAGAAAATGGCTTGTTGTTGCCAAGCCACTTCATGTCTCCTGTGGCTAAATCTCAAATCACTTTAAAAAAAAAAAAAAAAACTTACAAGTTAACAGTCTTCTGCTTCATGGTTTGTTTGTTGTTTTTTTTTTTTTTTCACATTAAAAATAATGTCTTCCTTCATTGTATCTCTAGTATCCTTTAAAACCCATGAGAATGCTGAATGGATACTTAGGTTCTTTAACTTTGAAGAGAAATAGCAGCCAATTGAGGAACACCACAACTAGACATGTGCCAGTCAAGCTCATTTTCTTCCTCTTCATAATATTCATACGTGATGTGGCTGCTTTATCTAAGAGCAGCATTCCCAGGGTAATGCACATATTAAATAGGGAACTGATGCATATTTCTGCCAGAAACTGAGAGTAACCCACTGCATGGATATAATGTATAAGACCTGTACGAGGATCCCTTTGAGCATATGGGGCTCTGTTTATATGTGTCCACCTGAGACTAGATATCATCACGATCACAAAACACAGAGCTTAAAGCTGCCCACAAGATTTTGTTAAAAATAAATTCCCTATTTCATTTCAATAAATGCACAATTCCCCCAAAAAGAGCCCCTGCTTGGAGGGGTCGTGATAATTTGTGGGCTTCCTGACTCTGATGTTGGCCTTTCTTAGTTCTCTCAGCAACCCAGGCAGCCATTTGCTCAGCTGGGATTACCCCTTCCCTCCAAATGGTAAATGTCATCTGACGTAAATTTCTTCTTAGCAGAAAAATGGACACTTAGAAATGACATCAGCTGGGGCATCTGGAAGGCCTCAGGGCTTTCATCATAATCCATCATCACAAAAACAAAACAAAACAAAACAAAAAAAACCTTTCTGTTGAATGCCCTGGAGTGCTGCCAGGACTGTGCCAAGATCTGAAATTCTTCAGCAGTTTTGCTTATTACACATGATCTAAACTGCAATGGTAAACATCACAATAACAGTGGTTTTTGGTGTTTCTAGTACAAAATGATGGCGGCTGGGTGGCTCAGTTGGTTAAGTGTCTGACTTTGGCTCAGGTCATTATCTCACAGTCTGTGAGTTCGAGCCCAAGTTGGGCTCTGTGCTAGCAGCTCAGAGCCTGGAGCCTGCTTTGGATTCTGTGTCTCCCTCTTAATTCTCTCTCTCTCTCTCTCTCTCTCTCTCTCTCTCTCTCTCTCTCTCTTGCTGTGTGTCTCTCTCTCTCAAAAATGAATAAACGTTAAAAAATTTCCAAAATGATAGAACATGGCATCACTCATTCTTAACACTCCATTTTTCTTGGTCCAATCCATCAGCTGCCTGACCTTTTCTGCTAATACCTTCTTCCTTTGGCCAGGATGTGCAGGAACCTCATGAGTCATGAACACCAAGGCCACCATCATCGTCAGAGATACATGCCAAAGCCACCACCATTCTGCCATATTTGTTTACTGCTTTCGGTTATAAAATGTTTCAAAACATAAACTAAAATTTCTTCATTTCTTCCAGCAATTAATTTTTCCAAGACCTTTATTTCCCTGTCTTCTTTAACCCTAGTAAAAGAGCAATATCACAAAGTCCCATGCATGTCTGGTTTGTGAGCTATATATTAGAGTTTAGAAAATACTCTGTGGGGAAAAAAATATATATTCCATGGTCAGGAAGTTTGGGAAATGTTCTAGCCTCAGTCTTCCTGGAGCACTCCAGACTCACATTTCTAACTGCCTGCCAGGCAGCGCCTGGATCCACCACAAGCACCCCAAACTTCCGAAAAGCCAACCTCATCTTCCCCTTACCTACCAAGCTCCCTTGGTTCTCCCCTTTCCTCTGTGGAGGTATTTATCACACCATCCCACCAATCACTGGGGTGTTAAAACTGAGGACTCTTCTGGGACTTCTCTCTTTCCCTCATCTGTCAAACCTGAGCTTGGTGCCCCAGCTCAGGTTTGATAATTGAGGGTGGCTCAGTCGGTTGAGCATCTGACTTTGGCTCAGATTGTGACCTCGCAGTACCTGAGTTTGAGCGCAGGATCAGGCTTGCTACTGTCAGCATGGAGCCTGCTTCAGATCCTCTGTTCCCCCCCACCCCCATCTCTGCACCTCCTCTGCTTACACACTCTCTCTCAAAATAAAAACATCAAACCTGAACTTGGCCTCTGGGGCAGATTGCCTGGGTTTGAATCCAGGCTTTACCACTATGTTATGTGACCCTGGGCACGTTCCTCACTTCTCTGTGCCTCAGTTTTCTCGCCTGTAAGACAAACATGGTAATAGCACCCACCTCCTAGGATCATTCAGCATAGTCCTCAGAAGAGGACCAGGCCAGCCTATGGGGGAGAGAGAGCATCCTTGCCTCCCTCTCAATTTCCAGAGCCACCACTAGAGGCAGTGTAGAGTTGTAACAGGGAGAAGGTGAACCTGAGTTTCCGTCCCTGTCTTTTGCAGTGCCAGTCTCCAGTCCATCCCTGTCTTTTGCAGTGCCAGTCTCCAGTCCATCCCTGTCTTTTGCAGTGCCAGTCTCCAGTTGCCTCTGAAAACGGGGATAGTGCCTACCTCCCCTATTAGTTATCAACATTAAATGTCAACATTTCCCAAGGCCTAGAACAGTACTGGCATGGTTGAATTTTTTCCCTTCTCTTTTTAAAAAAAATGGTTGGATTTTGGACGTACCTGTGTGGCTCAGTCGATGAAGCAATAGACTTTGGCTCAGGTCATGATCTTATGGTTGGTGAGTTCAAACCCTGCATGCCGGTCTCTGGTGTCAGCGTGGAGCCTGCTTCAGACCTTCTATCCTTGTCTCTCTGTCTCTCCCCCCGCCCCCACTCACACGCATGCTCCCTCTCTCTTCCAAAAATAAAAATAAACATTAAAAAAAAAAAGGTTGGATTTTTGTAATGTATAGAATTTCGTTTTTGTTATTATTATTATTTTGAGAGATAGAGAACGAGTGGGGGAGGGACAGAGAGAGAGAGGGAGAAAGAATCCCAAGCAGGCTCTGCACTGTCAGTGCAGAACCTGATGTAGGGCTTGAACCCAGAAACAAACCAGGAGATTTGGTTTGAGCTGAAATCAAGAGTTAGGCACTTAACCTACTGAGCCAACCAGGCACCCCTCTAGAATTATTGAATCACTATATTGTACACTTGAAATTAATAGAACACTGTATGTTAACTATACTGGAACTAAAAGACCTGAAACAAGAAAAAAATGGCTGGATTTTGAGCTTTGCTTCTAACACCCCAGTTACCTCCCCATGGATGCGGCCTCTCCAAATACAAGCATCATTCCATCTCTGCCATCAAGCAGATGGATGCACTTCTTGGGCAAGACAGGACCAAATGAATGTGGGTCAATAATGTTGAATATATATATATTTCTGGAAGGTACCTGACGGGGATTGAGCCTGAGCTGGAGATTACTTTTTTTTATGTACTGTGTGTTTGTGTATGTATGTATGTGTGTGTGTGTGTGTGTGTATACACACACACACATACTGTAGACATATATAAAATAGGTATATATTTTTACCATGTCGATGCATAACTTTTATCAAAATATAAATGTTTAACGTGTAAATGGAGTAAACGGGATATCGTGATGCCCTCCTCTCGACCCCCCACCCCCGACGCCCGCCGGCCGCCCCAGCCTTGCGGCCCCGCTGTCCTACTTCTCGAGCCTCCCGCCCCTCGGAGCCGCCCCGCGGCGGCCAACCTAACAGCCAGTGTAGGTAAGGCGAGCGCGGAGGGCGGGTGCCTAGCAACCGGGGGCGCCGAACAGAGGCGCTTGGGACGCGAGGCGGAAGTGCGAACAGGGCTGGAGGTGAGAGGACTAGTAGCGGGGCGGGTAGGGAGGGCTCTCACCCAAGCCTAGTTCCCTCCCTGTCCCCCGCCTCCTCCTTTCTCGATGCCTGCTCCTGGGTATTAATTCAAACCAAAGATGAACATACTGTGGGGGGCGGGGGGGAGGGCTGGGCTGGGACCTAGACAGACCCCAGCTCCTCCCAATCTGAGCCCTCACACACCCTCCCTTCCTCCTCCCACAAAAGGCGGAGGTTGGAGGTGGGACGACCTTATGGGGAGGGAGCCACCCCCCCCCCCCGCCCGCCCCAACTCCCTAATGCCAACCTGTGTTCCCTGCAAAACTAAGTCGTCCTCTCCTTGGATGGAGAACAGGGCTTCTCCTCTTAGAGCCTCAGGGTGCTGGCCCAAAGCTGGGGCGAAAAAACAAAAGAAAGTTCCACACAACTTGGTTGCTGGAAGTAGGGGTGGAATAGATTAAGGGCTATTTTTCCTGCTAACGGCCCTCCCTCCAACCAGCCCCACTAAGCATTTGGTAACACACACACACACACACACACACACACACACACACACACACCCCTGAAGGATTCCATTGTCCCCTTTCACCATTTTCCAGGACCTGCAGGGTCCAGGAGTTTGTGCCTGTGGATGGATGGATGGGTGGGAGGAGACTTGGTGAATACCTCCCACAAAGCTAGTAGAGTCAAGGCTGTTCCCAAGCAGGGTTCCTGCAGGGAGGGGGCTGGCACAATAAGGACAGAAACATGTCCTTTGGGCTTTTGATCCAGAACAGGATCCCCTGAGTGGTCTCCTGCAGCCTCATTTTCCTTCTCCAGCAGAGGTGGGTGATTGGAACAGGCCTGGGGTGTTCTGACCCTTCAATCCCAGCACCATGGCCACGCTAAGCGTCAAGCCCAGTCAACGCTTCCAGTTGCCGGACTGGCACACCAACAGCCGCCTGTTGTCCACCAATGCTGAGCGGCAGCGAGATGCTTCGCACCAGATCCGCCAAGAGGCCCGGGTCCTCCGCAATGAGACCAACAACCAGGTTGGAGGCCAGAGCCTAGTTGGGTGGGCAATGGGGAGAGCCCCAATCCCACACCCTCTTTATCTGTCTTTGTCTCTTCCAGACCATTTGGGATGAACATGACAATAGGACTCGACTGGCAGAGAGGATTGATACGGTCAACCGTTGGAAGGAGACACTGGACAAGTGTCTGACAGATTTAGATGCTGAGATTGATGCCCTAACACAGGCAGGGAGCCAGGGACCCTGCTGCAAAGACCTCCCCACCCTCCTCACTTTGGGATCCATGCACCCAAAGTTATGGGAGTACTGGGCAGCATGTCCATCTGAGTCACCCACTGGCCCCTCTGCTAAAGTGGGGATGAGTGCTGCTTCCCAGTGGATGGCCCCACTAGCGTCCTGTGCCCTCTCCCTTCTAGATGAAAGAATCAACAGAGCAAAACCTGCAGGCCAAGAACCTGCCTCTGGATGTGGCAATTGAGTGCCTGACCCTTCGAGACAGTCGGCGTGACATTGATGTGGTGAAGGATCCTGTGGAGGAAGAGCTGCACAAAGAGGTGGAGGTCATTGATGCCACCAAGAAGGCCTTGCAACAAAAGATTAGCCAGGCCTTCCAGAAGCTCTGGTAAGGGAGCTGTATCATTCCCATGTTCCCCTGCACTTGAAGGCTGTGTGTCTTACGTGTGAAACATGTATTGTGGGTAGTGAGCAACTGGCTCTCAGGCTGCCTCCTGCCCCTGCTGTGCCCCCAGCAGAAACCACTCGCTGATTTTAGCACTCCTTCCACCACCTGAGACACGGTCTCAGAATGCTTCCCGTGACCCGGCTTTAGGCAGCCATTGCCAACTAATTGGGAGCATGAGAGATGAAGCCTATTTTCCACCACTCCCAAGTACCTTCTTGTGAGCCTCAGTGGGTGTGTGAGCCTCAGTGGGTGTAGCTACATACATGTGTTCCCGTGAGTGTGTGCAAGCATGTGGGTGTCACCATTTTGTCCGTAGAGAGCCCCTCCAGCTGTGCTGGTCTATGTCTCTGCTGCAGCAGCTCCACTGTCAGCCCAGCTGGCACAGCCCTCATGTCCCTTCAGTACAATGGGGGCTATGTTCTGGGACCTTGGGGGGATGGTTCCTGATCGAATCTGGCCCTTCCCCAGCCTCCTGCAGGAAGTCCGACAGCAGCTCAACTCTGACCATCGGGACAAAATGGAGACATTGGACATTGACAGAGGCTGCCTCTCTCTCAACCTCAAGTCCCCAAACATCTCTCTGAAGGTTAATCCCACGCGTGTTCCCAATGGGTAAGAAGTGTGTCACCCAGTTTCTCCTCCCCACCTCACAGGCCATACTCTTATGACCCCAGTGTCTCCTGCCACCCACAGCTCCTCCAGCCTGCAGCAGTGGGATGACTTCAGCCAGTTCAACAAGGACCGGGCAGAGGCTGAGATGAAAGGAGCAGTAGAGCTGAGGGAGGCCATCGCCCTAACTATTGCCGAGGTGCCTGGCCACTCCCCACACCCTGTTCTCCCACAGCTAGTTGGTGGGCCAATTGTTCCTGTTGGCCATGTGGCATGCCATCACCTCACCTGAGCAACTTCCTCAATGGCCATGAGCTTACACCCTCCCCTTGCCCTGCCTCCCCTGTCCTTCAGACCAACAATGAACTTGAAGCCCAGAGGGTTGCAACAGAATTTGCCTTCAGGAAGCGGCTGCGGGAGATGGAGAAAGTATACAGTGAGCTCAGGTGGCAGGAGAAGAATGTGAGCCTTCTCTGTTGAGTCCCTGGGGCCCGGATGTCCTGCTGTGGGATGAGAGCCCACAGGAAGCCCTGGACAGGGTGCACCATGGTGGGTTCAGCTGGTGGAGACCAGTCACTCTGTCCCTGCAGACCTTGGAGGAGATCGCCGAGCTGCAGGAGGACATCCGGCACCTAGAGGAGGATCTGCGCAGAAAGCTACAGAACCTGAAGCTCTGCCATACCCGACTGGAGTCCAGAACTTACCGTCCCAATGTGGAACTCTGCCGGGACCAGGTGCGAGGGCTCCCCAGTGGGGCACGGGGTCCCTGCTAAGGCTTCCTCAGGATCACCCCCCAGCACATGTTTCTGGTGGAGCAGGGGTGCTGGTGCAGTACCCAAACTCAAGGAGAGTACACTGATCTGGGCCTCCCAACCCACTCCCCTGCCTCTAGGCACAACATGGCCTCACTGACGAGGTTCACCAATTAGAGGCAACCATTGCTGCCCTGAAGCAGAAGCTGGCACAAGCACAGTAAGTTTGGGGAGTGGGCAGCAGGGGGAGGGAGACACCGCCCACCCACGGGGCCTTTTGCTGCCTTCTGGCTTCCTCGATGTCTTCCTGGCTGAAGGCCAGAGAGCTCTGCCCCGGCCTCCCAGGATCATGCAGGAGTGAGGGGTTGTTTGTGCCTCCTCCCTAGGGATGCTCTGGATGCTCTCTACAAGCACCTGGCCAGGCTGCAGGCTGACATCGCCTGCAAGGCCAACTCTATGCTGTTGGACACCAAGTGCATGGACACCCGTCGGAAGCTGACTGTGCCTGCTGAGAAGTTTGTGCCGGAGGTGGACACCTTCAGCCGTACCACAAACCGCACCCTGAGTCCACTCAAAAGCTGCCAGCTGGAGCTGGTGTAGTGTTAGGTGGCTGAGGGATGAGGGGAGGGTCAGATGGGAGATGGAAGGTGGGGGGGGGGGGGGGGGCGTGGCGTGGAGAGAATGAATCTAATAAACGTGGTGGTTCTCAGTCCAGATGGTTTTCTGGTGCTGCAGCCAGCAGGGAGTGAGAGGCTTCCTGGCCCTCCTGTGTGTGGAAGAGCAAAGCTGAGGAACATCATCCCGTCCCCGCCCCCCCCCCCCCCAGCTCCTTGTTCTCAATCTGATTCCTTCCCTCCTCCCTCCTCAGGGAAGTCCTCTCTGGACTAGGCCAGCATCCCCTGGGCTCTAGCAGCGTGACCGCTCACCAGCTTTGCTCCAGCTGGACCCTTGCCTGCCCTCCTGATGCCCAGGAGAGGCCCGGGGTGGGGTGGGGGTGAGGTGGAGGGGCAGGCCTGATGGAGCCAAGAGCTGGGACAGCCCTGGGGAGGGCTGGGATTGCTGGGGCCCAGAGCGAGGCTTCCTAAAAGCAGGCCACGGGAGCGGGGTGGGGAGGTGAGGGTTGGAGACAGTGGCCTCAAGGGCTGCTGTGGTCCGCTGGTCTGGCTCAGGGCCCTCCCCTCAGGGACCCTTTAGTGGCCGTGACGTTTATGGGATTATGGAGCTAAAAGCGGAGTCCAGGCCCAAACCAGTGATGCCGGACGCCTGAGCTGCGTCTCCGGGCCGCTGGGCGGCGCTGTGGGCGCGGAGAGACACCGAGGCTCCGGGCCGCTGGGCGGCACTGTGGAGCTGGCGGGAAGCGTTGCTCTGGGGCGCGCGCCGGCCGTACCGGAAGTGGCGACTCCTCCGCGCGGATGGCGGCGGCGGCGATGACGGCGGCGGGCTGCGCGGGCGCTGGGGCGGCCCGCTCCCTCTCTCGCTTCCGAGGCTGCCTAGCCGGCGCGCTGCTCGGGGACTGCGTGGGCTCCTTCTACGAGGCGCACGATACCGTCACCCTGACGTCAGTCCTGCGTCACGTCCAGAGCCTGGAGCCGGACCCGGGCTCGCCGGGGAGCGCGCGGACAGGTGGGCGGGGCCGGGTGCACGTGAGGACGCGGAGGCCGGGGGTCCGCGGGGGCCTCGGGGCGGGAGGGACTGGCATCGGAGATAAGGCCGCCCGGGGCTGCGGGGGCCGGGTCTGGATGAACCGCAGGCAGCTCGGACTCAGCGCGTCGGAATTCGAGCCCCGGCTTCGCACGTCTCGCCCCAGCTCGCGGCCTGGCAACACCATCCAATCAGCCGCGCAATCTCTTCTGCATTGCGCCTGCTCCAGTGTATACGCCGCTGCCGTTTTTGCTCCTTCTACCCAGTTCTCCCGAATCACATTCTCCACACATCAGGGAAAACCCTTCTCCGAAACAGATGTGACGGGGGCCTCCACCGCAGGAAGCACTGCAGTGATTTTCCCTTACCCTCAGAATAGAAACAAACTCTTTAACGTGACCTACCTGGCCGGCCCTCCCCCGACTCTCCAGTTTCACTTTCTACCACCCTTTGGCCTTCTGCACTCGGCTCCTCTCACCCCAGCTCGCTCTAGCCCAGGCTTTTGCAGTGCTGTATGTATAAAGCCTGTCTCCCCTCCACTGCTCTCCTTGTGCAGCCAGGTCCTCCCTCATCCAGATTTCTGACCAGCATCATGTCTGAGGTCAAGCGGAGGATGATTCTTGGAGAGCATGTAGAACAGTAAGAAAAAGGGGCCATACTCAGAACGCTGAAGGAGCAAAAGGAGCTAGAGAACGAAATGGTTTGATAGGAAATGAGGCAGGGGGGCATGGGTATCGACACTGCCCAAGAGAATTTCAAAATGAGGACACTAGTCAGTGGTATCATGCTACAGAGAGGTTCAAGTCTGGTTTCGAAAAGCATTTTCAGTCGATGGGGAGCCTGGGTGGATCAGTCAGTTAAGCATCTGATTTCGGGGTTTGTGGATTTGAGGCCCGCATGGGGCTCTGTGCAGACAGCTCAGATCCTGGAGCCTGCTTTGAATTCTGTCTCCCTCTTTCTCTGCCCCACCCCTGCTTGTTCTCTTTCCCTCTCTCACTGAAAAACAAAAAATAAACGTTAAAAAAAAAAAAAGCATTTTCAGTAGAATGTTGAAACCTGGAAGTTAGATTTCAATGGATTTAGGAGGAAGTAGAAAGAGGAAAAAGAGTATGGTTTAGTATGATGGGAAAGAGAGCCAGGAGCCATGGTTGAGGCAAAGATAAGATGGAGAGATGGTTTGTAATTTCATCTTTGGTTTGATGTTAAGATGAAGGGACAACATTTTAGGTTAGCAGGTGTTTGAGGACCTTTTGGATACAAGTAGCAGAAAACTCAGGACGACCTAAGCAGAAAGAGAATTCATTGGGTGACATAACTGAGAAGTCCAGAGGTAGGTCTGGTTTCGTGCAGCGCTGAAATCCAGGGGCTCAAGTCACATCAAGACCCAGCTCCTCTCCTTATTCAGATCCACATTCTTCCGGGTTGGCTTCATTCGCTCTGGCAGACCCTCCCTGTGGGGTGACCTCAGCAGTTCCAGCAGAGGAAGTCTGTCTGCAGCAGCCCCAGCAGAAATCCCAGATTGTGTCTCCTCGGCCTGGCTTGGCCATCTATCTATCCCTGAACAAAGGAGTAGTAGGGTGTGCTATTTGAGGAGGCTGTTGGTGGTATGAACCTTATGCCCTAACCACATGGGCTGAAGATGGTAGACAAGTGGCTCCCTGGGGACAGGCTGGGCGCAGGAACCACACAAAGGGAGAATGGGTGTTGCTCTACCACACAGGGAGGGGTTGAGGGGACAGGAGAGAAGAGGAAGAACACGTCCCCTGAGGGGCTGGGCTAGATGGACTAGAAGAGGGACTCACTTGGTCAAGGGGTAACAAAAGAGTGTGGCTGTGGCTAAGAGGGCTGTTGACTCCTCTTCCTTGTGAAGCCAGGATGGGAGCCTCCTTAAGAGTGAAAGGGAGAAAGGGGTGGGGGGGCTGGCAATACACAGAGTGGAGTGGGGCCGGGGGCTCACAGGGAGTATGCTTCCTTCTCTGTAGCCCTCTCCTCCTGCAGTAAAAGCAAGTCCCAGTCTTGCTGGCTCACAGCCCACTTGAGACATCATATAACCAGTGTTGCTGAGTCAGAAGTGCCAGAGCCGTACTCCCGGGCACCGAGAAGGAGAAGCGGGGCAGATGGTGGGAGGGTCGACCCAGGCTCCAAGTTTCGGGGAGCAGTGGGATGTAAGAGAGACGAGGGAAGGGGCCTACAACGAAGGGCTTCAGATGCCAGGGCAGTGAATTTGGCCTGATCCTGAAAGCAACGGACAGCCGTTAGGAGCAGGAGAGTGAGTTGAAGAAAGTGATAGTCTGCTTTTAGGAAGAATTTTCTGCTGCACATATAGGCTGGGTTGGAGGGTGGGGGTGGTGGTGCAGGAGAGCTACAGTCAGGGCAGGCAGAAGGGAACAGATTTTCCTTCGGAAGTCAGCAGGTCATAACTGACTCAGAATAAAGAATTGCTAAAAATCCCAAGGCCTGCAGCCCAGGAAACTGGCTGGGAGTGAGAGACTGACTTAAGGCATTCTAGAACTGGCAAATAAAAGTGGGAGGCCAGGGGCGCCTGGCTTAATCAGTAGAGCATGTGACTCTTGATCTTAGGGTCATGAGTTTGAGCCCCACATTGGATGTAGAGGTTACTTTAAAAAAACAATGGCGCCTGGGTGGCTCAGTTAAGTGTCAGACTTCAGCTCACGTCATGATCTCACAGTTCGTGGGTTCGAGCCCCACATCGGGCTCTGTGCTGACAGCTCAGAGCCTGGAGCCTGTTTCAGATTCTGTGTCTCCCTCTCTCTCTGCCTCTACCATGCTCACGCTCTGTCTCTCTCTGTCTCAAAAATAAACATTAAAAAAAATTTTTTTTTTTAAATAAAGAAGGGGGGCAGGAGGCCAAAGCCACCACCTTCAAGCCCTGCAGTGTGATCTCACCCCCACTCCCACCCTGTCCCTGCAGAAGCATTGTACTACACAGATGACACAGCCATGGCCAGGGCCCTGGTGCAGTCCCTGCTGGCCAAGGAGGCCTTCGACGAGGTGGACATGGCTCACAGGTGAGGGGGACAGGCCTGGGGTGAGGCAAAGCAGGTGGGCAGAATAACTGCACTTCTTGGCCAATAACTACGCTTCTTGGCCAGAGTGATGATGTCGGTGCATGCTGGGACCCCCACCCTCAGCGGGACACAGTAATGCTGTGGCTTCCCAAGCCAGAGGTGACAGCCCTGCTGGGACAGGCTCCTTTGGTCCCTAAGCCATCTTCTTTTCCCAGCAGCCAGCATTCTCTCCCAGCCCTGACAGGCATCTTTTCAACCCTAATCCTGTCTCCGTTCTCTCCCCTAGATTTGCTCAGGAGTACAAGAAAGACCCTGATCGGGGTTACGGTGCTGGAGTAGTCACTGTCTTCAAGAAGCTCCTGAGCCCCAAGTGCCGTGATGTCTTTGAGCCTGCCCGGGCCCAGTTTAATGGGAAAGGCTCCTATGGCAATGGGGGTGCCATGCGGGTGGCCGGCATCTCGCTGGCCTATAGCAGTGTCCAGGACGTGCAGAAGGTAATCCAGGTGGGCTGGTTGCTGGGCTTTCCCCTCCCTCCCTCTTCTCTGCAGGTTGGGTTCTGTGACAGCAAGTCTTCTGCCTCTGCTGCCTCTGCCCTAGTTTGCCCGGCTCTCAGCCCAGCTGACACACGCCTCCTCCCTGGGTTACAATGGCGCCATCCTGCAGGCCCTGGCCGTGCACCTGGCTTTGCAGGGGGAGTCATCCAGTGAGCATTTCCTCCAACAACTCCTGGGCCACATGGAAGAGCTGGAGAGTGACGCCCAGTCTGTCTCGGATGCCAGGGAGTGAGTATGTGGGATGGAGACAGGCTGGAAGGATGCTTATGGGTATGCATGCATTGCGGGGTCCTCTGGCCACAATTTTAAGTTAATTTATTTATTTTGAGAGAGAGTGCACTCGTGTGTGTGAGCAGAAGAGAAAGGGAGAGAGAGAGAATCCCAAGAAGGTTCTGAGCTGTCAGTGCAGAGCCCAACACAGGGCTTGATCTCATGAATCGTGAGATCATGACCTGAGCCAAAATTAAGAGTTAGGTGCTGAGGTGCCTGGGTGTCTCAGTCTGTTAAGCATCCAACTCTTAATTTTGGCTCAGGTCATGACCTCATGGTTTTTGAGATTGAGCCCCACGTTGGGCTCTGTGCTGATATCGTGGGGCCTGCTTGGGATTCTCTCTCTCCCTCTGTCTCTGCCCCTCCCTGCTCATGCTCTCTTGCTCTCTTTCTCTCTCTAAAAATAAATAAACATTGAGAAAAAAAAACACCTCACATATTTTTAAAAAAGTGGGGGGGTGGCGCTGGGTGGTTCAGTTAAGCATCCCACTTCAGCTCAGGTCATAACCTTAAGGTTCATGAGTTTGAGCCCCACATTGAGCTCACTGCTGTCAGTGCAGAGCCCACTTCGATCCTCTCTCTCTCTCTCTCTCTGCCCTTCCTCCACCTTCTCTCTCTCAGTCTTTCTAAATAAACATAAAAAAAAAGGATGCTTAACCCAGGCGCCCCTGAAACCTCCCTTCTTGAATTGCAGACTCTTAGGAGGGATGGGAAGAGCCCATTTGCCTTGACTCTGCTTTGAGGCCCTTAGGGTACCAGGGAATTAAAAAAGCAACTCACTTCTAGCCCTCTCCCACTTCTTGTCAGGACATCTGTGCTGGGTGTCAGCCTGATCACTCCCGCCTCGCCCTCCCACACCCCTTCCCCTGCCTTCCATCTCTACCGTGCTGGCTCCGGCCTCCCTGAAATCTCACCCCTGACCCACAGGTTGGGCATGGAGGAGCGTCCCTACTCCAGCCGACTGAAGAAGATTGGAGCCCTTCTAGAGCAGGACTCAGTGACCAGAGAGGAGGTGGTGTCTGAGCTAGGTGGGTAGACCCCCCCACACACACACACAGCCGTCACCCTCAGGGCTAGGCCTGGGCATGGGGACAGGACGGGAACCTGGAGGCATGCCTGCTTTTGTGTTTTTGCCTGGGGCTGCTGTGACAGCAGAGCCAGCTCTATGCAGTCCCTGTGCAGGGTCGTAAGCACAGCACCTTCTTGCTCTATGGCTCCTCTAGGGCTGCAGCACCTTCAGCCTTACAGATAAATGTCCCCAGAAATGGCAGGTGGCTGCTGGTTTGGACAGTTGGTGTTGATAACTGATGCTTATTTACACGGCACTTGTCCTGTGTTCTGGGCACCTTGCAGAAGACTTTACCTGTGGCCCATTTCACCCCCACATTAGCCCTGTGAAAGTCTCTGACTTCATTCCCTCTCTGCCCAAGATGTCGAATCCCAAAAACAGGAATCTTAGCCATTAAGGAACTTTTCTGATCCATGGCTAATAGGAGAGAGAGCCAGGATTTGAACCTGGGTAATCTAATTCTAGAACCCGTGGTCTGAATTATGTCCCAGCTTGAAGCTGAGAGTATTGGCTTGGGGTGAGTGGCCAGAAGAAGCCTGGGGACATAAAGAGTGGGTGAGTGCTGTGTCCCCATACGTTGGCTTCCCTACAGGGAATGGCATTGCTGCCTTTGAATCTGTGCCCACCGCCATCTACTGCTTCCTGCGCTGCATGGAGCCTGACCCTGAGATTCCCTCTGCCTTCAACAGTCTCCAAAGGACTCTTATCTACTCCATCTCACTGGGGGGGGACACAGACACCATTGCCACCATGGCCGGGGCCATTGCTGGTGCCTACTATGGGATGGAACAGGTGCCAGAGAGCTGGCAGCAAAGCTGTGAGGGCTACGAGGAGACAGACGTCCTGGCCCAGAGCCTGCACCGGCTCTTCCAGAAGAGTCTGTGAGGGCCACAGCTGCTGGGGCTCCACTGTGTCCAGCAGGACCAACTACAGCTCAGATTGGAAACCCAGAGGCTTACTGCAGCATAGGTCGCTGCCTCCGTCATCCTGCAGTGTGGGTGGAGCATACCTCTGGGGCGGGGTCTCTGGGGGAGGTCATTGGACAGTGAGTGTGGAGGGCTGGTGCCTCCATGATGCTCGGTTTCCAGCTCACTGCAGAGCGTTGGGCAAGCCCGGCTCCTCGGGCACACGGGAGGGATCTGGACAGCTTTGATCTTGGAAGGGCATTTGTGGCATTTTCCTTTATTATCTAACACATGGGGTTGGGTGGGGGGCAGAAGTGATCAGCAGTAGCGTCATTTCCCCTTGTTGGGATTTAGCCAGTTTGCCAGAGAGCATGTCTTTGGACAGAGCCCCTGGGCAGTAAGTTTACATGGATCAGGGAAACCAGCACTTGCATCTAGCTGATCTAGATACATACCTGGCCCTTGACTGTCATGGAGCTTATTAACAGCTTCCAGCAGAACTCCCAGCAATAAAATTGTTGGTAAATCCTACCACTGGTTCCTAAATCTCTCCTGTGCCCTGGATTCTGTCCACTTCACCCCACCCTTGACCTTCTCAAGCCTGGTGCCTCTTTATCGGCTCTGCCAGGAGCTAGGAACACAAGGCTGCCAAGATGTCAGGCAGATTCCTCCAGTTCTTCCAGTTGTCTGCACAGCTGGTTCATCCAGGAAGGGCAAAGTGAGCATGATTTTGTCCTTTGGTCACTCAAAGTGGCCCAGGCAGTGGGCGAGACAAGCCAGATGTCCCTGGTTTCAAAGCCTGACTTCTTCATAGGTTGCTTCCCAAGTAGGACCCAAGAACAGGACCCCTGTAGGAGGATGCAGAGGGCAGTCTCTCTCACCAGATTGCCAACCATGGGGTGAGGAGGGTACATCGTGCCTGTGCCCTGCGTGGACTGAAGGCTGTGTGCCTCATTCTGTTATCTTGGGCCCCAGTCAAAGGCCTTGGCTTGAAAGATGGTTCTGTATACCATTTTGAGGAAAGGAAAATTTTAAAAGGGAGAAGACCTCTCCCCTCAAACTTCTGGGATATTTTCAGATTATTCTAGCCTCAGGGGAGAGAGAAGCATGCCCAGCTTTGCAGCTAACCTGAGGTTTGAGGACTGATGGGCAGGTCTGCTTTCAGCCAAGATTGTGTCCTGCCAGGCAGGGGCAAACCACAGGACTTCCCAGGACTTGGATTGTTTCAGGTTTGCTGCCCCATCCCTAGAGCCAGGGACCAATGCCTAGTGCTCAGCATGGGAAGCTGCGGGCAGGTGCTTTCAGTCCAGGACAGCACCTCCAGTCGTGCCTTCAGCAGCGGGCCTGGCACTGGCCCCACCCTCAGGATCAAAGGTTCATAATTTCATTCATAATTTGTATCAAATGTTGCAACTTGGTCCTTGGGATTCTGAGCCAGTTCTCATGCTCCCCCACCCCTAAGAGCTTGCAGGAATGTTCCAGGGAAGCTCAAACCATCTCCCCCAGCTCCAACCCCAATCACTGCCTTGCTTTGGTTGCTTAAAATGCCTCTTGGCATTTACTTGGTGCAGAGCCTTAGGCAGCTTAGGAGCATCCAGCATTTGCGATGTGGTGACAGAACCCATGGCTGGGGGCCTGGGGAGCAATGCATGCTCCTTGAGAGAAGGCATAGAATGAGAGCCCCAGAGAGTTCCCTGGATGCCTTATGAAATCCAGAGGCTTGAGATGCCTCCACATCAATGCCAGTTCCTGCACAGCACTGTTTTATACAATAGGTTTTATTGAGGTGTGTCAATACAGTCAATACTGCTGTTTTTCTTTTCAAAAAGAAGTCCTATGGTTTGTTTGGTTTTTTTTTTTTTTTGTTTTTTTTTTTTTTTTTTCCCAAGTGCGTTTTTCCCAAATCTGTGACACAGGGCACATAATAAGTATGTAGAGAACTAAGCTTCATATACCAAGTTAGAAATGAAATCACTAATGAAAACATTTAAACCTTAATCTTAAAAAAAAAAAACCAAAAAAAAAAAAAAAAAACAAACAAACCCTAGAAATCAGAATATAAAAATGCACCAAGGTACTGTAGTTTTCATAGTTAAAACTTGGCATTGTTTATCAAAGCTGGTCAGTTAAGTGGACACCTGGAATTAAAATCCCATAGACATTTCAGAAACATCAGCCACCCCTCCCCAAAGGCTTCAGGAATGACATTTAGCAGAAGCTCAGCTCTATGAAATAGCTTTTTCTGGCTCCCCCAGTGCCCTCCTTAGGCCCTGAGCAATGCCCCCCACCCCACCCCCGAGAGCTGATGAATTTCTGCCTATCAGAACCCCTCCCTGACTGGTCAGATGGTGGTGGCTTCCGCTCAGGAAGGAGGCTGAGCAAGGGACCCCACCAAGCTTGTTTTGAGACTCCTTCCTTCTCTTGGGTATGGGGGATCAAGAAATCCACCACAAACCCCAGCCAAAACCTATTCAAGTGTCACTTGGCAGCTTTGGGTTTCCCTTCTTTTGAAAGACAAAGCAAGCAGTCAAATGGCCTACTTTGTTGGGAGAAGTGGGTCGGGGAGGGAGGCCTGGCGAGGGGCCCAGGGCACCGCAGCTCAGTGAGCCAGAAGTCAGCCACCACCCTCCCATTTTCAGCATGGACAGTCTGGCGTTGGCCAGTACTGGAGCAGTGTGAGACCACACTGGGTGACCCAGGTTCACACTTGGTACAGACAAATGGGCTGTCCTGGGGAGAGCTGAATGGACAGGCCTGGAGCCACCGGGGGAAGTGGCCAGCTTTGTCCCAGCACTAATCTCTGCTTTATCTACTGAGCTTGAACTAGGGGATGGGAGGGGCAGGAATCCTGCCTATTTCCTACAGGTGGGGGCTCTGCTTGGGGAAAATGGCAGAAACATCCAGAGTCAACTCATCCCAAAGGGGCCTATTGGCACCCTTTTTCTCAGAGCCTCAGCCTTCTGGGCCCTAATCCTGCTTAGAACAGGAAATTGGAACCAGAGGGTAGAAGGAGAGGAAGCCCCCTCAGATTAACCCCTCTGGTAGACACACATACCCTCCACATGGTTCTTGTTAAGGAGAAGCAGGCGGGAGCCTTCTTCATCCCAGAGCTTGTGTGTACCTTGTTCTGAGGGCCAAAAAAGAGGCTCTCTGCCTTGGGGACACTCAGGCTGAGTGTGGCAAGGACACCTTACAAAAGTGTGTTTTGTATGAAAACATCAGCCCTCTGCCAGCAGGTGAAAGGAGAGAAAGGGAGGACACTCGTGTTCACTGACGGTCGCTCCTGCCTCGTGCCTGCTGCGGCAGTCCCTAAGGGCCTGTGCAGCTGCCCTTACACTGAGCAGAGCCAGTTGGTGGGAGCAGGCTGGGAGTTGGAGATGAACGTGAAGGGCTGCCATCCTGCCCCAGGTCCATGCCCCTCCTGTCACAAACCGCTGCTCCTGTGGCGGCAGCTGGAGCAGAAAGGGGGCTGGCCATTCCCAGGAGCCTGCAGGAGGGGCCACACACCCTGGACAGGCCTGATGCCACAGCATCACCCTGGGATTGCAGCACTGGCAGGGTGTCCACACTGGCCACCTCAATGCCCCCCACCCTTTGCTTTCCCCCGAAAGCAAAAATTCTTCAGGGGACCCACCGTCATCTGCTGGAGGTCCCGGGAGAGCTGGAAGAGCCCCAGCCAAGATCCGAGGGTGGCCATGCCTCATTCCTTAAGCAGGTGCCATCCAGAGGCCAGCAGGAAGGGCAGGGCTTGGGCCCATGTCTCCCTGGGAAAATGGCATGGGGGGGGGGCACGGGCCCCTCTCAGCTCCGACTCTGAGAAGCAGCATCCTTCACCGCCCAGCAGAGCCCAGGACTCCCAACGAGGCAGGGGTCTCCGACAGCCAGGCTGAGCATCCTGGGGCCCTGCCTGCAATGGGGGTGCAACCCCAGCACTGCACAGACACTTGGGGGAGAGGAACCCAGGCCAGCCTCTTCCAGGAACCACCTCAGCCTGCATGGAGGGAGAAACCGAATCCATCTCCTTGGGCCAAGGCCACGGCCGCCTCTGTTTCCGCGTCTGTTCAGCCTTTGGTTTTTTTCTTTAAATGGAGGTTCTTGTAACGGAGAAGGTCTCTCTACCACTAAAGAGGAGGAGGCCAAGGCGGCAAGGCCCCTGTGGTGTTATGTGGGGCAGAGCAAGAACCCTGAAAAGGAGGAGTGGATATACTCAGTGGAGTAGAGGCCGTTGGCCTGGTCCGACGGCATCTGCACCCAGACCTGGTCGTTGGGCCGCAGCTGGAGCACAGCCCCGCCAGATGCCTGGTCCAGGTAGCCCTTCTTGTATTCATCGTAGGTGTATGTTGCTGGCACGTTGTTCTTGTACAGGGCCACCCACACGTTGGTGCCCTTGACGTGCACGTGGTAAGCAAAGTAGTAGACCCCGCCCACAGGGCAGGTGAAGATGCCAGTGGCTGGGTTGTAGCCACTGTGGCCATTGTAGAGAGTCCGGTCAAATTTAACAGGCATGCCGGAGGCGGGAAAGGGCGAAGTGAGCACAGCGGTGAAGGCAGGCGTTGTGTGGGCCGACAGCTCGCCCAGCCCAAACTGTGGCTTGCCCCCCTTGCCCAGCACAGCGCCCTCCACTCCACCATTGGGCAGGTGCAGGCCGGCGATGCCAGTCTCATCAAAGGCCCCGGGGGCTCCAGGGGGACCAGGTGGCCCGGGAGGCCCAGGAGGGCCAGTGAGTCCTGGGGAACCGGGGACCCCAGGAGGCCCTGTAGGCCCAGCCACTCCGGGTTCCCCCACTTTCCCCTCTCCAGGGGGTCCTGGCAAGCCCGGTTCACCCTTCAGGCCTGGCAGTCCCTGGGGCCCAATAGGACCTGCTGGGCCCTGGAGACCTGGGATTCCTGAGGGGCCCCTCAGGCCGGGCTGCCCAGGAAGCCCCAAGTCACCCTTCTGCCCCAAGGCTCCTGCCACCCCTGGTCCCCCAGGGCGGCCTGTGAAACCAGGCTCACCTTTGGGCCCAGTAGGTCCAGGGGGTCCATGGGCCCCAGGAAGTCCTCTCTCTCCTGGGAGCCCAGGTTTCCCAGCCAGGCCACTAGGCCCCTGGTCACCCCGAATACCAGGCACTCCTGGGGGTCCTCCAGGCCCTGCCTCCCCCTTGGGCCCAGGGGGCCCCCGTCTGCCAGGGAGCCCTGCAGACCCTGGAAGTCCTGGGGGGCCCCCAAGGCCTTGTGGGCCCTGCTCCCCTGGCTCCCCATCCTCACCTGGCTCACCCCTATCCCCCAAGAGTCCTGGGACCCCAGCTGGACCCCTGTCCCCCTTAGGGCCTGGCAGTCCTGGCACCCCATAGCCAGTGGGGCCTATCAGGCCAGGGGGGCCCCGGGTTCCTGGTTCCCCTTTGGCCCCTGCTGGGCCCTGTGGCCCTGGTATCCCTGCCGCCCCTGGTATCCCCACACCATCCACACCTGGGGGCCCTTTTGGGCCCAGAGGCCCTGGTTCCCCCCTGGGTCCTGGCACTCCAGGAGGCCCCGACTCACCCTTATCTCCTGGGGCCCCAGGAAGCCCATCCAAACCCGGTTTGCCCAAGCCAGCTGGACCAGGGAGGCCAGGTGGTCCAGGGGCACCTCCCTGCCCTGGGGCCCCAGGTAGCCCTGGCTGGCCTACTCCATTATCCCCCTTGAGGCCTCGATCACCTGGGGGCCCAGGCTCCCCCTGGGGCCCTGGCTCCCCTCCGAATCCTGGGGGCCCTGGCACTCCTTGGGGGCCTGGCTTCCCAGGGACAGCAATGCCTGAGGGTCCAGGGAGGCCAGGCGGTCCTGGGGGGCCCCGGAGGCCCTGGTCCCCTCGTATCCCCGGCTCTCCCCGAAGCCCTGGCTGCCCTGGTGGTCCGGCCTTGCCCGGGAGCCCCGGGGGACCAGCCTTGCCCATCCGGGAGAAGCCAGGGGGCCCAGCAGGGCCAGGCTGTCCATGTAGCCCTGGCTTTCCAGTGCCTGGTTTTCCTGGGAAGCCAGGAGGGCCAGGGGGCCCCCGAGGCCCAGGCTTCCCAGGTGGACCAGGCTCGCCTTTCAGGTCCATTGGCAGCAACGGTAGAGGCATTTCTGAGGGAGAGAGAGAGAAGGGGCAGTCAGGGGCCTGGCCAGTGGAAACGGTTGGACCCTTCTACCCACTCCCCCATGGGGTACACTACATCTGCTCATAAAGGCCACACCCCGTCTCCCCTTCGTGTGTACATGGATGATGGAGTTTAGGGATGGTCCAGTGGCCACCTTGGGGGCTCCTAGCACCCAACCTACCCAGGTCTCGATCCTTCCCAAAAACTTGGGTGACTCTCATCCCCGCAAGACCTGGAGGGGGAGAAATGGCCGCCAGGTGGCGCCAGCAGCCCTCCTTAGAACCAGTTGCAGCGGGGCGCCCCTACTTCCGTCCCTCCCCCTCCCCACCCCACCTGAAGATCACCTCTGCCAGCCGCCTACTTCCGGCCCCTCGGAGAGCCGAATCCCCAGACCGGCGTCAGGAAGAAAAGGGAAGTGGAGAAGGTCTCTCTGGTGGAGACGGAGGGGCTGTGGCTGAGGGCCAGGGAGGAGCCGGTGGGTGTCAGGAGCTGTCTGAGGCCCTGCGGGGCGGGGAGGCGCTCACCCAGGTACTGGCCCTTGCCCTCGCGGAAGGGCGGCCCCACGGGTCCTTTGTGCATGGGCTGCACGTACTTCACCGGCGCGTAGCCCGCTGCCCCGCCGGCCCCGCCTCCGGTAGCCGCCCGCGGTCCGCACCCCAGCAGCAGCAGCGACAGCAGTGGCAGCAGCGAAGATAGGGGCGTCAGAGCCCCCCGCATGGCGTCCGCGGGCGTGCTGCAGTGAAGAACCGAGACGGGCCATCGAGCCAGCCCCCGGGTGGCTTAGCACCAGACCCAGGGGCTCACAAAAAGATCAGAATGTACACCTTCCAGAGCACCCATCTGACCTCGGCACACCCCTGCTAAAAACCCTTTGATAACACCCACTACCATGTGCTGGGCTGGCTTTCTGCCAGGTACTGGGCTGAGTGCTCCAGAGACAGGAACTCACTTAATGCTCTCAATACTTTAACAAGTTATTATTATAGTCATCCCCATTTTCCAGATGACAAAACTAAAGCAAAGGTCAGCAGAACTGGGGGCTAAGGTCTGTCTGACTTCACATTATGTTGATGGTGCCCTTCTGGGGCTCCCCTCTGCCTTCAGGATCCTCTGTGGTGTCTGGCATGGCATTCAAGACCCTTTTAAATCTAGTCTGTGCCTGTGGCTCCGACCCTATCACCTACCACCCCTGTCTCTCCTCCTCCTCTCCACCATACCTTTGCCCCAGACATGAGGCAGCCTCGCACTTCTGGGCCTTTGCCCCTGCTGTTTCTCCACCTGCGATGTTCTTTCAATTTCCTACTCATCCTTTAAGGCCTTTGGGAAGCCGTCACCCCTTCTTCTATAAAGTTAACCCCTCACTCCTTTGCGTCCTAACCTAGCCCTGTCACAGCACTTAGCTCAGCTCTGAGAACAAGGCCTGTCCAACAAGATGTGGACACCCAGCCTGCGTTTTCCACTCGCCAGCTAGAGTTTCCACTCTGTGAACCTCACTTTCCTCATGGGACAAGATGTCCACACAAAAACACATACCCAAACGTTCATGGCGACATTATTCATAACAGCCACAAAGTAGAAATAGCACAGATGTGCACTGGACAGATGATGGCATGACCATACGACGGAGTATTATTCAGCAATAAAAGTAAAATACTGCTACGTGTCACATTACAGGAAAACCCTGACAACATCATGCTAAGTGAGGAAGCCAGTCACAAATTGTATATGATTCCATTTATATGAAATGCCCAGAATAGGTAAATGTAAAGAGACGAAAGTGGGCTAGTAGTTGCTGAGGGCTGCTGGAAGGGGGAAAGGGAGTGACCACAATGATGGGTACAGGGTTTCCGGTAGGAGTGATGAGAGCATTCTAAAATTAACTGTGGTAAAGGCTGCCAAGGGCAAATACGTTTAAAAAAAAACCATTGAATCGGACACTTTAAATGGGCCAACTGTTACGATGTGTGAATTGTATCTCAATAAAGATGTTATTTTTATTTCATTATTTTAGAGACAGCATGCGCATGAGCAGCGGGGAGAGGGGCAGAGGAAGAGAGAATCTCAAGTAGGTTTCATGCTCAGGGTGGAGCCCCACGTGAGGCTTGATCCCACGACCCCGTGATCATGACCTGAGCCAAAATCAAGGGTTGTACGCTCAACCAGCTGTACCACCCAGGCGTGCCAAAGACGTTATTTTAAAACGCTGGACTAACAACCCGCTTCTCAGGGCTGCCGTGATGAGAGGCGATACTGTACCTGCCTCTCAGTGGGCACCCATCAATGTTGGAAGGAGAGATTACTCAGCATTTTGCACATGCGAGGCAAGTCCCTCCCCTGCCTCCCTGCTCTGGGCTCCTCTCACCCCCAGGGGCCTCTCCACACATGTGCCTGAGTGCACGAGGGGTTTGGGGGTGGGTTATGTACATCCAGGATGCGTGTGGGGAGCAGAGCCCTCCCTGGTGCTGGGCTGAGTCTAGAGGTGCTCGGTATCACACAGAGCTTCACAGGAATGGATGCAGAGCTCAGGAGAAGGCCGGTGAAGCTGCCAACCCAGCTCTGCCATCAACCGGTTTTGTAACATTGGGCCCGTAGGTCCCTCAAGCTCCCCTGAGCCCCAGAACAGTAACAGTAACGTCCACCACCTGTGGGGCTCCCCAGCCCAGAGCTCTGCAGGCTCCGTCTCACAGGATCCTCTCAGTGACCCCTGGGGCTCATACAGTTATTATCCCCATTTTATAGATGTAGAAACAGAAGCTTGGACTAGAAGAATCCTGCCCAGGATACAGCCCTCCACACAGGCCACCTGTTCTGTCTGCACCACGATTGATGCCAGGACTGAGGCTGCAGCCTCTGGGCCCGGCCCTCAGGTAAGTCCCGCTGATGGAGGCTCCGGCTGGCACTGCCCTAACGTTTCAGCCCTGAGAGGCTTGCTGGTCCTGTTTTCCACATGAGGAAGCACGTGCGGTCCGAACCTAAACCTGGAGCCCCAGCCCCTAACCACAGTATTGTCCCACCTCTCTGGCACGGAATAAGGGCCCTCCTGCACAGGCCACCTGCACCGGGCAGGGGCCCTGGAGTGGGGGTGCTCACCCATGCGCACAGCCAGAATGTTCTGCCTGGTGGGTGGGCAGGGGTGTGAGGGAGCAGGCAGAGGGGGCAGAGCTTGTAACAAGAAGCAGGGGGAGGCAAGGGGGCCGTTCTGGCCTGGTAGGCCAGAGGCCACGGTCATGGCACTGTCACAGGAGGAGTCAGCACAGCCCTGGTTCTGGGAGCCCTCACCCTCTTCCCATGCTGAGCTGAGGCCTCACTGGGGTAGGGGGTGATGGAGGGTGAGGCAGCCTCGGGTTTAGCTGGAAAGATGCTTAAGGCAAAGGACTGTGCGGGAGCACAGGCAGGCAGGACACCGAGGCAAAAGTCCCAAGTCCCCACCTTACAACCTCCTTGGCAATGCGGATCTCTGGGAAGCGTCCCCGCCTCACACCCTGTGGCTTCCTAAACTCGCCCTGTCCCAGCACCTCCTGCACTGTGCCCCCTCCACTGAGGGTGATAGGTGTGCTGCAGGACCCCAGAGCTGATGTCTCCTCTAGAGTGAGCCGGCGCTGAGTGAGGATGACAGCTCACTGCAAGCAGACCTCCAGCCTAGTGCTTTGTTCAATGAATGATTTCATTCCCCGGGGGGCGCCTGGGGGGCTCAGTCTGTTAAGCATCCTACTTGATTTTGGCTCAGGTCATGATCAGGGTTTGTGGGATCGAGCCCTGTGTCTTGCTCTTCACTGACAACACGGAGCCTGCTTGGGATTCTCTCTTCCTTTCTCTCTGCTGCTCCCCCGCCACCCCCACCCCCCCACCCTCGCCGCTTGCACTCTAAATAAATAAACATTTAAAAATAAATAAATAAATGATTTCATTCCCACAAGGCCCCTGGGAAGGAAGAGCCCCCCCCCCCCACTCTTCTTTCTGGAGATAGGGAGCCTGAGAATTTGAGCAGAGGTCTGTGAGAACCAGCAGGGGGAGGCAGACAGGAGAGGGCAGCCCCTAGACAGACAGACAGAGAGGCTCCAGACTGCCTGTGGGTTTGGGGAGAGAACATCACTCCAGCTCCTGGAGGGGAGGCTGGCTTCTGCCAGTCCAGGGGGGGCCGGGGAGTGGAAGCAAGCCCATGACCTTAAGAAGGGGTGTGCTGAGCCTGTTCTCAGGGCTGCAGAGAGAAATGATGCCCCTGGAGTGGCACATTGCGGCAACCTCGTGGGACAGACTGCCCCCAACCCAGCCACCATCAGACCCAGGGGTGCCCGGGTGCCTCCAAGCCCCCTGCCTCCTTTCCACCAGCACCCCTTTCTTGCCCCTCGCCCCCCTCCCGTGCCACAGGCTCCCTGAAGCTCTGTGGCTCCTGAACACTCGAGTCTCCAGATTTTTACTTATCCTTGGACATCCAGGGAGCCTATCGGATGCCTGCCCTGGTCCCGGCTCTGTGTTCCTCTCTGGCCTTTTCACTCTCTGTCCCCGCCACATTCTCCCCACTCCATGCCCAGCACCGGACTTGGCTGGTACACAGTGACACTCCATAAAAGTTGGATGACCTCAAGTCACCATCAAGTTTAAAGACCGTGCCAATAACTCACTCAGTCCTTTCCTCAGACTTTGTACCTGTCACACTGCCCTGGGAGCCCCCTCCCCAGGCTAGAGGGGTGCAGGTAGGCTAGATTGGGAAGAAATGGGAACACTCACATTGTCCCAAAGGACTTCAGCTAAGAACAGCCTGCACAGGGAACAGAGGTGCAGAGAAAAGAACGATTCATTTGCTAGGAGTGTCGGGGTTCAGGGGAGGGCTCTGAGGCTCAAGGCCGGCTCTGCTGTGTGACCTTGGGCAAGCCATCACCCTCTCTGGGGGAACACAGGAGTCAGGGCAGATGGGAAGAGGCTGGGCTGGCAGGGGCGGGAGGTGGGGTGCATAAGGAGACGCTGATTCAGGGGATTGAGTGGTGGCGGCAGCAGGGTAGACGCGGTGTTTGGACAGCTGCAAGTCCTTAGCGGGGATTTCCCCCTTTTCAACAAATCCCCGTAAAACAGCGTTTTGTCCAAGTCAGCGTTTTGTGGCAGCCTGGGCCTCCTCCCGGGGCGGCCAAGGAAGCTGGCTGGGAGTGCAGAGTGCTCCAGGGTCTTTCAGACCAATGCGGGGTTGGGGGGGGAAGGACCGGGTGCCGGCAGGAAGAAGTGGCACAAATATAGACCCCTCTTTCCTGGACATGGCTGCAGGAAGGGAAGAGACCTCAGCTAACAGTGACCCCTCCCCACCAGTCCCCTCTCTCAGAGGGTCTGGTCCCAGGGGTGACCAGCAGAGGGGACCCGGGCGATCCTACGTAATGTAAAGGCCTGCGCACTCCCCATCCCACTTCACAGATGAGCTACCAGAGGTTCAGATAAAAAGGGGGGCTGAGGGAGAAGGCTCCTAATGGACCATGCAGGGGTGGGGCTAGTGTGGCCCTGGCAGCCCCCCTCCCGGGGTTGGGGGTGGATGGAGCTCAGCCCTGCACAGGTTCCTACGCTCCAAGCCCCCCACCCCAGACGGGCTGCAGCGGCAGGCGGCTGCAGCGGGCGGGGAGCTCGGGGAGCGCTCAGGCAGCCCCGGGGCCTGGCCAAACCACAGGTATGTTATGAGACGCTTCCTGTTGTGGAGACATTTCTGCGGGATCCGGCTGCCCCGCTCGCTCCCCTAGTACCTCCTGTCTCCCCACTCACCCAGCCTCCCTCTCTACTCTCTCCCTGGGTCTCTGGCCCGGACTCATTTCTCTCTGTCTCTCTCTCCAGCCCTGTCTCTGCCACCTCAACAGGTGAGCAGCGTTTCTTGCTCAGGCTCTCTCTCTCAGGGGTCCAGCCCTGGGGACCCCTAAAGCTCTCCTAGGTTCTGGCAGCCCCTGGACTCCCATTCCAGCACAGCCACTTATGAGATGTGTGATCTTGAGCAAGTGACTTAATCTCTCTGAGCCTCAGTGTCCTCACATGTGAAAGGATTAACTGAGGCGATCTGAGTCACTGGCCCCTCCAGGTGTGCTGTTCTGTCCTGCTGCCCTGATGGCCAGGAAGTTCTCCCTTCAGTCTAACCTCAGTTTCTCTTGCTGCAAAGCAACATCTCCTCCAACCCTTCAAAAACTCAGGTGGCTTGCTGCCAAAGGCCAGGACCTTGTGAAAGTTCCAAAGTCAATTTTCTGGCCTCCCAGGCCTTTTCCCTGACCGCTCCGGAGATGAGACTGACCAGGAGTCCCACAGCCTGCTCAGGGCTGGGATGGAGTCATGGATCTCAGACGGGAGCAGAGGGGCTGCCCCCCTCACCCACTGGGCATGATGCCCGCCCCACCCCCACCCAGCCGGGCAGCTCCGGACTCAGCCAGGGCTCCCTCCCTGGCCCCTCTGCCCCCTGCCTCTTTCCCAGCGGGTGGGAACTGGGGAGCTCTTTCCAGTCCTCCTTTCCTGCGTCTCACATGAAAGGGGTGGTACCTACTCAAGGCCCAGCCACCTCCATACCCCTTCCCCGGGGCCTCTGTCTGGGTCTGCCCCCCACCCCCACCCCATCTCCAGCCTCTCCCTCACCTGTCCACACGGGCCTGACTGCCCCCCCACCCCCGCCCCAGACACCCCCACCTCTCCCCAGCCTTCTCAGCCAAGCTCCTTGAAAGGACCATCTCTACCCCTCACCCTTCGCCTGGTGCCTCCTCCCCCCAGCACCAAATCCTGCCTGTGGCCCAACTCTCCTCCCGCCTGGAAAGGCTCCTCCTCACATTCTTCTCGGCTTCCTTCCCTGCCTACTCTGCAGACCCAGGCTTGCCTCAAGGAGCTGGCTCGGGCCTCACCTCTTGTCTCTGGGTGTTCCTCCTGCAGTTTCCAGCTCTCACCAGCCCCACAGCCCCAGTCCCACCACCGAGGGCTCCCACGTCGGCCTCCAGCTACAACCTCACTTTGAGCCTGACTCTTGTGTTCAACTCTGAGCTGAGCCTTTTCACCTGGCTGGCCCTCAGATACCTCCACCCAAACTGCTGTCATTATCTTCTCCCCATTGCTGACATCCTTGCCTCTCCCACAGGCCCAGGCCAGATATCTGGACACCACTTCTGATCCTTCCTTCTTTACAGGGCAGTGAGGAATCTAGCCTGTACAACGCCTTCCCACAATTAGAAAAGGCTGGCCCTACTTCCAGCAGACTCAGATGCTCTCATTGCCTTTCCCGGGTGCTCTTGTATAGTAACCAACATGCACAACTGTACATTGCCTTTACCCTTACACCCCCAGTCCAATCCTGTAGACTGCCTCCTCTGTTTCTCTCACTTCTATTCCTTTCCCTTATTCCCCATAATCTGTGTCCTAACACAGACCCTGTACTCTCCCAACACACAGCCCCGACACATTCCAACCATTTAGTAAAGGTTTGTTATATAAAGTTGCCAGATCCTCGCCTGCATTATCATAGCAGCCTCTCTCCCACACTCACTCTCAGCTTCTCTGTTTTCCCACAGATACTCCAACAGCACTTCTTGAACTTTGGTGTGCATCAGATGGTTTGTTAAAACACAGGTTCCGGGGCCACCCCCCCCCAAGGGATCCTGATTCAGTAGGTGTGGAATAGGACCCACCGTCTGCATTTCTAACCAGCTCCCAGGTGAGGTGATGCTGACCGTGTGTGGACCACACTTTGGCATGGCTCTGCCCATGGCCCTCCCCTGCTCTGGATTCTCCAGTGGCTCCCTAGTACCAACTTCATAAATTCCATGTTATTCCGCAATTCACGTGGCTTCCTGGAGAAGGAGGCCTACTTCAGACCCAGCAGGATGTGGACCAATTTAGATGGAGGAGGTGGAGAGGGCAGAGATTGATGGTGAGCCTGGCAAAACCCCAAGATCACAACGGTGGCGCCCACTCTGAGAGTCCGACGGAGGAGGAGGCCGGGACAGTCTGACTGTGGGAGCCATGTGGGTGTGTGCCATGCCCACCTGTGTCCCTTCCTCCGTGTCTCGGTGTCACTGAACCCAGATTCTCACCCGCCTGTCCATCTCAGGCATCTTCCGGGTGTCTCTCTGATCCCACCTCTGTGTCACTGTCCTATTTTTGCCTGTCTCTGTGACCCCATTTGTCTCTCTCCTCTCCTATGTCCTTGTACTTCGATCCCTGTCTGAGTTCCAGCCTCTGTAATATAATCTCTAGCTGTCAGTCACTTGATGGGACCCTCTGAAAGGCCAGCATTTATGGCCTTAGTGCTCATGCTAACATCAGGTGTGTGTCTGACCTCCCCAGGTGGAGACTTGTGGAGACAGTGCCCCATAAGCTGAGCTCTCTGTGCTTGCAGATCAATAGGAGACTCTGACCCCCCTCACATCTTAATGCACAGGCATGAGGATTGCTCCAAAACCAAAGAACTGCGTGGAATCTTGGACTTGGGGGTGTGAAGGGAGGTAGCCAGGCCAGGGCAGCGTTGCCTGGAGGCCACCTCATCATCCAGGTTGATGGCAGGACAGGAGCACTGCCCCTGCCCACCTTGTGTCCCCTACCAGGTTTCAAATTTGCCCAGAGTCCCAATATCCCTCACCTCTGCAGGCGTGTCGCCCAGACCACAGGGACCTCAGTCTGAGAAGCAGCACTGTAAGCAGGCTGGAGAGACAGGTCAAAGCTCTAAGGTCCATAGGAGTAATGGTGGAACATTCCAAACTGAGCGCAGAGCTGAGAACATCTGGGCAAAGAAGAATAGGGGACCTCTCGGGTGGGGGCACCCCAGAGGCAGAGAACTGCACGTCTGGAATTGGACAGAGCAAGACACAGACTGGAGATAAAAATAGGGCTTCACCAGCCAGGTTGCTGTAGCCTGGACGAGGGCTGCAGACTCCCCGTTGGGGAAAACACACTTGGGAGTGAGAGGAGCCCGCTCCAGTCCTGGGCGCCCCAGCACCCTCACATCCAGGCACCCCAAACCTAGTGTTTTCCTCTACCCGCCTGCCTACCTTTGCCACACAGCCTTCTCCGCCCAGAATTCCCTTTCTTTCTCCTTCAAGCAAACATGTTATTCCTTATTTAAGACAGCTCAAATGCCGCCTCCTCCGAGCAGCCTTCCCTGCCTCCCTCAGGCAAAACAGCTACCCCTGCGTCCCTCTTCCTCCACCCCTACCTGACTAGGCTTGGCACACAGTATGCGCTCAGTACAGTCTGCAGCCTGGGTGCTCCAGCTCCAGGCCATTCTTCGTGGTTCTTCCAGAATCCTTTTCACCTCTGGGGTGTAGGGTGCTTGGGCTGACTCTCCCTCCTGCCAGGGGTTAGGTCCACCTCTCAGGCCTCCAGCCTCTGCCCATCTCTGAGAGGAGAAGTCCCACCACTACCCTGGTGAGGAGCATCTTGGGGCAAAAATGTGTCCGGGAGGTAGGAACAGCCATCTGGGGGCAGAAGAACCAGAAGAGGCCTGCAGTGGGCAGGACTCAGGGCAGTATGTGTCCTCAGACTGGCCCTGCCCTGCCAAGGGGCTCAGGCCTCAGCTGCTGACATCGCTCACTTCCCAGCAGAGGCCTTGAACTTCTGACCAGGACTGAACATGGAAATGTCCCCCCCAGACCCAGCTGTGCCCAAGGCCCAGGCCGGGCCAGGCAGGGCCTTCACGGCAGCCAATCCCTCGCCTTCTGGTTCACATTTGCAGCCTTTTCCGGAGCGCCACCCGCCGCCCGCTGCCGCCTCACGCCTGCCAAGATTCCTGAGCCTTCGCGGCTTCCCCGCTCGGTGGCGGCAGCGGCGGCGGCAGGAGGAGTCGGGCTGGGCTGGGAGGGGGCCCGGCAGGAGCACAGCCAGGCCACTGCACCCGGGCAGGCCAAGCAAACACAGGCTGCGCCAAGGAGCCGGGGCGAAATAGTTCACAAATGAGAAAAAGCTGCTTCCGAGTTGGGCTGGGGTTTTAAAAGCCCAGGCCGCAGGGAGCTGAGGTCACCTGCAAGAGGGGCTGCCCGCTAGGACACCCTGAGCCTGGGAGGGGCTTCTGCTGCAGCAGGCGGGAGCGAAGTTAGATAGCAGCAAGCACAGGCCTCATCCGGCTGGGGCTATCAGCGAGCCCTGCCCCCAAATCTAGCTTACCTCTCAGGTCAGAGGGGCCTCTGAAGGTCCCAGCAAAGGCAAGGCCTGAGGATGAAAGAGAAACAGTGAGGAAGATGCCAGGAGCCGGGAAGCCTCCTGCCCTGGCTCAGCCACCCAGTGCCCACCGCAGGCCTCTTACCGGGAGCCTCTGCTGGAAATTGGCCCCAGTCTCAGCCCCTCATCTCAGGGAGCCAGGATGAGTGCCCCACAATCACTGTCTGCCTTCATCTGTTCCCAGCACACTTGGCAATGCCCATGGGGTGCCTGGCCCTGGCTTGATGGAGTCCCTCCTGCCCTAGGGCCCAGGCTGAGGAAGCTTCTCTGTGTGCCAGGATCCATGCTGGAGATGTCCCTACTCTCTGCCACGCCCTGGGCTAGGGTGGCCCCTACTAGAGGCTACAGTTCCTGCCTGAGGAAGCTCCTTCTATGTGGGGAACCGAGGCTGGGCCTTGGGGGCACAGAAATGGCTCAGCCCCATGCACTTCCCTACCCTAAATTATCTGGAGGCATCAGACAAGTGACCATCACACAGTTGGCTAAGATCTCTGGGTTGGGGGAGCACAAAGCAGGGAACATTGCCTCCACCTTGAGTTTCCCCAGAGGCTTCATGTAGGAAGGGACTCTGGAACTGGATCCTGAAGGGAGAGTAGGAGTCTGAAAGGCAGAGTAAGAAAAGGAACTTCAGGCACTAGGAAGCTGCTTGGCAGATACAGGGAAGGTCCAGAAGTGCCGTGGGCTGGAGAGGACAAGTAGGAGCTGAGAAGACCAGGGCAACAAAGTGAGGAGCCTTGAATGCCATGCTTGCATTTCTTTGGAAGGCAGTGGGGAGCCACAGAAGGTTGTTGAGTGGGAAGGAGATGTGGTCAGAGCCCTGGATGGCCAGGTCCCCATTTCCGCCTCCATCAATCATGTCTAGTTCATGTCACACAGCTGGACACAAGGGAGCCGAGGCTGTAGTCCAGGCCCAGCTGTAACTCTGGGGTGGATAGGGAGGGGACACCTAGCCAGCCTACCTGGCAGGGAGGCCAGCAGCAGCGTCACTTTCTCCTCCAGCTGCTTGCTTGCCTCTGCCTGCTCCCATGGAAACTCTGACCTCCCAGCCCCGTCTCTTGCTGCACAAGCAGCGAGATGCCAGAGCCAGCACCTCCTAGGCCTTCCCTCTGACTCAGCTAAGACCTGCCTCAGTCTCCGCCACTGAACGCCATGACCCTTCACATGGGTCGTGAGGCTACTCTCCGAGAGCCCCGCCCAGCCAATGAGGTTGAGTGGGAGGTCCTCACTGCCCAACTCAACCCTAGCCTCTCTGGCCACAGCCCCCAGCCCCACCATGAGGCTCAGGGAGGAGGAGTGATTTATGTCAAATCTGGGCTTTGAAGGATGAACATGCATTTAATGGGGGGGTGGCGGGGACAGGTGATAACTCCAGGCCGAGGGAACAGTACGTGTGAGGGTGTGGAGGTGTGAAAGCCCTAAACGTATCCAGAGGATGGAAAAAAACAAACAAAAGAACTAACCGATCATAACTAACATTTATTGTGCACCTATTATGTGCCTGGCTCTGGGTTCCTGTCGTGGATGATCTCATTTCACGAAGCAGGGTACTTTGCCTTCCCTTCTTACAGAGGGGGAAACCAGGGACAGAGAGGTTAAATAACTGGCCCAAGGACACACAGCTCATGAGGGATGGAGACTGAATTGGAACCGAGGCTGTTGTCTCCAAAGGGGCTCTTAACCTCCGCATTATACAGATGATTGGAAATGAGAAGGGCTAGCTGGTGTCAGCCTGAGAACATCAGAATCAGAGACCCTGGGCCCAGCCTAAAGCTGGCTCCCCACCCCTCCCACGTTAGCATTTATGGACAATGGTCTCTAAACCCCAAGTACATTTTATGCCTTGGACATGGCACTAGGCATGTTCCTGGCACTATGTCATCAATTTTCATGTAACCCTGGAAGGTGGGAATTGTCCCATTCTGAGGAGGACCGCTAAGATCCAGAGGGGTGACATCCATTCTGCAAGGTTACAGGACTGGGAAACACAGGGGCCAGATCTTAACTTTGGTGCTTGCCCAACCCCCAAATGGCCAAACCCCTATATAGTTGGGGTTCCTGGAGACCTCAGCCATGGGTCTTTCTCCCCACTTCTCCTCCACGGCACCTGTGCTGCCTCAACCCAGATGGCAATGGGGACAGGCAAGGCTGGGAGTAGGATGGGCAGCTACTGTCAAGGGCCTCAGGAACCTTCTCCAGTTGATCAAGGCTCCCTCAGTCCTACAAAATAGGAAGCAGGGGCGGGTGGGTGTGCCAGGGCAGTGCCCGGGCCTACTTCAATGGGACTCTGTTCTTAACCTCCACCCACAGCTGCCTTTCCTAATCTCCTCCTTGAGCCCCTCCCCTGGCGACATCTCCTCTTTGCACGGAGCCTGTCGCCAGCTAAATCCCAGGCCAGATGTGGGTGGGATAATCTGCACCCCCCAGCCCCCTGCCAGCTTCTCTGCAAAGGGCTCCCAAGGAGGCTGGCCAGGGTCCCAGGCCCCCATCCCCATCCTAACTTTCCAAACTGAGGTGCTGATCGGCAAATGATCCGCCTGTCCTGGAGATGGGCTCATGGAAGAAGTCCCCATTTTCCAAGCAGGCCCAGACTGAGAGTCTTGCTTGAAAAATCATGATGGGTGGGGCACCTGGGTGGCTCAGTCGGTTAAGCGTCCAACTGCAGCTCAGGTCATGATCTCACTATCCCGAGTTCGAGCCCCGCATTGGGCTCTGTGCTGACAGCTCAGAGCCTGGAGCCTGTTTCAGATTCTGTGTCTCCCTCTCTGTCTCTGCCCCTCCCCTGCTTGTGCTCTTTTTCTCTCTCAAAAATAAACATTAAAAAAAATTTTTTTTAAAGAAAAAAAGAAAAATCATGATGGGTTAAGAGCCCAACTGCATGGATTCGTCTCCCAGCCCTACCTCTTACTAGCATGTGACCTCACTCCTCTGTGCCTCAGCTGCTCCATCAGTGACATGGGATCAATTCCTATTCATGGAGCACATGTAAGGATTCCATGAGTTAATTTCATATAACGAACTTCTCGTGGTATTTGGCATATAGGAACGTTCAATAAATGTCTGCTATTATTATTATAATTATCATCACCACAACCCCTCCCCAAAGCCCTGTGAGGTTAGTATTATAAACCCTATTTTACAGATGAAGAAACCGAGGCTCAGGGAGCACTTTCCCCAGGTCACTCAGCCAGTTAGTGGTGGATAGCCCCAGAGTCTGCACCTAAGCTGAGGGAGCCCACAGATGATGAGGACAGCTTCGCAGCCCCCTGGAGCAGAGGCACAGTGGGGGCGGGGAGAAGGGGGTCCCCTCAGCCCTTCCTGCCTGACCCCCAGGAGCTCCCCCCTGCCCAAGTCCCTGCTGCCGTCCCTGCTGCCGCCGCAGGAGGGGACTCTGCATTCCTGGCTAAGCGGCCGGATTTGCTGTGCTCCCGGAACTATGAAAAGAATGTTTGCCACGAGCTGAGCCGTGGTCGCCTGTCAGAGGAGCGCGGCCTGAAGGGCCCACGCAGGGCTGCATCGCGGCCAGCACCAGCCGTGGTGGGAGGGAACAAAGCTAGACACAGAGAAAGCTTCTGGGGAGTGAGGGCTGTGGCCGCAGGGCAGGGATGCGCACCACAGAGTCAGCCTCCACGGATTGATTTTCCGGAGAGGAGAAATGACCCCTCCACCCCCCAGTCTACATCGCTCCTCGGCACAGGCTCTAAGGAGAGCCAGGGTAGCATCAGTGGCCCATCTCATAAATGGGATATGGGGCCCCAGAGGAGAAGTCACCTGAGATCACACAGCAGCCAGTGGCAGAACTGAGACCCAAAACCAGGACCCCTTCCTTCCAGAAGCTTCCCTCCCTTGTAGGGTCCACCAGAACCACTGTGGGCTCTTAGGCACTAGAAAACACCATCCTAGGCCCCTCTCTTCCGGGCTCTCTGGGCCTGACCTTCTCATGCCTGCTACACCCCATGTTCCCCACCCCACAAAAAGCGCCTTGTGCTGTGAAAATGTCTGGGGGCACTGTGGATGCTCAACAGTTAAGTTTCCATCCCTTTCTCCACCAAATCAGGCCCCAGAGAGGGCAGTGACCCGGGAGGTTGGTGGGAAGCACATGAGTCAGGCATCCTCACAGACTTGGGAGTGAATCCCAGCTCAGCACTCAACAAGTTGACACTTGGCCAGATTATTGACCTCTCTGAACCTCCACTTTCCCCTCTGTTAAATGGGCCGCTGATTCTTGCCTTGCAGCACTGTTACAAAGACTAAATGAGACATGTGAACATAGGAACGGGCACACAGTAGGCACCCAATAAACTCTTACTATTACCCTCCCCCAAGGGGACAGTAAGAACTGATGTTAGAGAAACTCAGGTGATAAAGTTCCTTCCACCCCAGGTCCTTGATGGTTCCTGCTAGTGGAGCGGCCTCTGGAAGGAAGGGAGGCTTGAGGCCAGGATCCTGGCCTCTGGTCTCAATTCTGCTACTGGCTGCTGTGTGACCTCAGGCAAGTTCCTCTTTGAGTCTCCTTGAGTCCACCCCTGAGATGATAAAGCCGGCATGGCTCCCCCCATGAAGCACTAACCCTCTACCACCCCCTTCTGCCCTCCAAGAGCCAGGAATCTCAGCCAATCCAGGTGGCACGGGCACAGTCGCCTCCCAATTCGGACCTTTCCAAGAATCTGGAAGCAGGACCAAGTCCTCCCACGTCCCTTCCCAGGATCCGCCCAGAGAGGTGCAACCAACACTGATCAGCAGTGTGGGGGAAAGTCCCAGGTGCTACACCTTGATGACACGTGTGACTTGGGACCACTCCTTACCTCTCTGCAGGTAAAATGACCCCTGGAGACAAGCATTAGCATTCTCATTTTATAGATGAGGAAACAGAGGAAGCCGCTTACCCAGGGTCACATGGAAAGGAACCCAGGTCTGTCTAACTCCCAAGGCCACCTCTTCCGCTCACTGCACACACTGCCTTCACTCAAGACCCACTGCCCACACCCCAGGACCCTGGAAATGCCCACAGAACAGAGTGGATCCGGAATTCCCTTTCTGAGAGTGTGACTTCCCTGGCTGATGTCTGGGCACCTGTGTATACACATATGGCCTCACACCCCTACTCGGGCTTCTGTACACACCCCAGGCCTCCCAGACACTACACCCCCAAACTCATGACCACACTCAACACCCAGTCCCTCGCTATCTCAGCATACCAGACTCCAGGGTCCAAATCCATATCTCTCCTTCACCTGCCTCCACTAGAGACAGGCCACAATCACCCAGTAGAAGGGTTCTGGCTGACCCTGTCCTCACCCCCACAGCCAATCACCGAGGCCTGACCAGTCTCTCCCCTTAGTCCTTCATCCCATCCCCATGCCAGCCACACACCTCGGCAGCCATTGCATTCACCCTCAAATGGGCCCAGCCTCCTCAGTGATTTCCTTGCCTATAAGATGCCTTTTTATCCTTGCCCCAGGAGCAACCACAGTGATTCCCAGACTGCATCACTCTGTGGCTCACACCCTTTCTCTGGTCAGGGCTCTTGGAAATCTGACCCCGAAGTAGTGCTCAGTCCCTCCCACTCATTCCCCTTCTGTGTGATCCACCAATTGCTCACTGTCCCCTAAGAGAACCTTCCCACCTCCATACCTTTGCACTTGCTGTTCCCTCTGACTGGGATGGCCTCCATTCCCCCTTTTCACCACCTGCACCTGTCAAAGTTCTCATTCTCCTTGAAAGCCCTAGCCAGAGTCACCTCTTTGGTGTTGCCTCCTTGATAGGCCCTCCCTCCGGCACTTTGGCTTGCACGGTGCCTCCCTCTCATGTACCTCGACGGACACTTTGAGACACAGCTGCACCCCATATGACAGGCCCCTGTGCCTCTCCGGTTCTCCACTCCAACTCTAAGTGCCTCGGGCCACAGATGGGACCCGCTCATCTGAGGCCCCACTGTCCCATAAGGGGAGCCCCCCATGCCTGCTGCTGGGGGGTCTGGAGTGGGCTGGGGGACCAGCAGGGCTGGGAAACTGGGCTCTGCCAACCTTTGGTCTGGCTCAGACCGGGAGCAGAGGAGGTAGTGAGGGGTGGTTAAGCTGACAGCCCTGTTTGGTATCTTTCCCCTCCCTCTTGCTAGCAGACAAATTCACTTCCATTTTTTCTTTCCTCTTCCACTGAGCCAAAGAGCAGAAACGCTCATTTTCACTCTGGTGGACAAAGTGAAACCAGAGGGAGAGACCCTGGTGAGTGTGCCTGAGTGTGTGAGCATGTGTGTGAATGCGTGTTGTCCTGAGTATGTCTGGCTGGGCCACATGGGGCCTGCCATGTGTCTGTAGGAGTTTGGGTGTGTGTGTGTGTGTGTGTGTGTGCGCGTGCACACACGTGCCCTGTCATTTCAGCATCTGTGGTGGTGTGTGTTCAGTAGAGCATGTTCACCTGTGTGGTTGTGCATGACTGTCATTGGGAGGGAGTGTAGCTGTGTGTGACTGTGAATGTGTCTGTGGTATGCCCTCATCGTTCTGGGATGACTGTCCAAGGATCTGTTAGTGGTCACCAGCCCAGCGAGAACCCAGTGGAGGCATCTATGCCCCGACCAAAACTGCCAGCTCCCCTGCAGAGTGGGTGCCCACCAGACCCCCCCCGCCCCCCACCCCCCGTCCCGGGCTCTAGAATGGGCTCCCTGAGGGCACTCCATCTGCTCAGGGCAGTGAGGGTCAACGCCCAGAGAGAAACCCCAGCCACCCCAGCTCCCCACCCTTTCAAATGACCATGGCAGCTCCCCAGAGGTGGCCTTTGCTAAGGGCACTCTGAGGAGGGGATGGACCCTTGCCACCAGACAAAGGCACGGGTCTTAGCAAGAGGCACTGAAGCCAGACGAGAGGAAACACTTCTGGGTTGCGAGGGACCCCTGACGGAGGCCTGTCTGGAACCTAGCATGTTCTCACACACACTGGGGGTCTCACCCAAGCACGCACCGACACACATTAATCAACTGGCAGACACTCACTGTCCCCCTCGCACCGCGCAAGTGCACACACTGACAGGCGCACACACTGGTACACACGTACACGCAACAAGCAAACTCAGAGAGTTTGCCCTTCCCCAGCTGACCACTCCTGGGGAATGGGGAGCGAACCGGGCTTCTCCACCCAGGGACTCCCGGGGCTACCCCGTCTCCAGCCTCTGGACACACACACTGGGGAGGCTGTCCTGGGGTCCTTAGACCCCAGTCCCTCTGGGCCAAGCAAGGGCCCCTCATCCCTGCAAGTCTCGGTTCCAAGCTGGGGCAGGGGGATGCTGAGCCTCAGTCTCCAGTTTGGGGGTGCTGCCAGAACACCTACAATAGGAGGGACCTGGGGGCAGAAGCAGAAAAACAGAGGAACTGGAAGGTGGCCAGCGAGCCAGGAATGGCAGAGAGATGGAGAGAGGGGGAAGGGAGAAGCTGAGGGGTTTCCCCTGCCCAAGGCTAGAGGGGGGCTTTAAGGCCCCTCACCCCTCCTGTCTCCTCCACCGCCCTGTGGGGGAAGCTTTGTCGCTCCCACTTCGCAGGTGGGAAGGGAGACTCCCAGAGGTGAAGTGATGTGCCCAGAGCCTCATCATCTAGGATTCCACCCGGCAGTCTGATGCTGGAGCCCCCACTTCTGGGAGAGGAAGGGAGGAGAGAGCTTTATCCGGGAATCTGCCTGGGGGAAACGGGGCACAGGGAACGGGATGGGCTCTCTCATCCTAGCGCCGACACTCTGGCCCGAGGTCCCATCCCGTCTCCACCCCGCGGCCCAAGTCGCTGGTCTCGCTGTCCCAGACAATCTCAGGGGCAGCCTAGGCCGGGTCCTGCCCTCGGGAGCCCCCAGCCCCGGAGTCCGAGCCAGCCTCCCGGCCTTTACCTGCAAGGGCGGCCGCCGGGCGCCGCTCCCTGCCCTCGAGGGCCGCCCGGGCGCGCGGGCTCCTGGCAGGGGGTGTCGTCGAGGTCCGCGCCGGCGGGGCTCCGCGTCGCTCTGCCGGCCGCCCCTCGCGGCTGCCGGAGTGGGCGGGCGGCGCGGGGTGGGGGGGGCTGGGGCGGCGGGAGGGGCGCGGCGGGGCGGGGCCTCCACCCTCCTCTTTCCACAGCCACCGCCAAGGCCCGCGCCCCGCCCGGCCCGAGCGCGCGCCCAGCCGGGGCCTCGACGTGCGCCCCCCCGCCCCCGCCCCGGCCTCCCTGCGTCCCAAGCTGAGACCCCACACACCCGCGCGTCCCCTTTCATCCTCGCGCACCCTGTATCTGGGTCCGGGCCCTCTGCCCAAGAGGGCTACCGTCTAGGGGGACACAAACCTGCCACTGAGAAGAAGGGCAGGGGGTGGCCAGTGCGGGGATGGGGCAGCACAGGAGTTGTGGCCCATAAACGAGCAGTCCACAAAGGCTTCCTGCAAATGGTGACCTAAGCTGAGGGCGTAGGGCTTGAGGCCCTCAAAGGAATGGAAGGAGGAGCAGTCGTGAGCTGCACATTGGGTTTAGGGAGGTGAACCTCTGTGCTCAGAGGCAGGCAGGGACCAATGCTGTGCAATCTAGCAGGACACGCTGAAGCTGGTCAGACTTCATCTTCAGGAAAATGGGCAGCCACAGAAGACTGGAGCAGCGCAGTGAGAACTGTGCTTTCGAAAGAGCCCCCTGGGGCGCCTGGGTGGCTCAGTCGGTTGAGCATCCGACTTCCGCTCAGGTCATGATCTCGCGGTCTGTGAGTTCCAGCCCCGCGTGGGGCTCTGTGCTGACAGCTCAGAGCCTGGAGCCTGCTTCAGATTCTGTGTCTCCCTCTCTCTCTGACCCTCCCCCATTCATGCTCTGTCTCTCTGTCTCAAAAATAAATAAACGTTAAAAAAAAAAAAAAACTTAAAAAAAAAAAGAAGAAGAAGAAAGAGCCCCCTGATTGTGCAGGAGGCGGAGGCAGGGACAGAGGCAGGAACACTGGTGAGGAGGCTGCTGGAATAATCCTGGCTGTGGTCCAAGGGGCAGACAGTAGGGGTTGGAGGGAAGGGTCAAGGGTGAGAAGAGTTAAGGAAGTGGAATAAGGAGGATTTGAATGTAGGGATGAGGAACCCAGAAGGAAGGAGTTCTCAAGGACAGAGCCCAGGTTTGCGGTTAGGCAACCAGGAGGTGGTGGTCCGGAAGAAGGGTGTTCAGATGTATTGAGTTGGACATGCCTGTCGGGCTTCCATGTATCCAGAAGGGAAGTGAGAGTTCTGGGCTAGAAATTAGGGGCTCATGGTGACAGATGATGACTGATGTGACCTGGACAATGCCTAGAGAAGGAGTGCAGGAAGAGGAGGAAGCCCACGCCGGGACCAGGACACAGGGAATGCCAACGTTCAAAGGGCATGCAGAGGGAGAGGGGTCAGTAAAGCAGATCCAGAAGGTATGGCTGGGGAGGTGATGGGAGAAACCAGGAGAGCACTCAGAAGGCAAAGGCAGAGTGTTTCTAGAAGGCCAGGGAGCCCCCCAGGGTCAGGTGTCACAGAAGAGCATGCTTTGGGACTGGCAATTAGGGACTGCTGGCTGGGGTGTGGGGCGGGGAGGCCAGGGGAGGAGGCAGCCTGCAGAGGCTAAAGGAACAGCCCCAGGAGAAGTGGAGGCGGAGAGTGCAGTGGGGGAGTTCAGATGAACTGAGGCCAGCCGAGGGAGCGGGGGGGGGGGGGGGGGGGGGTTTGGGTGAGGGCGTGTGTGTGTGTGTGTGTGTGTGTGTGTGTGTGTGCATTCTAAGTGGGAAAGAGCAGAGCCCTCAACAGGTCTAGAAAAAGAGCAGGGAGGGCCCACAGCAGCCTGAATCTGGGTCTGGGCCCACGTCCATCGCCCCTTCCCCCTCCTACCGCCTGCCCTCCAAGGGCCTCCCACTTTGCTGTCCCCCTGCCAAGGTATACACCAGCCGCGCCACTCCTCATTGGGGCCTCTCGCCCTTGCCCACCTCCAGATCCTGGGCCCACTCCTGTTCTACTCCTCAGACTGAGGAGATTGCAAGAGGTCTTTGGGTCTGGCCTCCTGGCCTTAGCCAGCCCTGAGGGATTATAGGAGGCCGGTCTGGGGTACTCCCCTAAGAAGGGGAAGGGGCCAGTGGGCAGGGGACCTAAGAGAACACTGGCTGGGGTGGAGAACTGGGTCCCTCCCCCAGAGCCGGTGTGAGAACCAGGCCCTTGATAGGGATCAGATGGGGAGTGAGGGCTCAGGGAGGGGGGTGGGAGCTGAGCAGCAGGGGCTGAAAGTTGACAGCATGGACTCTGGAGCTAGACTGCCGGGGTTCAAGTCCAAGTACCCCATTCCCCAGCTGCATGCCCTTAAGCGAGTTACCTAACCTCTGGCGCCTTTGTTTCCTCATCTGAAAAGCTCACAGGCTAGCGCTGAAAATTAAAGCCATCAATCCGCCTGAGTGTGAGCTGTTCTTAGAGAAGGGAGAGGCAGTCAGTGTACGGGGAGCTGCTGAGGCAAGCAGGCAGGTGGGGGGGGGGGGCGTGCACTGGTGCTGGGGAAGGGGCTCCTACAGGCTGCATGCACAGACACTGACACGCTCAGCCAGTGCCCCACAGGATCCCGCGTGATTCTCCTAACTCCTTGAACTTTCCTGAAGCGCTTGGGCCTGGTTCTCTGTGGCATACATGGGCCCCTCTCTTCTGCTGCTGCTGAATGCCCTGCAGGGAGAAAGAGTTCAGCTCCTTCATTCAGGGAGCCCCAGTCCAGGACCTGTCCTGTTGTCCCATAGCTCTGGTGTTGACTGCACTCTCCAGGTGGGCCTCAGCTGCCCATCCCCCAACAGAGGCCGAGATAGCCTTGCCGTGACCCTGCCACAGCTGCCTCCCTGTCCACCAGCTCTTTGCATAGCAAACTTCAAGGCAGGAAATGAGTGTCCTAGAGCCAGATGTCTGCAGATTCTGCCATCAAAGCTCCCCTCTGGGCTAGGCCATCCCAATTGCCAGGGGCAATTGGTTTGTTTCTCGTGCTGTCTGGTTATCAGTGGGTCAGCTCTGCCTGAGGTCACCTGCTGTGTGGCCTTGAACAACTTGCTGCCCCTCTCTGGGCTTCAGCTCCCTCAGCGATCAGAATCAAAGGCTGGCAGAGAGGACTCAAGGACTATTCTAGGGGCACCTGGCTAGCTCAGTCAGTAGAGGGGGGTGACTCTTGATCTCAGTGTCATGAATTGAAGCCCCATATTGGGCATAGACATTATTTTAAAATTTTATTATTTTTTTTAAATTTTGGGGCACTTGGGTGGCTCAGTCAGTTAAGCATCCAACTCTTGCTTTTGGCTCAGGTCATGATCTCATGGTTTTGTGGATTCAAGCCCCATGTTGGGCTCTGTGTTGACAGCTTGGAATTCTCTCTCTCCTTCTTTCTCTGCCCCTCCCCCACTCTTGCTGTCTCTGTCTCAAAAATAAACTTAAAAAAACCCACTTTTTTTTAATATAAAAAGTTTTTTTTTAAAAAGGACTGTTCTAGACCTGAGCAGGGATATCAAATGGAGTGGGTGGTTAAAATAAACCAGACCAGGCGTGTAACCTGCTTAGCGCAGCCCCTGGCAGAACCTATGCTGGCATCTGCCCGATGGTTCAGAGCGTGGGCTGAGGAGTCAAGCAGACCTGGGTTTGGATCCCAGTTCTGCTTCTCTGTGACTGTGGGCAAGTGGCCTCATTTCTCCAAACCTCAAATTCCTCCTCTTTAAAAGAGGGACACTGAGGGGTGCCTGGGTGGCTTAATCAGCTTAATCGACTCTTGATTTCAGCTCAGGTCATGATCTCACAGTTCATGGGTTTGAGGCCCACATCAGGCTCTTTTAGTGCAGAGTCTGCTTGGGATTCTCTCTCTCCCTCTTTTTCTGCCCTTCCCCTGCTTGTGCTCTCTCTCTCTCAAAATAAATAGGCTTAAAAAAAAAGACTGATAGTCCCTAATGATAACAGCTAACTCTCACAGGGCTCTGCCTCCATGCCAGGCACTAGTATGAGTGCTTTATGTGGACTAACTCATTTGATCCCCCACAAGAACACTTTGAGACGGGCATCATTATAGTTGCCCCTTTGTAGATGGGAAAACTGAGGCACCGACAGGTTAACTGACTCACCCAGAGTGACATAGCTGGGGACGTGGGTGAGCTGGGAACTGCCTCCAGGCAGACTGGCCCCCAAGTCTACCCACCGTGTCACAGGGCCTCTTGGAAGACAGAATGAATATAAAGTCTACACAGGCCAGGCACATAGAAGTGACTCAATTAATGTGTATAATCTTTATTACTGTTACCACGATTCTCCCATTCATTCTAAACTTCTATCTTGATCTGCCAATAAGAAAACTCTCTAGGCTCCAACCACTTCAGCTTGAAGCCTGGGGAGGGCCTGGATGGAACCTTCCTCTTGCCACCACTCCATCTGTCTGGCAAGCTGAGGAGGGGGGGAGGGATGTTTGCACAGATGTGTGGCCCAGGGTGTGCAGATAGCCGGGGGAGGGGTGTGGTGCTGGTAAATTCCTGCTCCACTAGTGCCTTGGTGATTCTGCACCCCCACCTCATCCCCACCCCCAGCTTCCACATCTGCTGGAAGACTGGTTCTACAATACCTGGGAAGCCCTTCTCTCTGTCTCACCCTCCTTTCTTCCAGTCGCCAGAGGCCTCCCCTACAGGACTAGAGAAATAAAGACCCTCCTGCAACCCCCACCACCCCCTCACTTCCACCCCAGGGGATCTCTCGGCCCCATCCTCAAAAATCCCAGTAATGCAGTGGAAATTAAAGTTACCTTAAATGTTCTAATCTTATAACAATTTTGCTTCAATCAACATCTAAATGTGACCACATGTGCCCAGACCACCCAGAGCCCTGGTTGGTGGCTTGGTGGGGGGAGCAGGGAGCTCCTGAAGGGATGGAGGGCCGAGGGTTGCTCTCAAGCACGGCCTGGCTCTGGAAAGGCTCCCTGGCGAGGAGGTCTGCAGGTCACTGGGCCCTCCCTCCGCTTTCTCCTGGCCTGCCCACAGGTGGGTAATCCCTCCCTTCCTCACCTCTCCTCCAGCAGGCTGGGAAGCATGGCGGACCATGGTTGGAGTCTGCTTATACTCTCTCCTGGGTATCTGGGCTTGGGGACAGCTGGGGACTCAGGCAAGTGGAGGCCAGGGCTGGCTTCATGGGCATGCCTGCCTGCACATTCACACAGAGCTCCTTGCTCAGACAGGCTTGGTTTACTGCTCTGCGGGGTCACCTTGAAATTCATAATTTTTGAACAAGGAGTTCTACATTTTCATTTTGTACCGAGCCCCATAAATTAGGTAGCTGGTCCTGGTGGAGGTCCACATACTCCTCTGTCTATGGACCCTCCTCATTTCATCCTCACACTCAGTCGGCATGCAGGCAATAAACATTTATTGAGCACCCAGTTTGTGCTAAAAAGTAGCACTAGATGCTTGGGGATACAGCGATGAGCACCAGGACACAGCCTTGAATTCACAAAATTACTCTCTGCACACACTCAGACCCTCCTATATCCACAAGCAGTAGTTTTGCAAGACGGTTCTGTACTCGCAATCACGTTAATCATAACTGCCAATTAGGGAACAGCCAGAATATGCCAGGAAATTTACACACTTCTTGTCTCATCCTCAAAACAGTCCATAAGGCAGGCATTATTATTAGCCCCATTTTAAACCAGATGAAGAAACTGGCGCTCAGAGTTCAAATCCTTCACTCTTGTCACATAACCAGTAAGGAGCAGAACCCAAACTTGCCTTTGTCTCTGGTCTACAACCTCTTCTGTCCCTTTCCTCCTCCCCGCCACTACACACACTGCATTTGGCTGCTCCCCCATGGACGGAAGCTCCCAGCATCTCCCCAGCTCCCAGCACAGGACTCTTTTTGTTAAGCGAAAGAGTTCACATACAGACACACTCCCCAAGGAATACACAGAAACAGACGCACACTGAAACCCAAACACACATGTAACACATAATTTAGAGTGTGGTATCCAATACTGGATTGTTTGGGTTCAAGTCCTGAATCTACAATGTACTAGCTCAGCGTTCCTCAGTTTTCCCATCTCCAGAATGGGCATAGGGATAGGGCTATTGGGAAGGCTAAATGAAAAATGCATGTGGGGCGCCTGGGTGGCTTGTCAGTTAAGCGTCGGACTTCGGATCAGGTCATGATCTCACAGTTTGTGGGTTCGAGCCCTGCATCGGGCTCTGTGCTGACAGCTCGGAGCCTGGAGCCTGTTTCAGATTCTGTGTCTCCCTCTCTCTCTGCCCCTCCCCCACTCACACTCTGTCTCTCGCTCTCAAAAATAAATAAAACATTTAAAAATTTTAAAAAAAGAAAAGAAAAATGCACGTGAAGCACTTAGACCAGCACTGACCAGCGTGTAGCCCCTCTTCAACAAATATTAGCTGTTGCTATGAATAACATTTGTCCGCGCTCACTCACACACGCTCTCAAGCCCTCACATCGTCCCCCCAGCCCTCCTCAGCCCAGCTCAGTCCTACACGTCCCCACGGCTGACAGTCCAGGCGCCCAGAGCCAGGAAGGAAGAGCGGCTGCTTCTCTGGGCATCCCCTGGGGCTCTACCTGGGCTGGCCCACGTGTGTGGTGCAGAGTGAGGGTGCCGCTCCTCAGCAGCTCTGGGCCCATCAGAGAGGGCTTCCCGGAGGAGAACTCCGCCCAAGCCAGTGAAGGCTTACCAGGCGAGGTAAGATGGTGCCGCCCTATGCCTTGGCTCCCTCCACTGTCCCTCACAACAACCACCCCCTAACTTCTTCTGCAGCGCCCTCCCTCCACCCCCTTCCCCACAGTAGAAACTTTCCTCTCCTCCTGCCAGGAGCGTAAATTGCCCCCAGGAATGCGCTGTGTCCCACAGCAACCCTGGCAGTGGCCCTCGGCTGTCCTAGGGTCAGGCCTGGCTCTACATCAAAGGCTGGGGAGCCGTAACAGCGAGGCTCCTCGCCTGCCGCCACCCTCCCCGCACCCCCCCCCCCCGTGCCCCCACCGGCCCTCTGGCTTCCAGGGAACAGCACATGGTAGCACTTAAGCTCCGAGAGAACCAGAAGATGCCTTTCCTGCACCAGCACCCCCAACCATCCACAATGAACTACTTGTTAGGAGACTATTTTAATTTTACTTAATGCAATTTCTGTCCTGGGCCTCTGTTGCCACCTCCTTCTCTGGATGCCCAGTACAAATATAGGGGAGGCCAACCCACCAGGGGAAGGTATAACCTAAATATGGAAATGTCACGCGTGGAGGTCTAGGGCAGGAATAGGACTCTCTTACATCAGGGGAACGGTGCTGGTGCTCTGGTCTCCACTTAGGAAGACGAGGGGTTGATGAGAGGAGGGCTCAGGGCTAGCTTGTGCAACTGAGGCCAGCATGAGAGTTTGGGGTATGCACAGGGGCCACACACTTCTTTGCCAAAGTGCTCTAATGCCCTGGGTTCAGTAGCTAGGCCCTCGCCCTCACTTAGCCTGGCAGCACGTAAGCTTTGCTGTCAGATCCTGTGGGGGTGACTGGAGAGAGGGGGGGAGCACATCCACGTTCTAACCAGCTTCTGAGATTTGTCCATCAGGTGCATCTTCTAGCAAATTATGAAAACCAGGGGTCCAATGGTCACACTAGGACAACAGAGTGGTGATCTGGAGACCCCTGGTGGCCAAAGGCTGAAGAGCAAGGCCTTTTCTTTGAGCTCTGCGGAGCCAGTGCCAAGCCCAAAGGCCTCCAGCATGGACTCCGGCCCCAGGCCCCAGAATTTCGCTTCAACCCAGGCTGCTGACCTCATTATTCAGCCCCCCTGCCGTAAAGCCAGACAGACCTGCCCCATCTTGCTTGGGAGGGCATGCCGGTACATCCTGGAGAACGGGGAATGGCCCAGCCTTGGCGGGGGGGGGGGGGGGGGGGAGGGCTGTCCCAGCCTCAGTCAGAGTAAAGGTGAGGGATATATAATCCACAATGAATTAATTCCAGGGGTGGGGATGTGGTAGGGGACCTCGAAGCTAGGTTTCTGGGACTTGTATATGTTTGGCTTATTTGGAAGAGATGATGAGGTGATGTTCCCAATAGTTCCATAGTCCCCACCCCCTCCCTTCCCTCAGCCTCTGGGTGCACATCACACAATTGTGGGGCTGCCACTGGGAAAAATCACTGAGGGGGCTTTGTTTCTACAGCTTGCCAACTCTGTAATGCTGCCCATGTTTAACTCTGGGAAAGGAAATATCTAAAACCTCATACCATACAAAGGGCTGCCGGGAAGTGGGGGTGGTGCTACAAGAGGAAGAGTGAGAGCCCCCTGGAGGAGGGAAGGGTGCTGTTCACTTTCCTAGGCAGGGCCCAGGCACCGCACAGCGCGTCCACATCTGGGCCCACATTCATTCTCTTTACCTCCTTGATTCACTCAAACTCTAGGGTGACTGGACCCAGCCCTATACTGGGTGCTAAGGATACCATTGACCAAAATGGGGTGCCTGCCCTAGGGTCCTAAATTGTATCTGGAGGGGGAGGTAAAGAGGCTCAGAAAAGACAGGATCCCAGAGGGAGCCTCCTTATACTTGGGAACACAAAAGTGACACCCCCTCCCCACCCCTGCTTGGTGGCCTAACCCAACTGGAGGAGGCAGGTCGTGTGCAAACTGCCTCTGTTACTGGCATCCCAAAACCTTGGTTCTAACCTACACAACCAAGACAAACTTAACGCACAATGCATCACCTCAGGCCTGTGCACTAACCTTGAGAAAAGCCCAGAGGCCCCATTTCCCCCCAACAACCTGAGTATCAGGACCTCAAGGCCCTAGGCTGTCTCCAAGAACAGTGCTACCAATAAGGCCGGACAACCTCTGAGCCCTCCCTTGAAAAGCTATCCTAACTTCTGTAAGGCTGGGAGAGGGGCCCACAGGCCTGCTCCCCTCCCACCTCTCCATGTGAACCAGGCATCACAGTTAATATGGGCTTTGTTGGGAATGCAAGCTGGTGCAGCCACTCTGGAAAACGGTATGGAGGTTCCTCAAAAAACTAAAAATAGAACTACCCTATGACCCAGCAATTGCACTACTAGGCATTTATCCATGGGATACAGGTGTGCCGTTTCGAAGGGACACATGCACCCCCACGTTTATAGCAGCACTATCAACAACAGCCAAAGTATGGAAAGAGCCCAAATGTCCATCGATGGATGAATGGATAAAGAAGATGTGGAGAATATATATACACACAATGGAGCATTACTCGGCAATCAAAAAGAATGAAATCTTGCCATTTGCAACTACGTGAATGGAACTGGAGGGTATTATGCTAAGTGAAATTAGAGAAAGACAAAAATCATATGACTTCACTCATATGAGGACTTTAAGAGACAAAACAGATGAACATAAGGGAAACAAAAATAATATTAAAACAGGGAGGGGGACAAAACAGAAGAGACTCATAAATATGGAGAACAAACAGAGGGTTACTGGAGGGGTGGGGGAGGGGGGATGGGCTAAATGGGTAAGGGGCATTAAGGAATCTACTCCTGGATGTAAATTTAAAAAAAGAAAAAAGAAAATTAAAAAAAAAAAAGAAAAAATGTCAATAAGGCAAAAAAAAAAAAACAAAAACAAAAAACAAAACATGGGCTTTGTGACCTAGCTTCTCCCCTTAATGGCCGTATAACTTCAGGCAATTTGTCGTCTTCCCTCTAAAAATGGACTTATTTTGGGGCACCTGGGTGGCTCAGTTGGTTAAGCGTCTGACCCGTGGTTTCAGCTCAGGTCATAATCTCACAGTTTCATGAGTTCAGGCCCTGCATCAGGCTCTGTGCTGGCTGCTGGTCGCCTGCTTGAGATTCTCTCTCTCTCTCTGCCCCTCCCCCACTGGTGCTGTCTCGGTCTCTCTCCAAATAAACTTAAAAGAAGTTTAAATCAAAATGGAGTTATTGTGAATAATGGAATTATCGTGGATTAGGTAATGCAAAGTGCTAGGACAACGTCTGACACACGGTAAGCACTCAAAAAATCGTACCCAACACCAGAGGTTTAACTTTCCTTTGACTTCATATCACCCTGTAGACACTACCCTACTTCTTAGCTCTTCTTTACAGCAAAACTCCTTGAGGGGCGTCTGGGTGGCTCAGTCAGTTGGGCGTCTGACTTTGGCTCAGGTCATGAACTCACGGTTCGTGGGTTCGAGCCCTGCATCGGGCTCTGTGCTGACAGCTCGGAGCCTGGAGCCTGCTTTGGATTCTGTGTCTCCCTCTCTCTCTCTGCCCCTCCCCCACTCGTGCTCTGTCTCCCTCGGTCTCAAAAATAAATAAACATTTAAAAAAAATGAAAAAAAAAAAACTCCTTGGAAAAAAAAAATTTAGTAGCCTTAGTCCTCTCCCTTTCATCCTCTCAAACCTCCCATCTGGCTTTCACCTATTTTTATTTTTCAGTATTTATTTTGAGAAGGAGGGAGAGCACGCGCATGTGTGCACGTAAGCAGGGCAGGGGCAGAGAGAATCCCAAGCAGGCTCCATGCTGTCAGCAGAGCCAGATGCGGGGTTTGATCCCATGAACCATGAGACCACGACCTGAGCTGAACTCAAGAGTCAGAAGCTCAACCGACTGAGCCACCCAGGCATCCCTATTTTTAAGTAAACTCTGTGCCACACGTGGGACTCGAACTCATAACCCTAAGATCAAGAGTCACATGCTCTACTGAATGAGCCAGCCAGGTGCCCCCTCCCCATTCTTAACAAGGTCTCTCTAGCCAAGCCTTCCAACTTAGTGGCCAAAAAGCTCAAGGTAGTCCATTTTAGGTATATCTGCGGTAATGGTCTGCTTCTAGATTTTGCTAGATAATAAACCCAAAAGTGACTTTGAAGGAGTATTTGCTCCCAGGCTTCCCAGACTCTCTACTCTGTGGGGAGAAGCCATTTCTAGACCAGGTAAAAGCAAGGCAGGGCCCAGGGACTTAGCTGGTCTCCTCACTCCACTGCAATAAAATTCCAGAAAGAAAACAGAACATGATTAGGATTTCACTCAAGAATGTGTCTTTATTGAAGAATTTGTAAGAAAAAAGGATGGACCCTCTGTAAAAAGAGGAGATGTTGCCTCCAAACAGCAGGGAGGAATGAGACCTGGGTGGCTTCCCAGAAGTCAGTGTTTCCAGCATGGCTCCCCTTTTCCTGGCAAGCACTAGAGTGTGTCACACCATGACCAGTAATTCCTGTCCATCCCTATCACCCTCTCCTCCCCTGTCCCACAACCCTGGATTCCCTACAGCCATTTACCAATGGCTTTCTGAAGGCCCAGGAATAGATGTGGGGTAGGCTTGCCTCTTTAATGGGATCAAAACGGGTTTTGCTTTGGAAAATTCAAACAGGAATGTAAAACAGAAAGAGCTCTAGTCCAACCAGAGATGACTGCATCCAACCCCTCTGAAGGGAGAGGGAGCAAAGAGTTTCCCTCCTGAATGTGCACACTTGTGGGGTAAACGGACTAGATTGCAGTCTGCTCTTTATTAGCATGGAGAATGGAAACAGAAAAATATGTAACAACCATGTTAAAAGAGTCACTGAGTTCTAGAGGGCAGAGGGAGCTGAGGCTTCTGATTCCAACAAGTGCTCCTTCCTGCTAGCTACCCTGAAGTCCTGGGGATGGTCACTCCTCTCCAGCTGGGAGATTGTCCTCAATCCGCCTGATGAACCTCATCCGGATTTCTGTCACACCGTCTCCTTTCAGGGTGTCCTGGACAAACTTGGCCTCCACAGCCATCTGGACCTGGGGGACAGTGGGAAAATGAAGGGACGGGTGCCTAGTTGCAGCCTCTGGGGAACCACAGGGGACAGGCTGTAGCTGACTCATCCACGGCAGTCCCAACAAGGGGGCTGGTTTCTCGCAAGGACAGGATTGCCAGTTCGTGTCCCCTGTAGAAAGCAGTGGCCCCGATCTGTAAGGCTGACTTAACAAAGAGCACCCACAAATGAGACCTTTACCCAAATAAGCCAATCTGGGAATTTCCTGGGCTTTGGGGGCTGACAGCACTACTATCAGCAAGAATCATCACCATGTAGAAACATCCACCTTGGATCCTATGCTCAGCAGCGTCACATCTCAGGTAGCAAAGTGCTGAGGGGAGCCAAAGGCCTTTCTTTTCTCTCCTTCTCTCATTCCTTCAAACCTTTATCAAGCCCCTACTACATTTCAGGTGTCTCAGAAGGTAAAGAGCCGCACTCACCATTTCCAAGGCTCCCCGTAACACCCCACACAAGAGATTGGAATAAATAAGGGATGAGTGGTTATCAGGAAGTTCCACAAAGTCCACCAAGGGATTATTTTCCAAAATGAGGGAGAATTCGTCACCAGCTGGGCTCCAATTGGTGATGCTTGGAGTGATGCCCAAGTACATCTTGAACGCCACCTGTCAGGAACACATGACAGCACTATGTGGAAGAGGAGTAGGGGCCGCACACCAGGGAAGGTGATGGGACTGGCAAAGGAGAACTGAGTGGCTTGGGAACTAAACTGTGGCCTTTGCAAAACACTGGAGCTTTAAAAACACTGGAGCTTTAGGCATCCAGGGCAAAAAAGACAAAGCATCTGTGCACAATTCCACACCCCGCTCCTTCAAGGCGTCATACAATTAGGCAACTTGCTGCCCACCTACACTTCTTCTGACGGGGTGGCTTCTCGGAACCAGCACATGAGAGGCCCGGTCCACTTCCTCGTCCTCTGTGCTACCTGAATCCTTCTTGAAAGCAAGTATGAGTCACTGTGGCAGAATTACTCTGAAGACATCCTTCCCTCTATCCACTCTCCTGATTCCAAACCCTCACACTGTCTCTTCACTATCAGCTCTCTGTAGGATTGGGGCCGGCATGCTCTACAACAGAAAGAACCAACCTTTAGGCAACGGACGCCACAAAGCTAAAGGCGTTTTATCATTTATTATTAATTCTACCATACGTAATGTTAACATTATCAATAGTGACCATTTACTATAAGCACACTAAGTTAAGTGTATTCGTTTTAATTGAATGCTCATGTTATTTCCTTTACTTCTTACAATCACTCTGTGAGGCAGCTCTTATTTTCCTTTTTTAAAGATGAGGTAAGTGATAATTAAAAGGTTAAAAGCAACTTACCCTTAACTGGTAAGTACTGGAGCCAGAATTTGAACCAGGTTTGTCTGAATCCAAAGTCTGTATTCTTAACCCCCAGGCTGCTCTGCTACGTCTTCACAGTCAAGGAGACCTGGCTTTGACTTCAGTGGGGCTTTCACCCACACAGATGATTCCAACCACTCTTCCCTTTTCATAATCTGTGCTATTCCCAAACCACCAGGAAGACTCCTTTGACCAGACAGCTGCCTAACTAGTATTTTGGAATACTAAGGGCCTCTCTAAGGGAGATGGAGAGTGTGGTAAGCAGTGCCTCCCAGTGACATCCCTCAGCGCAACAAGGTGGCCCAGGATAATGACCTTGGCGATGACGTCTGCAGTTTCCCGAAAGTCGTGGCACCTTCCAACATTTGACCGTGCCAAGAAATCTTCTATCAGTCGGACTCCAATGTTATAGCCCCTGGGAAGAAAATAAGAGAGCAGACTGTATTATGGAGTGTGAATGTCTTACGTCTGAACATAAGGCTGCTGGTGGTAAAGGGAAAATAGGGGACAATTCCAAAACATCTCAATACAGGAGCTCAGTGGAAACTGTATCCAAAATATTGGTTACAAAAGAGAATCCTGTTCTGGGCTCTAAAGGACCATGCGGATTGTGCACTAGGGAGCCCCATTCTTGTCCCTCCCGCAGAGGAGCTCACTCACATTTTATCCAGCTGTTTATTCACATCTTCATCATTTTCATAGTCCTTGCATAGCTGGGTGACCAGGGCCCCATAGGTAAGGGTGAAAAGCTCAGAGCTCTAAAAGACATTCAAAAGACAGTCAGAACCAAGATGCACAAAAAACAAAGTTTAGTGAGTCTAGATCAGCCTCAATGCAGCTGTCAGGATTCAAAGGAAGGTCATCTGTGTATGGTGAGAAAGAATATCTTCCTCTATGGAGTGCCAATGAGTGTGGCTCCCCAGGGTCAAGATGGCAGGGCTTCAGCCAGACCTACTACAGAACAGGTTGTAGAAGGCACTTCATGCATAGAGGAGTCACTCTTCCAACATATCAAGGTGGGTTTCTGCTAACCCAAGACCCCACCACAACCACCAAGCTAAGCTTGGGTCACCAGAATCTGGGGTGGGAGCAGCAGTCATCCACTAGATACCAAGAAAGACAGACCTGAAACAGACAGTTACAGATTAGCTTCTGTATGTTAGCAGGTGTGACCAATGGCTTCTCTACACCTAAGAATGTCTGGGGTGTCCTGGCCTCAACTCACTCCCAGCGCCCCACCCAGGAGCAGCAAGGACCCAGGGGCCTTGTCTGTGGGGAGGAAAGGAAGTCCTAGACAAAGTCCGCTGCTCTGATAATCCCCCTCCTAAGTCACCAAAATGAGGAAAAATAATGTTCCTCTTGACACAGAGCGAAAGTTTCCAGGAATGGGGTCACTCTGAAAGGAGTCCAATCTTTTGTGTACCTGGAACACAACCCTGATCTGGACTGGTTTCTACTACAACCACAGTTAACATCACAGAATCCCTGTCTCAGATAAAGACTCCTGTCACCTACCTACCAAGAAACAGAGATGTGGAAGGGGAAAGGATGACAAATGCCATGACTACAGAATGAAAGGAGGAGGTCAGGAGCTAAACACAGTGAAGAACATGCTAACAGCACATCTGGAGCAATGGATCCACACAGAAGGCAAGCTGAAAGATCAAGTCAGCCACCCAACCGCTCCCTTCTGAGTGGAAGCTCATCAGACTTGGGGCAGAGCACCTTTCTGTCCTCAAGTCTTCTGGGGAAGAAAGTTCCAAGTAATGTTAAGGCCCAGGCTCTCAGGACCTCAGTGCTCCTCACCTCGTCCCCCTGGCCTGGTGCTGAGGTCACTGCAAGAATGATAATGTGAGCCTTCTGCTCACATACTGCCTTCTACTTTTCATAGTCTCATTTTCCACCCCACCATAATTCTGTAAGGCAGAAAGGGCAGGGATTAATCTCATTTCAGAGATGAGGAAAACTGAGACTCAGAATGATTAAGTAATCTGCCCAAAGACAAACAGCTAATTATTGACAAAAGTAATTTTGGGAGACAAAAAACAAGAGTTTCTAAGCCAATATTCACGCTACCCACTGTTCCCCATAAGTTCAATATTAATAGCCCCCCTAAAAAATAACAAAAAACTTAACCTGCACTAGAGAGTCACAGAATCAGTTTCAGAACCAGGAAGCTTTTTGAACTAAACTAAAACAGTCAGATCAGGGTGTCTCCAAGAGACCATTTACCAAATATGGCAATTAAGGGGAAGCTATTAAGGAGGCCAATGATTTTTTAGTAAAGTTACGGGTTTGGCACTAGAATGGCTTGGACATGAATGGATGGAGACAATCCAGCAGTTACCAGTCTATCGAGTTGGCACCACTGCATTAAATCAGGAGAGCTTTCCTTCCATTATTAATGAGCCTTTGGATAGAGACTCCAATGGCCTCAGCCCACCATAATGCCGAGTAACACGCGTATCACAATGTTATCAAGCACCTTATACACGCAGCAGCCCCCAATTTACCAATAAAAAAAATCAAGGTTCTAAACAGATCTGTCCATGGTCACAGAATCAATATGCCTGGGATTTGGGAATGAGATTCCTGACCCAGGTTCTCCACACTCTCTCTTAATTTGCAATTCTGTCTCCATCTCTGATTATGAACCAAGCCCACTTGAACAGTGTGCAATGTAAATACATTACTTAAAGGTCTTCATACTTTAAAAATAGGAGTGGAGCTGTGGCACAGAAAAAAGTCATCCATTCAATGTCTACTATGTACCAGAGATTATCTAATAGGAGGGTGATACATAATAAATTGAATAAAATATATGGTTTGCCAGATGATGATAAGAGCTATGGACAAAAAGCCAGCAAAGGATACACACACGCAGAGAGGGAGAGAGGGAGAGGGAGAGAGGGAGAGGGAGACAGAGAGAGAGAGAGACAGAGAGAGAGAGAGAAGAGGGGAGGGAGAGAGAAAGAGGTGTCAATTTTAAATAGGATAGTCAGAGAAGGCCTAGTAAGGTGATATTTGTGCAAAGACCTGAAGGAAGTAAGGATATGCCATGAAGAAACCTGGGTGAAAAGATTGTAGGAAGCAAGTACAAAGACACTGACATGGGAGTATGTCTGCCATGTTTGAGAAACAGCTAAGAGACCAATGTGATTTGACAGGAATGAATAAAAGAGAAAACAGAAGAGGAAGACAGGTTACTGCTGATCTGGGTTTTCAGTCCTTGTGACCCTTACGACAAAAGGTTCATGGGACCTTAAAGGTCAGCTAATTCAATTGATCCAATTTCTTCATTGAACATAATAACCACATTCTCCTTCCCAACAAAACATGAATCTCTTCTGCAACATTTTTAAGTGCTTTAATTATGTTTTAGTAATAATAGCCATTTACATTTATAAAATCTTCAGAATGCCTTTCATTAATCCTATAACAACCATGAGTTTAGCAACATCATCCATCCCCATTTATAGGTGACAGGTTAAGTAACTGAGATTCAGTCTTCTTAATAGTTGAGCACTGTCCCGTAAAAGTTATGTGATCGAAGCCATCACTTAGTATTTTGGAACATCAGTTTTTTCACATCTGTACAATGGTGACAATACTATCTGCCCTTGAGGGCTACAATGAGATATATAGAGGGCACCTGCTGCACAGTACCTACACAAGAAGTACAGTACCTACGAAAGAAGTAGATGCTCTTATTTTTTTATGCTTAAACTAGTTCTCTGTAGTGTGCTGTCAGAGAGTACCCTGAATTGGTTTAAGGAGGGAGATTTTTGAATCAATTAAAGAACTCTGTAATAACTAATAAGGCAAATAGAGAGAATAATGGGTTTACCGGGGCACCTGGGTTGGCTCGTCAGTTAAACCTCTGCTCTTGTTTTGGCTCAGGTCATGATCTTGTGTTGGTAAGTTTAAGCCCTGCATCGAGCTCTGTGCTGACAGTGTGGAGCCTGCTTGGGATTCTCTCTCTCCCCTTCTCTCTCTGCTCCTTTCCTGCTCATGCTCTCCCTCCCTCTGTCTCTCTCTCTCTCTCTCTCAAGATAAATAAACTTTAAAAAATTAAAAAGAAAGAAAGAAAGAAAGAAAAGGAAAGAAAGAAGAGGAAAGAAAGAGAGAAAGAAAGAAGAAAGAAGAGAAAGAAAGAAAGAGGAAGAAAGAAAGAAAGAAGAAGAAGAATGAATGAATACTGGGTTTGTAGTCAGAAGACCTGATTCTGAGTCTGGACTGCCACTTACTAGCTGTGGGATTTTAGGTAAGTCACTTTACTTTGCTAAATCTCAATCCCCTCACACAAACACGGGTAACAGTAAAATCTGTCATGCTGGAGGATCTAATGAGATAACGGACTTTAAATGCTTTGCAGACCAAGAAACCACAGAATAGCCAATACGGATCTCCAAGTACTATAGGCACAACCTGAGCAGAGCAGTAAAGCCAAAACCCTACTTCAGGTGAGGCTACTGTACTTGATGGTTTTCAAAGCCTTTTCAGTTAGTGCCCCGGACAAACAAATCTTCCTAGGGGGGCCGATCTTTGGAGCTAATGCTCCAAGAGTCACATTTACTATTTTTATCAACACAAATAATTCAGTGTGACTGCCCCAAGCAGCTGGGAATGAAGGTCAGTAACAGGAGGGAGTTGATCCCTCTCTCTTACCCTCCGGCCTCCTGTATGGAGATTCTGAGTGCTGCCACTGAAGTAGTAACCCACCTGAGCACTGGACAATACAGCCAGTGGGGTTGGGTTACTAGTAACACAACACAAAATAAAGTTGGGTTTGACTGCCCATGGAATTCAAGAACCAAACACTGTACAGACACATAAAGGCTAATATCTGTACAAACAAGGATGCTTGCTAGCTGACATTTACCGAGTGCCAACTGTGTTGAGGGGACTGTCACACTGCTAGCTTTTCATGCATGATGTCAATTAATTCTCAGAACAACCCCATGACAGATACTATTACTACCCTTTCGAATCTATTTTTTAAAGATGGTGAAACTGATGCTTACAACAATGAAGGTCACACAGCAAGTAAGCAGTTAGGCCAGGACAGTACTACACCCCTGCGTTGTATACTTTTCTGCCTCTCTCATGGCATGTGCTTCTCAAGGTCAGGGACTAGGACTGCATCTCTGCACTTCTCCCAACACCTAGTACAGAGCTATCCATATAGTTAGGGCTCAGGAAAAGTTTGCCAGATACATGGGCTGTTTCTGCTCGCACAGACTAAAAGCAGAGGTCTAGTTCTTTGGGTATATTAATCATTTAAGTCTTGGAGGGTTTAAGTGGGAACACAGTAATTAGCAGAAGGTTGGGCCAACTGGGAAGAGGGATGCTAGAGGGAGAGACCTCCCCAGGAGGAGAGGAGCATACCAAAACCAGGTGGCCAGCAAGAGGATCATGTGACAGGCCCTTAAGTAGGCACCAGCAGGAAATGAACGAGAGGGTGCCCCAAACCTTCATGTCATTCATTCACTAAATATTGATTCCCTAGAGCCAAGCATCATCCCAGATGCTGGGAACAGAGCAATGGACAAAACAAATCCTTGCTCTGGTGGTTACATTTTCATGGGGAAGACTGAAAAGAAACAAGTATATAATTTATAACAGAATAGCGCCATGAAGAAAAACAGAGTAGAGTAAGAGGACAGAAAACTAGTCAGGTAGTCAGGGAAGGTCTCTTCAGAGGAGGTGACATTTGAGTAACTGCGAATGAAGTAGGGAGTAGCTACATGAGGGTTAGGGTTACTCATTGGGGGAAGGAAGTTCTAAGCAGAGACACTAGCAGTTGCAAAAGCCTTGAGGCGGGAGTGTGCTGCTCCCCTCCCTAATTCTCCCCTCACCAAAGCAGAATGAACACGGAGGGGGTTGCTGCTGGTGTTAAGGGTGGAACCTGGAGGTTCCTGTTTAAAATGGTATTAAAAGGGCACCTGGGTGGTTCGGTCAGCATGGAGCCTGCTTCAGAATTTCTGTCTCCCTCTCTCTCAATATTTAAATATAAACAAATAAATAAAATGGTATTAAATATTTCAATAGGGATTTCAGGTTTAAAAAAAGTACAAAACAAAACTAAGATGTGAAAACTAAGCATCTCCTCATATCTTAGGAAAAGAGGAAACAAACATTTACCATATCCCATACATTGTACACTGTTATCTCACTTAATCTTAAGTAGGCATCATTGTCCCCAATTTATAAATAAGGAAATTGAGGATCAAACAAGACTTGAAAATTCCAACAATGTCCATGCTTCTTCCCCTACATGACAGTTTCCTAGTAAAATATACTTTTTTTCTTTTTAAGTCCTTGATATTTTCTCCAAAACAGGAATTCTTAACCTGTGATCCATGGAGGATCTTCAGGGACCCACAAATCCCCCCAAAATGTAAACAAGTGTCCATGTACATGTCTGTCAATTTAACATTTCTGGGCAGGGGCACCTGGGTGGCTCAGTTGGTTAAGTGTCTGACTCTTGGTTTCAGCTCAGGTCATGATCTCATGGTTTGTGAGTTCGAGCCCCGTGTAGAGCTCTGCGCCATTAGAGATTCTCTCTCCTCTCTCTGCCCCTACCCTGCCCATACTCTCTCGCTCAAAATAAACAAATAAACTTAAAAAAAAAAAAATCTGGGGAGGAGATCCATTGGTATCAGCAGCTTCTCAAAAGGGGTCTGAAAAAAAAAAGTTAGGTACTACTTTGGAGTGTTAGGCCTCCTGTGGCCCATTTTGGTGGCTGTTCCTAGTGTAAGATGCCAAGGTATAAGGGATGTTTAATCACCCCGCTAGAGCTGAGGGTCAACAAGGGCCCCTGATTAGTTTCCAATCGGGAAAGAAGATAGCATGGGCAATTCTGGAGGTAAGAATATGACAAAGAAAAACACCTGGCAAGAGGTCCCCTTAATTTGGAGGAAAGCGTCATCTACATTACTTTCCAGGTCAGGCTGCCACCTGCAACCAAACTTTACCAGACTACATGGTGTCCCACTATTCCCAGGCAAATAAGGAGTCCCCCCCCCCGCCCCTCACCAGAGAGGTACCACTTACTGCCACCCTGCCTACTCCTCCAAATAAAGTTCCTTTCTGGCAGGATCAGTATCGGAGCATCTCTTACAATCCCCAGAGCACAGTGTGAGAGACAGTAGGGCCTAGTAGTCTGAAACTTGCAAGTTCTACAGAGACATGAATTCAAATCCTAATTCTTCCTAGATGTAAATTTGGGGAAGTTATGTAACCTCTCGGAGCTGTAAAACTGCGGTAACATTATCTACCTGAGAGAGTTACTTAGCGAATTAAATGACACCGTGGACGTAAAGTGCCTGGCTCCGTGCCTAACACACAGTAAGAGAGCAATAGTGGTAGTTACTATTACCGTCGTCGCTGTTGGTCTAGCACACGGCGGCTCTCAGGCGTCGGGGGAGGGATCTCTGAGCTACTCCAGCGGCCCTGCAACCTGCTTCAGGCCCGGTACGTCCCCGGCGTGACTCTCCCCTCCAGGCCCACAGGCAGCCCCCTCCTCCTTCCTTCCTGCGAAAGCACTTTGCGCTCATAGGAGGCCCTTTTGCAATTGCGCCCCGCGCCGGGCCCCTTCCCCAGAACGCCTCCATTCCGCCCCGCTCGCCGAGGTCACGCGCTCCGAGTTACCATTTTCTTGCTCTCGGTGCCACGGTTCGCCTGCCTAGACATGGTGCCGGCCGCCGGACCCCGCCTCGCCACAGACCTGCTCGGCGACCCCTCTGGACACCGCTCCACCCAGCCGCGGCCCCTCAGCCTTCGGGACTGACCGGCACCAACTCACCGCGCCTGCGCGGCCTACCGCAGGGCACCACGGGACTCGTGGTCCGGCGGATGAGGATAATTCCCGCCCGGTAAACGTCAGACTACAACACCCAACCGCTCCGTTGGCAGCCCCGCTGGACTACAAGTCCCAGAGTGCTTCGCGCGGCTGACTCTCTTAGAGCCTGGCTCCCCGAGGGCTACATTATAGCCGCTGGGTGGCGTCCGGCGCTTGCGGGAATCGTGTGTAGTCCACACACTTCCCTTCCGCCCACCCCCTCACCCTCACAGATGCTCCGCAAATTCCTCTCTTGTTGGGTTGGTCTTGGAAAGTCCCCCTTTCGAACTAGCTTCTTCCGCTCTTGCTGCAATTCAGAGCCAGAAGCTCCCAGGATGTCCCAGAAAACTAGCTACGGCTCATACACAAATCTGGCTTCTTACTGCAAAAATATTTAATGAGAACCTATGTGCCAAGCATTTCACTAGTGGTTTTTTTCAAACTGTCATTTGTTCCCAAACTCCAAAAGCAGCCAGTACCTGCATCCTACCACTGTGGCCTCATGATGGAATATCCAGTCTGTTTGCTAAAATTCAGGTCACTTTGTCTCCCTCCCCTTCCCCAAGAACTACACTGCCTGGTCCCTGGAAAAGAAAGATCGCCAGCGTTGGTAGCAGCCAGTCCCGGATTTTAATCTCAGCTTTGCCATTTTAGGCAAGTTGCTGGATCTCTTTCAGTTGTTGTGAAGATTGGTGAGACACAAGTGCAGAGCACTTGGTCACAAAATAAATGTGCATTCCCTTTCTTCCAGACACTCTCTAAAAACAGCCAACAGGTCCCAGAAACACCAGGGGAATGTGCTGGCCACACCCTCACCATCACCAAGGGAAGTCCTACAGTCCCTGACCATAGCTCTTCGGTTTCAGCTCCAGCCATCCCCTCTGGCCGGTCAGTTGTAAGCAGGCTGGCCTGGGAGTCCCTGAGCACCCTCTCCTCACTTAAGCCTGGTAGCCTGACTCTGTAAGCAGCTGCATTCTAGCCCCTAGCCTTCACCATGACAACCAGCCCGCCCAGACGTGAGCCAGCCCGGCTGGGGAAGACTGGGGGGGCCCAGGCTGCTCCGGCTAAAGGCCAGTTCCCAAGATTCTCCCAGTTTCTCCCTCAGGGTGCAGGACCAATATTATTATACCCTTCTCCCTGTGACAAAGACATTCTGGGGCCTCCCTAGAGGCAGTGACCTTTGACTCTCCCTCCTGTGTCAGTGCCTTGGCTGAGAGTTCTGGGAAGGAACTGGAGGGCTGGGCTATGGCAGGGGAGGAGGCAGGGGGTCAGCTAGCCCCCAGCGGCCAGCGCAGCCAGGGAAGAACCTCCTGCATTCCCAGGAGAGAGGACAGCTGAGGTGAAAGCTGCAGTTGGCTGGTCTGTCTGTCGGTCTGGGCTCCTCCCTGCCGGCTGCCCTTGGCTGCCCACAGAAACCTGAGTCACAGTCACGGCCAGCCGCCCGACCCCACCCAGCCTGCTGTCAGGCAGGGTGGTTCTGGAGAAGCTGAAGGCGGAGCCTTTCCCTGCCCATCTTATGACCTCTGAGATTCTTCTTCTGCCTGTGATTGCTCCTTTTGGTGTCTTTTTCTCTGGAACTCCTCCTTCCAGTGCCACAAGTCCTGAATTAAGCATGGGGGAGGGGTCCATTTTAAGCTGATTTATAGGGTCTCCTCCCTCACTCAGATGTGAACCTAAACCTCCTTAGACAGCTGCTCCAAGGGCTCTCGGTACACCTCCCATCATTCCCAAATCCCAATCCTTCTCAATCACTGCTCAGGGCCAGACATCTCAGAACACTAGGCACCTACTCCTCACCCTTGTCTCCTTCTCCCTAGAAAAGAATGTAGCAGGGACAGCTTCCCATTCCTAGCAGGGGCTAGGCAAAGACCCTTCCCAGGAATCCCAAACAGTGAGCCTGTTCGGTCCTGTATCTGAGTTCCTCCCCTCCAGTCAGTCCCTGTCCCTTCCTGTCTCCAAGCTGGTGGGAGGGAGGACTTATTGTCGCTGGTGTCACCACTGCCCTTGAGGACATTCCCCACCCTCAGCCTCGAGGAGTGGCCTGGAGGGCTCCCGAGGAGAGCGGTATGGGTCTCTAACCCATTCACCATGCTGTGCCTTGGGGTGGGGTGGGAGTGAGAGTCTGGTGTCTGTTCTCTCTGCTGCCCCCAGTATGAGGCCCCTCCCACTTCCTATTTTGTGAGTGTGGAGGCAGCCTCCTGGGCCTTCCTCCTGATTCATATCTCTGTGTCAAATCTCCCAGTGATTTCCTTCACCCCCCCATCAGGTTCGTCCTGGACCCTGCCCCACCAAACCCAGGAGGTTGTAAATGCTCTTGCTCCTGCCCTCCCCCTGGGGGATCGGGAAGGGGACTTATTTCTGATCCCTGCCCCCTAGCCCAAGCCCAGCCTCGTGGTGAGAGGAACAGCTCATTCGTGCCTGTTTCCGAGGAGGAGGGACTGCCCTGGGTGGTAAGGGAGTCACAGGGGAGCCAACAGAGTTCCTTGCCCCTCACCAAAGCGGGCAAGGCATCCTGTTGGGGCTTCAGTCCTTGATATTTCAACGTTTATTTATTTTTGGGACAGAGAGAGACAGAGCATGAACGGGGGAGGGGCAGAGAGAGAAGGAGACACAGAATCGGAAACAGGCTCCAGGCTCTGAGCCATCAGCCCAGAGCCTGACGCGGGGCTCGAACTCACGGACCGCGAGATCGTGACCTGGCTGAAGTCGTACGCTTAACCGACTGCGCCACCCAGGCGCCCCAGTCCTTGATATTTCAAGTATCTCACTTCTTCCTTCTCTGGGATGTCTAATATATGGGGGTAGAGGCACGTGAGGCTCCCAGATGCTGTCATCCAGCCCCAAACTTGGAGAGACACACATACTCTAAACCTTCTCAGTTGCTAGCGCTTGGGACCTGCCAGGGATCCTGATCAGTCAGGGAGTAAATGGAGAGGAGCCCACTCCATCTCTCCATTTGTTTGCTTTGACTTAATCACAGGACACTGGTGCACGCACTCCTGGTTCCCCTTAGCCATCCTCCCAAGACTCATCCTGGACCCATCAGCTGTACAGGAAGCCTTCTGGGGCTGGCCGGGAGAACCGTCCATCAGGTTAGCTAACTCCCAGATGGTCTGCTGGTCCCCACCACTAGCATCTTGTGAGGGGGTACAGGCGCCTCCACCCTCAGTCTAGAGAAGAGTTCCTCTGCGTTGGCACTGTCGACATTTTGGGCCTAATGATGCTTTGTTCTGAGCATTGTAGGATGTTAAACAGCATCTCTGGTGTCTAAGAACTAGATGCCAGTGATACCGCCAGTTCTGACAACCAAAAGTTCCCCTAAATATTGCCAAATGTTCTCTGGGGGACAAAATTGCCTCTGGTTGAGAATGACTGACATAGGCTAATACCACACACTGTCTCTTTGCCATGAGTTCCTCAAAGTCAATCCCGGATCATTAGACACAATAGAGAATTTCCAGTTCTAAAGCAGTGCTCACCCCTCCCCTTGCAAAGAAACTTTCACGACTCCCCACGATCGTCATCTACATGATGTCAATTGGCATTCAGACCCTCTTATATAGACCATCCCTGGCCTCTCTTTTCATCTTTAGCTACCGTTTGTTTATTTCCTCCTCCACTACTCTTGAGGTCTAGCTAATGAAGGTATCTCACTGTTCCCACCCTCACTGAAGACCCAGGTTGTTCATCCTCAAGATCTACCCTAGAGGGCTCTCCCCCTGTTGGGTTCCGTTCATGAATCCTGGCTCAGGGTAGGCCTGTTCAATTCTGGAAGATGCAGGCCCTGAGGCCTCTGACCTTACAAAGAGCAGTCCTGGACTCCATCATCCACATGGTCCCCTCACTTTGCAGATGGGATGGCTGACAACAGAGATCTGCTCCTCCTCCTAGTCTGCTTTTATCCTTAAAACTCCACCACCATCATCATCACCACCACCACCATCATCATCATCATCTTTATTTATTGCACACATTTTATATGCCAGGCTCTGTGCTAAGCATCTCATCTGCATTGCCTTATTTAAACTTTACAATGACCCCATGATACCTCATGGTACTATCATTTTCCTGATTTTATAGGCAAGCAGACTGGGTTTCAGAAAAGTTAAGACACTAGCTTAACGTCAGCAGCTCCATTTGCAGGCTTTCCATCATCATCATGTTCTAATGATTTGGGGCCAGAGGGAGCACTATTCCCTCCCCCACCCTTCCAAGAGAGTTTAGGTCCCCAACTACTCACTCCTCCTAGTCAGGCTGCTCCCAGGTTGCCTGAGACCCAGATCCCTTTTGTCCCTCAAACCCCCTTGAAATGGCTGCTTTCTGGAGCTGTTCAAAGAAGAAGACACTGGCGGGAAAGAGGGGCAGGAGGCTTGCATCTCACTGGACCTAATCTCTGGACAATGGAGAACCAGAGAACTGACCTTCTAGAGGTCAGGACAAAGGGCAGGGAGGGGGTGGCAGGGCTCAGCTGTGCCTCCTCGTTCCTCCCCTCTGTCAATCCCTGCAGCACCATCATCGATCCACCTTTCCCAGCAAGCTCCCCCCTCGCTTCTCAGGCTGGCCAGACTTGGCTTGAGGCCCCACCTCCGCTGGCACTAACAAGGGGATTGGGGGATCCACCGCGAAGAGCTTGTGAGCAGGACTATTTGGGGGAGGGGAATCAGAAGAGGCTTACTGCCTCCTCGACAGGCCACAGGGAAGAAAATCCTTCTGGGGAGATCGGAGGGGTCGCCCGATAGGGGTGGGGGAGGTTCAGGGCCAAGACCACCCAGTTTGGAGCTGGGAGGGACCCAGCAGATTAGAGACCTGAGTAAAGCATTGGTGCAGGCCTGTAATTACCCCTGAGGAGCAGGGAAGACACCAACCATAGGATACTGGAGGAAGGGCAGCAGCAAGGTTCCGGGCCTCTCCCATCCCAGCCATCCCCAGGAGAGAGAAAGCAGAGTCCTTTTAGGGGTCTCCTTGGGACCCTCCTTCAGGTCTCTCCACACCCCCGGGGTGGATTTGGTTTGAGGTGGGGTTGGGGGAGAATTTGGATTTGAAGCTAGCGCCAAGGCCCCGGGGCCCCGGTGCCGGAGCCTCCAGGTTCCAGGGTGGGATTGGGGGCTCCCATGCCCGCTCCCCTCGACTCCCCCCAGTCCTAGCCGCGGGTGAGTCACCGGAGCGCTCCCTACATAGTCTTCTCTCGCTGTGGCGCGTACCAACGCGCGGCCGCAGGGGGAGTCACAGGGACCCGCGTCCTCAGGGAGCCGTGGCGTCCCCTCCGCCACGGCCGCAGGAGAGGCGTCCCCAGCTCGAGGGCCCGCGCTCCAGGGCGGAGGCGGGGCGGGGCGCGCGGGGCGGGCGCGCGGCGGCTCGGTCCCTGGACGCTGAGGCGGAGACCTCCCCGCGTCGTACTTGGTACGCGCCAGCGGGGAGGCCAGGCCCAGCCCCGGCGGTACAATAGGGTTGGGCCGCGGCCGGGACTGGGCCGGCGCCGGGCAGGGAGAGGGATCGCTGCCGGATCCGACAGCCACTGGGCGCCCGGCGACTCCGAGCCTCGCAGGCCACCAGCCGAGTCAGCCCCGACCTTCCCCGGAGCGCCCCCGCCTCCGAGTCTTGCCCGCCGGGCCGGGCCGGGCGTGATGCACCGCGGGACCCCTGTCCTGGCCGCTGGCCGCCGCCGCCGCCGCCGCTGAGACCCCCAAGACCCCCAGTGACGCCGCAGCCATGGAGAGCGGCTCACATGCAGAGCCGGGTGCGGGCGCACCCCCAGGTATGCCGGGATCCACGCACCGGAGAGATGGGGGGAGGTCGCGGGGCCTCGGGAAGGCCGAGGAGAAGGCCAACCCGCTGGGCGGAGACCCCTCCCCCGCCGCGCCCTCTGACCACTTGGAAGTTTAAAAATAAAGGCTGCAGCGGCGGCGGCTCGGGGCCACCGACGCATCCTCTGACAGCTGCCCCCTCCCCCACTCTGGGCGCTGGGACGCACTGGGCGGCGGGCTCCGCGAGGACCCCGCGCCCGAGTTGCTGGAGAGACCCTTCTGCCCCGACCCAGTGCCACCTCGGTTTCTCCTCCTGCACCCCCTCCCCGACCCACACCAGGCCCTGATGATCCTTTTCAATTGAGCTGGGACGTCTATCCCCCACTTCATCCCAGGTGGGGAAGTGTGACCCCAGCCTGAATGTGTGTGTTGGGGGTCCAGATTCTCAGGCCTGGAGCCCTGCATACCGAAACTTAGGCCCTGGCGCCCCGCGACGCCCAGGCCCTGGCCCAGACCTCGCCCCCACCCCATCCCTCCAGCTGCCGCGCAAAGGGCCTGTTGCTGCTGCGGGCCGGCCGGGAGTGGAGGGGAGGGCAGGGGGAGGTCTCTAGCTGCGGCTGCCAAGTAACCCGCCGGATAAAGACGAGGGGGAGGGGGAGGCGGCATTGTTTGGGGCGAGGGCGGGAGCTGGGAGGTGGGCCGCCTCCTCTGCAGCCTGGCCTACTCCGGAGCCCACCCAGCCCGATTTGGGGAGGAAGGGGACAGAAGTAAATCTGCGTATCCGTCCACCCTCCTTCCTACCCTCTTTAGGCCTGAGTCTCTCTCGAGAATGAGGTGAAGGCTCAAGGCCGCACTCCGGGGACCTGCCACATCATTCCTCACTCAGCCTGAGGCTCTGGATGCCTACCCCCGCCCCCCTACACACACTCCAGGCCCCAGACCATCAAAGCTACCCTCCCCTCCCCTCACCCCACCAACCACCAGTGCCCTGGACTTCTGCAAATCCCATTCGGATCTGGGAGCAGCTGATGAGGGGGTGGGGACAGGTTTCTGGTTGGGCCTGGTGTCGGAGGGAGGGATTTCTCTTTCTCTTTCTTCCTGGAAGGGGAGGGAAGAACATGATTACTGAGGACCCAAGTTCCGTTCCCACTGACTCAGGGGGGAGGCGGCCCCAACCTCACACCTCCACAGAGTCCTAGAGCCTAATCCCTGCCACCTCCCTGACCCCTGCGGCGTAGGCCCAGCATGAAACAGTGTCTGTGGGTGCGGAGAGCCCAAGAGGAGGCGGCACAGCTTGGCTGTGGGTGGGCTCCTCCCCATGCCAGCGTGGGTGCTTCCAGGGGACCGTGTGGGTGTGGGAGCTGGAAGGCGCAGGTGGGGGAGGGGACTATCAGACTGTTGTGGTCGAGGAGGTTTGTAGCCTGTGCTGGAACAGTGGCACTTGGGTCAGTCTTGTCTCTCCTGAGCCTGAGAGGGGACACCCAGGGAGTCCTAGACTGGATCCATTTCATCTGCTTATTGGCTGTCTGCATCAGAGGGGCGCAGGCACTGATGGGTACATTGGGGCCTGAATGGGCCTGATTACTGGGCTGCAGATGAGGGCCTGAGTGAGTGTCTAGTTTAGAATTAGGGCACTTGGGTGGGATGCCAGGACTGAAAATGAGGGCATGGAGGGGGACATGCTTGGCTATACCGCCGGGCCTGAGGGGGCCTGCATGCAGGGTCCTGGGTTGGGAAGACTCTTCTATACACAGGACCTAGACAGACTCACAGGAGAACCTAGATCAGGCTGGTGGCTGATCCCTACACACAGAGAAGGTGAAGGTGACAGGAACCCCCTATAAGCCAAGGGCACTAAAGGTGGTGCCCGTGGCACGTACCCTGTCAAGTTTGAGGCATGGGGCTGTGACACTGAATGCACATGGCACGATCCCAGCCATCTTTGAGTGCCCTTTGCACCCTGAGCATTACTAGGAGGCAGCATGGAGTAGGGGACAGGTGCGGACTGGAGCAAGTGACTTGCCTCCTCCAGCCACAGTTTATGCCCCTGGAAAATGGAGGTCATGTTATCAAACCTTGTGGGGTTAATGTGAGGGTTAGAGATGATGTACTAAAGGCACCTGGCACAGAGACGCCCGCAATACAGTATTATTACCATTATTGTGGTTATGCTCATCAGAACTGGTGCCAACAGGGAGGTACAAAATATGGGGGAGGTGAGGACAGGAATTGGGAGCTGGTTTGCTTAAGAATGTAGACTCTGGAATCAAACAGTTTAAGTTTCCCCTTCATTACTTACTGCTGTGCGGCTTCAGGTAAGTTGCTTAACCCGAGTCTTAAATTTTCCCATCTATAAAATGAGAATAGCGCCAGAAATTATCTCATGGAGATATTGGGATCATTAAATCAGATGAACACATGACACACTTAGCCCTGGCACATAGTTAGTGCTCAATAAACTCTAACTGTTTGTTTCTTTTGTTTATTGTCTTTAATTCCTTTGGAGGCCTGAGGAGGAGGTGTGATTAATTAGAATTCCAGGAGGTCAGTATGGGACAGAGGGCCAGGGAGAGGGGAGTTCTAGATACACACGAGCCAGGGTGTATCGGGGGGACAGAGGGGCCCCTGTGCTTGAGGTAGGGCAGTGGAAGCAGGAGAGAGACCCAGGAGGTGCGTGCAGACAGTCATCCAGCACAACATAGTGATGCCTGCCATGTGCTGGCTATGCAGATGGCAGAGAAGTGAATCAGACAGAGTCACTAGCCTCTGGGAGCTCCTGACCCAGTGACGGAAGGCGATGTGTTCACTGTAGGGGAACCCAGGTATAAGGGTGATACAATGGTCAGTGGGCTCTACTTGTGGAAGGCTTCACAGAGGAGGAGGCATTTGAAGTGGACCTAAAAGGATGAGTAGAAGTTAGCGAGACTGACACAACGAGCTGTCTCTACATATAGCAGCCAGCCTAGCTGGTGCCTCTCACTGACAGCTTCGTCCCTGCTTGGGCCACTGGGCCCAGTAAATGAGGCCTCTAATGAGCCCCTAATGTGCAGTCACGCATATGCAAACGAGGAGGAAGGGGCATTAGGCCAGTTTACTCCCCCTTTCCCTCAGGATGGGCATCAGCTGTTGGTGGGGCAGGGCCGAGGGAGGGGGAATGAGCTGAAAGCAGGGCCCTGACTGGAGTGGCAGCACTTGAGAGCGGCCAGGGCAGGTCTCGGGTCTACCAAGGCTGGAAGTTAGGCCGCAAGCAGCAGGGAGCCATGTCCTTGGTTCCCCACTGGGCCTTGGGACAAGTGAGGGAGCCAAGGAGCCAGGCCCAGATAATGCAGCTTTGTTGGCTGTGGTAGCGCTGCCTGGCACCCCGGGGCACAGCCTTCAGCATCTCCTCCACCACCCCTCAGCTGCAGCTCTGCCCTGAGGGGAGCAGAGAGCACGGTAGGGGGTAGATAGCACGGTATTGCTACCTCCATCAGTGCTCCTCACCAATAGGAGGAGATTCAGGCTCTTACGAGGGATAAGTCCAACTTATCTCCAGCCTTCTATTTATTAAGGGCCTTCTCTGTGCCAGGCATGATGCTTAGCTTGTCATGTGCATTGTCTCATTTGATCCTCAAAACAATCCTTGAGTAGGGCCTAATGTTATCCTCCTTTTACAGATGAGGATCAGAGAGGAAAGTCACTTGCCTAAAGACCCACAGCTAGGAACTGACAGAGGCAGGATTTGAACCCAGGTCCATCTGGCTCTAAAGCCTCTGCACCAAACCTCAAGACTGAACTACCGTGGCTGAGCCAGCCAGTGATAGAGTCTGACATGCTTCCCTTGCATGACTGATCTTGGCATCTTGGCGTCTTGGTCTTAGGGACCCCATGATCCATTCCCTGGCAGGCATAGTAGAGCCAGCAGAGCCCTGGGTCCCCTGTGCATCTTGCCCGGTTGGAGTCTGAGTAAGTCAGCTCAGAAGGAGGCCCTGGACCCAGGCAGTGGGGACAGTGCAGCCAGCAGGCCATCCCCAGGCCCCTGCCCTGAGCATGTAGGCCCCAGCCCGGGCAGCCCTGCTGAGGCTGAGGGAGGACCCGTGGTGGGGCCTGAGCTGCGGGATGGGGTCATTTCCTGCCGCCTAAAATAACAGGAAGTGGGTGCTCCTGATTGGAGGCTGGGAACAATGGCCGCCAACCAGGCCAGAGAGCTCCTTCAGATCTGCGGTCTCAGTTGTGATCCCGGCTTTATCATCCACAGAGGCCCAAGGCCTGGCCCCAGTGCCCTGCCGCTAAGGGCCTGTGGCCCAGGTCCTGAGGACTGCTGGAGCAGGCTGCCCCGCTCTCTGAGCTGGCTCAGCTCTACACTGGCCGGGAGTAATGCTGCCCCCTAAGGGTCCCCTCTGTCCCAGCCCGGCAATTAGGCATCTCACAGAGTTTGTCCTTTCTGCCTTCCCCTGCCCCATCCTCCCAGATCAGATCTTTCCAGGAGGGGAAACCCAGGGGGCTGTACCCCTTTGAGTGAAGGTACAGACTGTCATGCCGATTCGGGCCCAAATCCCAGCTTTGCTACTCACCAGCTGTGTGATTTAAGCAAGTGTCTTAATCTCTCTGAATCTATTTCTTCATTTGTCAAATGGGGTAATAACATCTGCTTCGTAGGGTTATGGTAAAGAAGAAAGGGACTGATGCGTTTAAAGTGTTTAGCTGTGCCTGACACAGCATTAGCTATTGCTGGTGGTGACAGGACTTTCCCCTGGCCCGGGTAAAGGCGTGCCCAGAAGGGGCAGGGCAGAAGCGACCTGGAATGGGGCTGTATACGTGTGCCGGGAACACTGTGTCTCTGAGTGCTGTGTGGGTCTCTGAGGCTTCATCTGTGCCTCAGAGGGATGCCTGGCTCCGTGTGTGTGTCTGTGTGTATCTGTGTGTCTGTCGAGTTCCAAATCCCACTAAGTCTGACTCCTGTGTATATAGGAGGGAGAGAGAGAGAAGAGAGAAAAGAATGTGTTCTGTCTCTCACCATTGTTCAGGCTCCATTCACGTTGTCTGAGTCTCTCTCTCTCTCTCTCTCTCTCTCTCTCTCTCTCTCTCTGTGGTATGTATTCTGTCTCTATGGGTCTTTGCCCCTCTGTTGGCCTTGCCATCTTCATTTGTCTGCCACCCGAGGAGCTGCTGTGAGAGCCGGAAGGCTCTGGCTACAGGTGCCCATCTGTCTTGCTTCCTCTCTCTGCCTCCCCATGCTCCCCACCCAGGGGTGCTGTCCATGCACCCCCGTCTGCTAGCTCTCCTCTGGGCACTCCTTTGCTCTGGCCCCTGGAGGAAGGCCACTCTCCCCCCATCTCCTGCCCAGGTGCCTCACTTCCTGCCTCCTGGTGGCCAGCCTGGGCAGGAGCCTGCCTTATCCTGCATTCCTGCCCTCTGAGCTCAGTGCCTACCTGCCGCACCTGCACCCTTCACCATCTTGGGGGGAACCTCCCTGGGGGAACCACCGAATCACTTCCTTCTTCAGAGAACAGGCAGGAACCTCAAGGAGGGGTGATGTGACGCCTACCAGAAACACTGTGACATAAGGGTTCTGTCATCAGATAGCCTTGGGTTCAAATCCTACCTCTGATGCTGACATGAGTAATTCACTGAACTTGTCTGAGTAAGTTTTCTCACCTGTGAAAGGGGGGCCATCCATAGAACTTTCCTTTTAGAGCTGTCATAAGGATGAAATGAGATGAGGGAAAGTACCTGGCATACGGTAGAGCTTCAGTACCTTAGCTTGTTTCCCTTCCTGGGCTTAGTTGCCAGCAGGGCGCACACAGGGCTCCGGTATGAGCAGGACCTTTAGGGTTCAGAGAGGCGAGGCTTTGGAGCAGCTCGGGGTTTGACTCTGTGCTGGCTAGGTGGCTTTCCACAGTACCCCCATCCCGTCCATGTGTTTATCCATCCATGTGTTCATTAAACAGACACAGAACCCCTGCTCTGTGCCGGCAGGTCCTATGTGAGGCCCCGGGCTGGAAGAAGGCATATGACCCAGTCCCTTCTCTCCATGATCTCCCATGCTGGCAGGGACAGGGGCAGCAGGCAAACAGAAGAACCAGACTGAGTTATCAGCGTTGTGAGAGGAATATTTGGCCCAGCAGCAGTTGTTGGTATGAAGGAGGGAAGGACCAGAGGAAAGGGACTGCCAGCTCCCAGAGGGTGGAGATGGGGCGTAAGCAGGCACCCTGAGACATGTGACACACCCTCTGAGAGACTTGGCCCGGATCTTTCTGCAGACCCCACATGCGGTCCCTCTTGGGCTCTTGAGAAGATAAGACTTTCTGTGACCCTGTGATCAGCTCCTACACCTTTGCCCTGCTGGTGCTCTTTGTGCCAAGAAATAAATACAAACTATCTGTCTCTTATCCAGTTCTTAGCAAATACTTCTAGTAAATATCAGCAAAGCAAAATAAAACTAACAGTAGCTAAAACCTCACAATTTGACCCAGGCCAAAAATAAAGTGCGATGGCCGAAGGATCACATTTGATGAGTGAAAGTGGCAATAATCAGAAATCGGTTTAACCATACCATATAGATAACCTACCAAATAGTTTATTTGGCTTACTATGATTTGTTCTGGGTAACCCTGTCCCAGTGGCATTTCGTCAGTGTTGGCATACTTCTGAGGAAAATATTTGTATTTGGGGTCAATAGTCCACCAGGTCAAAAGAAGAGATCCAAATGTCCTGTTTGCCTCTCGAGAAGTCTTTCTTAAATTTTTTTTTAATGCGTATTTATTTTTGAGAGAGAAACAGAGAGACAGAGCACGAGAGGGGCAGAAGGAGAGGGAGACACAGAATCCGAAGCAGCTCCAGGCTCTGAACTGTCAGCACAGAGCCTGACGTGGGGCTCAAACTCAGGAACCATGAGATCATGACCTGAGCTGAAGTCAGACACTTAACCGACTGAGCCACCCAGGCGCCCCTCTTGAGAAGTCTTTCTTGTTGAGCTGCTGGAGTCAAACGCTCATTATTATTTTTAACTTCTACCTGAGTGCCTCGTCCAGGAAGCTGCCCAAATGCAACTGAGATGGCGTTGTTTTGCTTCCCTTCAAGTGTTTATCCCTTTGCAATAAATTGCCACGTGGATTTACTCCTTTCTGTTTGTTTTTGTTTCTTGTTTTTTTTTTTTGTTTGTTTTGTTTTTTGTTATTGTTGTTGTTTTGGCTCCTGAACAGGTACTCCTTTCTTTCTTTATTTTTTTTTTAATTATTGACCTCCTTTTTTTTTTTTTTTAATGTAATTAAGTTACTTTAAGTAATCTCTACACCAAACGTGGAGCTCAAACTCACAACCTGGAGATCAGGAGCTGCATGCCCTTCCGACTGAGCCAGCCAGGCGCCCTGGATCTACTCTTTATTAGAGTAAAAATCTCCTTCTCTTGCACTGCGTTAGGCCAGGGTGGCTTTCTGGTATGGCATTTTATTCTCTTTCAGCAGCATCTCATGACTGTGTCTCCATGTACTTGGCACTCTGGTGGCTGTCACTGGTGCGGCAGTGAGCAAAACAGACATGGCCTAGCCCTCGTCGGGCTTCCTCCCAGTCTAAAGGGAGGCTGACAATAACAAGAGAGGCCCACAAAGAAGTTTGAAGTTGTATTAGTCACAGTGCTCCAAACAAGAGGCACACGAAGCCATGAAGGAATTTGTCCTGATCAGAGAAGCCAGGGAAGGCTTCCCTGAGGAAATGGTGTCTGAGCTAAGATCTGGAGGCTAAATGAGGTTTAACCAAGAAAAGGGCAGGGGCTCCTGGGTGGCTCAGTCAGTTAAACGTGCAACTTCTCATGGTTCATGAGTTCGAGCCCCGTGTCAGGCTCTGTGCTGACAGCTCAGAGCCTGGAGCCTGTCTCCCTCCTCCCCTCCCCTCCCTGACTCATGCTCCATCTCTCTCTCTCTCTCTCTCTCTCTCTCTCTCTCTCCCTCAAAAATAAATAAAACACTTAAAAAAAATAAGTGTAGAAAGAGCATATGCAAAGTCCCTGTGGCAGGAGGGAGTATGAGTGGTTACCAGAATCAGAAGGTGAGTGTAGGAGGAGCACAGAAAGCAAGTGGGGAACATGCAGAAGAGATTTAAGAGGTACGGGAGATGGGGACAGGGACTTCAGACGATGCCAGGCTTGTAGTTTGCACTCAAGAATTCTGTTTTTATCTTTAGAGCAATGAGAAGCCACTGGGAGGTTTCAGGTGTCTAAAAGTACCATGATCAGATTCACATTTGGAAACAATTACTCTGGCTGCTCAGTAGAGAGCAGAGTGAAAACGGGTGGTGGGGAGAGCAGTGGGAAGACGTTGTAGTCATCCAGGTAAGAGAGATGCTGATATCAGCCAAGGTGGAGTCTGTTGATTATTTCATTCAACAGATAGTTGTGGAGCACCTATGTGCCGGCCCTGTTGGTCTTAGGGTTAGAACAGCTAACAAAACAGACATACACGTGTGCCCTCATGGAGGTTATCTTCTAGAGATGGGAGACAGTGTTACAATGGTGTTAATACTTGAGAGGAAAATAGCGTTGGAAAGAAAACATACCATTGGAGAGGGGAAGGAGACTTCTATTGCAGTTTGTAATTTTAAATAGGGTCAGGGAGCGTGTAAGTGAGAAGTGACATTGAAGTAAGGGCATGAAGGAGAGGAGGGAGTGAGACACGCTGAATCTGGGGGCAGAGAATTCTCAGCAGAGAGCACAGCAAGTGCATAGCCCTGCAGCAGGGGAATGCCTGGAACAGTGGCTGGAATAGACTGAGCAGGGGGCAGGGAGAGGAGGAGGAGATGGGCCCGAGAGGTAATGGGCCGGAGAAGGGAATCCTGACATTCTCAGGGGTCGTTGTAAGGCCTTTGTTTTTTCCTCCCCACAAGATGAGGTGTCTTTGGAGGATTTTGACAGATCCTCCAAATCCTTAGAGCAAGGGATTGACTTGCTCTAACTTAAAAAAAAATTTTTTTTAATGTGCATTTATGTCTGAGGGAGAGAGAGGGATAGCGTGTACGCATGCATGTGTGTAGGGGGTAAGGGGCAGAGAGGGAGACAGAGGATCTGAAGTGGGCTCTGTACTGACAGCAGAGAGCCTGATGCAGAGCTCAAACTCAGGAACCCACAAGATCGCGACCTGAGCTGAAGTCGGACGCTTAACTAACTGAGCCACCCAGGCGCCCCTGATCTAACTTATTTTTAAACGGAATCACTCTGCTGCTGTGTTGAGAAAAGATGAAAGGGGAACAAAGAATGGCAGTAGGGAGTCTTTATTTATTTAATTTTATGTTTAAGATTTTATTTGTTAGGGGCGCTTGGGTGGCTCAGTCGGTTGGGCGTCTGACTTCGGCTCAGGTCATGATCTCGTGGTCCGTGAGTTCGAGCCCCGCGTCGGGCTCTGTGCTGACAGCTCAGAGCCTGGAGCCTGTTTCAGATTCTGTGTCTCCCTCTCTCTCTGACCTTCCCCCATTCATGCTCTGTCTCTCTCTGTCTCAAAAATGAATAAACGTTAAAAAAAATTTTTTTTGAAAAGATTTTATTTTTTAAATCAATCTCTCCACCCAACATGGGGCTTGAACTTACAACCCTGAGATCAAGTTGCAAGCCCTGCCGCTGAGCCAGACAGGCACCCCAGCAGGGAGTCTTTATAGGGGATGACAGTGGCTGAACCAAGATGATAGAAGTGGAGATGGTGAGAAGTGATTGGATTCAGAACATACTTTGCACACAGAGCCAGAAAGATTTACTGAGAGATTAGATGTGGGATGTGAGATAAGAAAAGACTCTACAATGACTCCCAAGATTTTTGGTCTGACAGACTGGGAGGACGGCCTTGCCCTTGGCTGAGATGGGGAAAACGGGGAGGAGCAGGGTTCTGGGAGGAAGATCGGGAGCTCAGGTGGGAATGTGTTAAAGCCGAGGTGTCTGTAAGACATGCAGGGGTGTCAAATAGGGAGTTGTATGAGCGAAACTGGAACTCAAGGGAGAGGTCTGGGCTGGAGATACAAACTCGGTTGTCATCAGCAGAGCAATGGTATTTAAAGCCATGAGTCTGGATGAGGTCACCAAGGGAGTACATGCAGATGGAAAAGAGATGAGCTCCTCCACTGAGCCCCGGGGCACCGGGCGCTAAGAGGTTAGGCAATTAAAGACGGATCTGCAAAAGGGACTGAGGAGTCAATGGCCAGCAAGGTAGAAGGAACGCCAGGAAAAGTGTGTTGTCTCCACAGCCCAGTGCAGAAAGTGTTCAAGGAGCAGCGAGGGATCATCTGTGTCAAATGCAGCCCACAGGTTAGCAAACCAAGGACTGAGAAACGGCTGCTGCTTTCACAGTGTGGAGGTCATTGGTGGCCTTGAGAAGAGCAGTGTCATGGAGCGGCAGGGGTGAAGGCCTGACCCAAGCAGACTCTTGTAGCAGAGATTTGGGAGAAGTGGACAGAGTCTTCTGGGCAGGTGCCGTTTCTTGAGCCCCTGCCAGGTGCCCGAGATGATGTACCCACTCGCTGTTGGAACCAACATCTCAGTGGGGAAACTGCAGCTCAGACAGGCTCAGGGCTTTCCCCAGGTCCCACAGCAGAGCTGGGATTTCCCACCCAGGCCTATTTGACTCTGAAGCCTAAGATCTTTCTACTCCACTGCATCTGACACTTGAGGGCCGGTCCTCCCAGACCTCATCCCTCCACCTCCTCCCAAGCTGCACCCGGCTACTCAGGACCTAGTTGGAGATTCACTGTCTTGCCTGGTGGGTGTGATTTGCCTAGGTGTAGACAAACATCCACCCACCAGTTTTCCTTGCAACACCCGTAGCACGCACAGATGCTAGAAGAATGACAGTAAACAGGCCTCACCCTCAGCCTTCAAGCTGAGTACTTCACACACCTAAGCTTTTTGGCTCCAGATGGCCCTGGGTTCAAATCCTGCCTCTGCCACACACTATTTTTCTTTTTTTTTTTTTTTATTTTTTCAATTTACATCCAAATTAGCATATAGTGCAACAACGATTTCAGGAGTAGATTCCTTAATGCCCCTTACCCATTTAGCCCATCCCCCCCTCCCCCACCCCTCTAGTAACCCTGTTTGTTCTCTATATTTGAGTCTCTTATGTTTGGTCCCCTTCCCAGTTTTTACATTATTTTTGCTTCCCTTCCCTTATGTTCATCTGTTTTGTCTCTTAAAGTCCTCATATGAGTGAAGTCATATGATTTTTGTCTTTCTCTGACTGACTAATTTCACTTAGCATAATACCCTCCAGTTCCATCCACATAGTTGCAAATGGCAAGATTTCATTCTTTTTGATTGCCGAGTGATACTCCATTGTATATATATACCACATCTTCTTTATCCATTCATTCATCCATCGATGGACATTTGGGCTCTTTCCACACTTGGCTATTGTGGATAGTGCTGCTATAAACATGGGGGTGCATGTGCCCCTTCGAAACAGCACACCTGTATCCCTTGGATAAATGCCTAGTAGTGCAATTGCTGGGTCATAGGGTAGTTCTATTTTTAATTTTTTGAGGAACCTCCATCCTGTTTTCCAGAGTGGCTGCACCAGCTTGCATTCCCATGCCACATGCTATTTCTATGACCCTGGGCAAATCACTTGGTGGGGTAAGCTTTGACTGTCTCATCTGTATAATGGGGGTAAGAATCTCTACCTCTCAGAGCTCATATAAGGATGCAGGATAGGGATGCAGAAGGCTAGCTTAGTCCCTGGGATGCAGTAAGCACTGAGTGATAGCTGTTAATTTTCTTGCCCACTGGAGTTGGAAAGGAGTTTGTGGGTGGCTGGGAAGTAGACTAATAGTGGCCAGGCAGCCTTCCGAAGCTGGTGTGGGGAAAGCTGGGTGGGCCGTCACGGAGCCTAGAGGCTGGCAGACTTTTATGGGCCCTTAGGGACACAGGGCCTCTGCTGGGGCTCTCGCCTGAGCCTAGGAAGCTACAAGGGAAGGAATGAGGGGAAAACTGTGATCCTCAGATTTGGTTGCATAACACATACTACTTCGTACTGCCTTAAACAGAGACAGGAGGCTGTGATTGCTGAGAGCACGGACGCTGGTGACAGGTGCCGGGTTCAAGTCCAGACTCCTTCACTTACCAGCTGAGTGACCTCAAATTGCTTTACTTTTTCCCATCCGTAAAAAAGATATCTATAGTGTCTCCTGCCTAAGTATTTTCAGTAAGGACTAAAACGAGTATCTGTAAACTGCTTTGAATATAGGAAGCTCTTAAAATATACGTAACTGTTAAAAGGTTATCGTTAGCACTAAAATCACAATCTTGCGAGGTAGGTACTATCCCCACAGGAACTGTGGCACAGAGAGGGTGTGTAACTAGCCCAACGTCACACGGTTAATGGGGAAGCCAGAATTCACATTCAGATAGTCTGCCTTCAGAGCTCACATTCAGTTACTGGATACCTGTCTCCCTGGAAAAGGTACCCACAGTCCCAAACGTGACTCCTTGGGAGTGTCCTCTCCCTACACACACATTGTCACCCACAGAGATGGGGAGTTTGCCACCTCCTGAGAGGGCCAGATTTCCCAGAGGAGAGCACTTAGTCTGGTAGTTTGCTCTGGTAAGAGCGAAAAATGCTTCCTTAGACTCACCTTCCCGTGCTCCCTGCTCTCTAAGCCCAGGTTCAGTGGCTGTATCCCTTTGTTCCCTTCAGCGCTCAGAGGGTAGCAGCAGATGTCAACAGGACTTTTTGCAGAGCTTTATGTGACCCACAGGGAAAGGGCAGGAAGTGTTTGCTGGCACGTGAATCATGCCAGGTGCTTCATTGACATCCCTACTAGCTTGGGCCCATTATCCCCATTTTACAGATAGGAAAACAGAGACTTAAAGAGGTTGAATGGCTTCCCCAAGGTTACCTGCTGGGGAAGCATGCCCTCCTTTCCTGTGTTGGGGTGGTAAAATCAGAATTGGGCCTTCATCTGACTGATTCCAAAACCTGTCTCTCAACTCTCCATAACATGCATGTGCTCACATGTGTGCATATCCACGTACATACCAAATCATGTGGCTTCCTTACTTGGCACTGTGTTGTCTTTTACAGGGATCTTGAAATATTATTGTCTCAAAAAAATTTTTATTTTAATGTTAATTTATTTTTGAAAGAAAGAAACACACACAGCATGAGCAGGGGAGGGGCAGAGAGAGAGAGAGAGGGAGGGAGACACAGAATCCGAAGCAGGCTCCAGGCTCTGAGCTGTCAGCACAGAACCCGAAGCGGGGCTCAAACTCACAGATTGCAAGATCATGACCTGAGCTGAAGTCAGATGCTCAACCGACTGAGCCGCCCTGAAATATTATTATCTTAAAAGAAGAAATCTATGTGTGTTTGGGAAAGGAAAAAAAGATTACAAAGTGAAAGTAGCTGGTTGCCCCGCCCCCACATTGGGGCTTTAGCAACATGGCCTCCCACTTGTGCCCAGACTCATGGCCTTCCTCTTGGCCAGTCCCCTGTGCCCAGCACTGGCACTTCTGTGTACCAGGCCTTGGGTTGGGCACCGTGACCCCGAAGTGAAGCAGAAAGAGGCGGGAGGCAGATGTGACCATTTGGTGCACCAACAAGTGTTACCAACTTTCTCTTAGTTTTTCCAGTACACCCTGCTCCCTCCTGCTCCTTTGCAAATACTCTTTTCTTTGCCAGAACCCTCTCCCCTTTGCTTTGCCAACTCCAGGTCACCCTTTAGCTCTTGGCTTGGTTGTTACTTCTTCAGGAAGCCCCCTAAATGCAGGTTAACCATCTCTGCTGGGTTACCCTCCGATATAGTACTTACTTATTCTATGCTGTAATTGCCTAGCTATTTATCTGTCTACCTGCTAGAAGGTAGGTCCCACGGAGGCAGGGACCATGGCTGTTTTCTCAGCATGATATCATTACTATCTGGACCAGGGCCTGGTACACAGAAGGAACTCAATAAACATGTTGCGTGAATGAATGAAGGAGTCACTTGGACGAGGGAGAGAGCTCCATGTTGGACTGAGGGCACGGCTGTGCTATCTCACTCTCTCTCTTCTCTTGTGTTGGTATTCCAGCTGTGGCAGCCAGGACCCCCCCAGAGCCAAGACCTTCTCCTGAAGGTGACCCCTCCCCACCGCCGCCACCACCACCGATGTCAACCCTGGTCCCTGACACTCCGCCAGACACCCCACCTGCCATGAAGAATGCCGCTAGCTCTAAGCAGCTCCCACTGGAACCAGAGAGCCCCACAGGGCCAGTGGGGCCTAGATCAGCCCCCCAGCAGGAAGAATCCCCTTTCTCAGAAGGGAAGAGCAGGGGACCCACCCCACCAGCCACAGGCCCCCGGGATTCCAGACCTCCTCGAAGGAGCAGCCAGCCATCCCCGACGGCGGTGCAAGCCTCTGACAGCCCTCCCACCAAGCAAGGTATGTATGATGTGCCCACTCCTGGGCCCAGGAGGAGATGGGGAACAAGATGGGGATGAGGCCTGGGGGAGGGCCCTGAGGCTGACTCCCCATTTGGGGGGAGCCTCTGACCTAAGCCTGTTCTCATTCCCTTGTCTAAGATGTAAAGAAGGCAGGAGAGAGACACAAGCTGGCAAAGGAGCGGCGAGAAGAACGAGCCAAGTACCTGGGTGAGTGTTGGGGAAGCGTCATCATCCCCACCATCCTCGCCATCAGCCTCTTATCCACAGCACTAACACTTCTGAATGCTTCATTACGTGCACTGTGCTAAGAGCAGTACGTGCATTATCTCATTATCTCAATGGGTCTCTCGACCCTTCCTGAGGATGGGAAAACAGAGGCTCAGGGAGGTGAAATCATTTTCCTCAGCTGCACAACTAGTAGAATACCTGATATTCAGACCCAGAAGCCTGACCTCACCCTCAATCCCGTGCTCTTTTTTTTTTTTTTTTAATTTATTCATTTTGAGAGGTGGGGGAAGGGGCAGAGAGAGAGGGAGAGAAAGAATCCGAAGGAGGCTCCATGTGGTAGGCATAGAGCCCTACATGGGGCTTGATCTCACGACTGTGAGATCGTGTGACCTGAGCTGGAATTAAGAGTTGGAAGCTTAGGGGAGCCTGGGTGGCTCAGTCGGTTGGGCAACCGACTTCAGCTCAGGTCATGATCTCGTGGTCTGTGAGTTCGAGCCCCGTGTTGGGCTCTGTGCTGACAGCTCAGAGCCTGGAGCCCGTTTCAGATTCTGTGTCTTCCTCTCTCTCTGACCTTCCCCCATTGATGTTCTGTCTCTCTCTGTCTCTAAAATGAATAAACGTTAAAAAAAAAAAAAAAAAGAGTTGGAAGCTTAACCAACCGAGCCACCCAGGCCGCCCTCAGTCCCGTGCTCTTAATCACAATTCATGAAAATATGTCCAGCAGCTCCAAAGGCAGACAGGCCCTAAGGAACTCATTTCTCCTTTAGCACTGAGAGACCATGAGGCCAATGGGAGAGAAAGAAACCTTCCATCAGGGAAATCTTGCTTCTGAGACCTGAGCCTGCCTTCAGAAAGCCCTTCAGTTTGGTGGGGGGGGAGCCTGGGGGCAGAGGCCTCTCCCCTCCCAAGCAGGCAGGAGAAAGACCCACCCGGGGACACAGTAACCGGGAAGGCCACCCAGTTGGAGGAGACAGGCTTGGCCTGACTGCAGCAGAACCTCTCACCCCCCCACCCTCCCCCCGCCGGGGCTCCTTTCCCACAGCGGCCAAGAAAGCAGTGTGGCTGGAGAAGGAGGAGAAGGCCAAGGCGTTGCGGGAGAAGCAGCTCCAGGAGCGCCGCCGGAGGCTGGAGGAGCAGAGGCTCAAAGCCGAGCAACGCCGCGCGGCCCTCGAGGAGCGGCAGCGGCAGAAGCTGGAGAAAAACAAGGTGCGTGCGTGCTGACTTCTGGCCGGGCACGCATGGCCTGTGTACACGTGTGTGTGTCCACACATCCGTGTTCATGCCTCTGTGTCATCCGTGCCCACACGGTAATGTCTGTGTTCGTATCTGCTGTCATGTCCCTGAGCGCACAATCTGGGCACCCGTGCAGCCGCAAACGCGCTTGGTTCTGTGCATGCTGGGGTGGGCACCTGTAACCGTATGCTGTCAGTGCGAGTGTCTGTGTGTGTGTCCTGTATGTGCGTGTATGCAGAGGCGTGTCTATGTGAGTGTGCTGAGTTCCAGGACATGAGGAGCGCCCTGGCTTGTGCACTGGTGAGGAAAGGAAGGAAAAGGTGGCCCGGTCTTGCCAGGGGGCCCTCAGGCTAAAGGGAAAACATAGTCCCAAGGTCAGGACCCTCAGTGCCAGGGGGGACACGGCCCTCCCTGGGAGCCCCAGGGCAGGGGAAGTCCCACCCCATCCTCAGAGAAACAGCTCATACATCCAGGAAATGACTCAAGAACAGTGAAAAGCTCCCCAAGAACAAGTTGGAAGGGATCTGTTACAAATGGCCTTTAATCATAGCAAGCATTCAGTAACCTTGGTTACCTGCAATGAGTCAGGGAAAACTTCTTGGGTGGGGGAGGCTTTGTCACAGGCGAGAGAAGGGGCCTTTCTCCCAGGTATGATGGATGATTCTGAGCCCAGACCTCTCTCCTCTCCCCTCTCCCCACCAGGAGCGCTATGAAGCGGCCATCCAGAGGTCAGTGAAGAAGACATGGGCCGAAATCCGGCAGCAGCGCTGGTCCTGGGCAGGAGCCCTGCACCACAGCTCCCCAGGACATAAGACCAGTGAGTGGGCTGGAGGGCCTAGTGAGTGGGTGGGTGGGGCTGGGGCCTGACGAGTGGGGACAGGGACCAGCGTTGGTGCCAGGGGCTGGCAGCACCCTGCAGCAGGTATGCCTTGCTTCACACGACCTGTGTCTTCTCGAATGACCTTGTAAACCAAATTGTCCCTTCCTGAGGACTTCTGCTATCAAGTCAGAGGTGAATTCTCTTCATTTGGTTTGCTCTTCAAACCTCTGTCACTTTAGATTAGCCTTCTTTGCTCCCATTATTACTATCGGTTGATGATACATAAAAGAACACTTTAATGCCTTGCAGACACTGGGTATTTAAGAAAACTACCACCCCCTTGTGTACCTGTCTTGGGAGGCAGATTTGTGTTTCTGAGTTTTCTTCGTGTCGGGCCATCAGGATTGGGGTCTGATTCTTTGCTGGCATGTATGTACCACCGTGTTTGAATGTCTTTATGTAACAGCAGAGTCCAGTATTTCCAGCTGTGGACCTTCTGGTGTATGTGCTCGTGGATATGTGTGTGTTGTACGTCAAAATATGCATCTGTTTGTTTGCCTTGGTGTGTTTTTGGCCTTGTGTACCTCAGTGAGGGCTCACCAAGTCAGACGGAACTGGGTTAGGATCCCAGCTCTGGCACTTGTGGTGTGACCTCTAACATCTCGATGTCACTTTCTTCGCCTGTAAGATGGGGATAACGATACTACTTGCCTCCGAGGTTGTAGGTAGATGTTTGGGAGGATCAAGTGAGGTAACATGTGTGTGGTGCCCAGCACAGTGCCTGGTACATGGTAAGCATCCAACAAACGTTAGCTGTTACGAATACCGTGATTCAGTTGCTTTGATGTGTTTGTGCCTGTGTGCATCTGGGTCCGACCCATTATCTGTCCGTGTTTGTGTTTCTGTATCTGTGCATGTCTGCACACACATGTGCATGTGGAAGTGTACCTTTCACTCTACACGCCCCTGCATGTCTTTGTCTTTGTGTGCCCGTGTGAACGTGTGGATTTGTGCGAGTGACTGTGACTCGGGGTTCTTCTGTTTAGGAATGTCTGCATTTGTCCCGGTACGTGGGTGTGGTAGCCATAGCGCCTTGGCAGGGCAGTGCCAGCAAGCGCCGACACCGGGTGGCTGTGGGGGAGGGGTTGCAGCGCCCAGCCCCAGGGAATGGCTTCCTGGCCAGGAAGGCTATAGTTTCTCTAGTTCTGCTCCGTCCCCTTCCTCTGTTCCTTCTCCATCGGCTCCCCAATCCAGGTTGTCTCTGGTCACCTATCCCCCATCCCCTCCTCCCAGAGCCAAGTCCGCCTTCTCCTCCCCTTCCTAGCCTGCCCACTCTTCCCTCTCCCACCCTGCCCGCGGAGCATCCTGCATGGAAGGCCTCAGTGCCCCCCCTGGCTCCTGTCCGGCCCGGCCCTAATGCCGTGTCTTTTCCCCTCCAGGTGGGAGCAGGTGCTCCGTGTCGGCAGTAAACCTGCCTAAACACGTGGACTCTATAATCAACAAGCGGCTCTCAAAGTCCTCTGCCACGCTCTGGAACTCCCCCAGTAGAAGTAAGAGAAGGCCCAGCCCTCCTCCCTCCAGAGCCCCTTGTAGCCCCCACCAAGCCTCTTCCAGAGCTCAGCAAGAACCCCAGATCCCAGGAGCCCTCACATACTCCAGGTCTCCATCCCCATTCTACCCCACCCAGGGCTCTGCACCCCTCAGGAGAGCCGGGTGTATGGGTCTGGACCCTGAGGACAGAGATGTGCCCTGCAGGGGAGGAGAACAGAGACAAAGAGCAGTGTCCCAGCAGACAGCAGGCCTGGCTGGGGCCTCAAGAGCAGGTGGAGGTGGGGGTGGGGGTGGTGCTGGGGGTAGGGGTGGAGAGTGGGAATGGGCAGGCAGCCTCATCTCCAACCACAGCCAGCTGGCCTAGGCCCGCCTTAGGCAGGTGGCCTTGCTCCCAAGTACCAGACTAGCCTGGGTGCTGTGTGTGCAGAGCGGGCCCCTTATTCTGGCTCTACCCTGGGGGGCCCAAACGACCCCGCCCTCTCTGCCTTCAGAGCCCTAGCCATGGCCTCAGCTGGCTCCAGAGTTGTGGGCAACTAGGGTGGCATGGCCCCTGTGTTCCTACCATGCCCTGGTGCTCACATGTGAAGGGGCCATGGTAAGAGTTATTTATAAGTTTCTCCAGCTTTTATTTGGTTGTTCTGTTGCCTAGCAACCAAATCAGCTGCTGTACCAACTCCACCTGACTGAGGCTTAAAAATAACCCAGCAGCTGAGGGGACAGAGCAGGGTGGCCCAGGCCAGCCAAGCCCCCTAGCAGTCTCTCTCTGGCATGGGACACCCCTCAGTCAGGAGCACAAGGACCCTCACTGTCCCCCATCCATGGAGCCATGCAACCCCAGGCCAGCCCTCTGATAACAGGAGGTGCAGGGTGCTACAGTGGGACGCAGGAGTGGGCAGGGTCTGTCACCTAGGGAAAGTGGTAGAGGGGGCCCTCAAGCCATGCAGGGCATTGCCCTGGGAAACATCTTGTTGCCTGGGTCTGCAGTGAAGGTCAGGCCCCAGTGCAGACAAATGTGGCTCCACCGGACTGGGGTGAGGGTCCTGGGGAAGCCTCTCTGGGCCTAGCAGGGGGATGGCACCTGACAGTTCCCTGCGCTTCTGCCTCCCTGCTGCGACCCCCCAGCGGTAACCCGCTTCTGGCATTCTCCCTCTAGATCGCAGCCTGCAGCTCAGCGCGTGGGAGAGCAGCATCGTGGACCGTCTGATGACACCCACCCTCTCCTTCCTGGCACGGAGTCGCAGTGCAGTCACACTGCCCCGCAACGGCCGGGATCAGGGTAGGGGCAGCGGCCCTGGGAGAGCCCCCACGAGGGGCGGGACAGGGGCCAGATTCGCTCGTGGGCCGCGCCCCGACCGCACTCATCCCTCTGCAGCCGTGCCCGTGTGCCCGCGCTCGGCCTCCGCCAGCCCCCTCACGCCGCCGAGCAGCGCCCCCCGAAGCGTGCACCGCTGCGCCCCAGCTGGGGAGCGCGGGGAGCGCCGCAAGCCCAGCGCCGGGGGCAGCCCGGCCCAGGTCCGCCGCCGGCCTGAAGCCTCGCCGGTGAGTGGGCGGCACGCAGGGGTGGGGCAGGGAGCCGGCCAGGCCGGGGGAGCGCGGCGCCGTCAACTTCTGCTCCCCGCTCTCCTTCCCCCTCCTTATCAGGTGCAGAAAAAGGAGAAGAAGGACAAGGAGCGGGAAAATGAGAAGGAGAAGAGTGCCCTGGCCCGGGAGCGCAGCCTCAAGAAGCGCCAGTCACTGCCTGCGTCTCCACGCCCTCGCCTCTCTGCGGGCAACGCAGAGCTCAGGTGGGCGCGCACAGTGCTGCCTGCACATCACCAGGCCATCCATCCATCCATCCATCCATTCACAAATATTTGTTGGGCACCCACTCCTAAAGTGAAAATGAAAGCTCTTTGAGGGCAGATTTATTCTGTTTTGTACGAGTGTTTGGATGACTGAAGTACAGTAGCACCTAGAACAGTGCCTGGCATTTGGTAAGCAGTCAACAAATACCTGCTGAATGAATGAATTGGACCCGCCAGGTACTGTTCTGAGGGCTGAGGACACATTGATGAGCCAAACCAGGGCTGGTTCTTGCTCTTTTCAATCTTCCTGGCTATTGGTGAGACAGACAGTAATCAAAGACTCACAAATGAGAATGTGATCACGAACTGGGATATGCTCTAAAAGGAAATAATCTGGTTCTGTGAGAGCATATAAGGTGGGCAGGGCTGAGCCAGCCCTGTGGGGAGAGGGGGATACTTCCTTGAGGAAATGACATACTCAGAGGGTGTGTAAGTGTGTGGCTGCTGTGCTCAGGGCCTAACTTTTCCTTTTCTCTCAGTCCCAAAGGCAAGGCTCGGCCATCCTCTCCCTCCACATCCTGGCACAGGCCTGCCTCTCCCTGCCCCAGCCCAGGGCCAGGTCACGCTCTGCCCCCCAAACCACCGTCCCCTCGGGGCACCACTGCATCACCCAAGGGGCGGGTTCGGAGGAAGGACGAGGCAAAGGAGAGCCTCAGTTCGGCAGGACCTGTGGACAAGAACCAGAACAAGGGCAAGACCGGTGACGAGAAGGAGCCAGCAGCCCCTGCCTCACCAGCTCCCTCACCTGTGCCCTCCCCCACCCCAGCCCAGCCCCAGAAGGAGCAGCCCACAGCCGACATCCCTGCAGGTGGGTTGCCAGGGAAGCCAACTTTGTCTGTGAGGCGGAGGTGGTCAGAGATATGGGCCCAGGGGTGCCTGGGGACTGGGTGTTGGCAGACAGGCAGAGGAGGCTCTTGCCCTCAGCAGGTCTAGGCCCAGAACGCAGGCCAGAGAGGAGAACCACACCACTCTGAGTTGATGGCAGAAGTTGGGTGGGTGGGTCTCCCTGAGGTCCAGGAAGCAGGGGCATGCAGTGGTGATGGAGGTGCCTGAGCTGGTATGTGCTGACTCCTGGTCCTGGATCCCACTCCAGATACTGCTGTCCTGACCTCACCCCCAGCCCCTGCTCCACCAGCGACCCCTAGCAAACCCATGGCGGGCACCACAGACCGAGAAGAGGCCACTCGACTCCTGGCTGAGAAGCGGCGCCAAGCACGGGAGCAGCGGGAGCGCGAGGAACAGGAGCGGAGGCTGCAAGCAGAAAGGGACAAGTGAGTCAACCCATGGGGACTGAAGGGGCCCTTATGGAGGCTGTGAAAGAAGCGCAGGACGGAACCCGAGTTTCCTCTGTCCCCCAGGCGCATGCGAGAAGAGCAGCTGGCGCGGGAGGCCGAGGCTCGGGCCGAGAGGGAGGCGGAGGCCCGGAGGCGGGAGGAGCAGGAGGCCCGAGAGAAGGCGCAAGCAGAGCAGGAGGAGCAGGAGCGGCTGCAGAAGCAGGTGCCCCCGCGGGCCGGCTGGCTGGCGGGCGGGCGGTGCGGGGCTGGGTGTGGGCGCCTCCTGGTGGCGGGCTAGGGGGCTGGCCCGGAGGGAAGGCTGGAGTCCAGCTGCTTAAAGCTCGCGGGAACCCTGGGCAGAAAGAAGAGGCTGAAGCTCGGTCCCGGGAAGAAGCGGAGCGGCAGCGTCTGGAGCGGGAAAAGCACTTCCAGCGGGAGGAGCAGGAGCGGCAAGAACGCAAAAAGGTCTGCAGAGCCGTGCTGTGTGCTTATGTGGGCGGGGCCATGCTCTGTGCTGGGTTCTGGCTTCAGTTACTGGGATAGTGGAGGCTGGGGGAGTGGGCCCTGCCTTGGGCTCGTAAAGGGTAGACCAAGAAGCAGGTGGGGTGACTTCTGGTTCCTTGCCTGGAAAGGACTGGTATGAGCTGGAAGGGCCCTGACAGGATGAGGGGCTGGCTGGTGGGAGGTTTAGGAATAGGGCAGCACTTGGGTCTAACTGATGTGGGGCGTCCCAACAGCGTCTGGAGGAGATAATGAAGAGGACCCGGAAGTCAGAAGCTGCTGAAACCAAGGTCAGGATTCCCCAAAGGCAGTGCTGGCAGCGGGGGAGGAGGGCGGTGGGTTTAGGAAAAGAGGTTGGGGGTGGGGCGCCCTCGGGGTCTGGGCCGGGAAAGCGAATTCAGCACCTCAGTCCCTTGGGGCCAGATATCCCTTGAGTCTGACTGCTCTTCCAATTCAAAGCAGAAGCTGGACAGAAAGGAGGCAAAAGCCAACAATTTCAGCCCAGGTAAATGCCCTGTTCCTCTCATCTCTGTCCCCTCGGCCACCCATCCTCAAACTTCCTGCTCTCCCCAGCCCCTAACTGATGGGCATTCCTTCCCTGTGATAGACCCTGTGAAAGCCGGGGAGGCTCGGCCCTCAGGGCTGCAGAAGGAGGCAGTGCAGAAAGAGGAGCTGGCCCCCCAGGAGCCTCAGTGGAGGTATCTGCTACGATCTGGATCCTGGGGGCCCTGGGCAGGGAGGCAGGATGACACTGGGGCTGTGGGGTGCCCGAGTCGTCCTGGGGTGGGAGGTGCCTGAGTGTTGGCCCTGCATCCACAGCCTGCCAAGCAAAGAGTCACCAGGATCCCTGGTGAACGGCCTGCAGCCTCTCCCTGCACACCAGGAGAATGGCTTCTCCCCTAAGGGGCCCTCTGGGGACAAGAGCCTGGGCCGAACGCCAGAGGCACTCCTGCCCTTCGCTGAGGCAGAAGCTTTCCTCAAGAAAGCTGTGGTACAGCCCCCACAGGTCACAGGTAGGGATCCCCGACTTTTCTCCCAGCAGCCTTCCTCAGACTCCCCAGCCCTGCCCTTTCTTCCAGCTCTGCCCCAGGCCCTCTCACGCTCCTCCCTGAAGACCCCCAGACATCTGGGCTAGGAGGCCTGGTTTGTCTTGACTGTTTCTCCTCCTGCTTTTCCCTCAGAAGTCCTTTAAGGGGTCGCCTTGGATCCAGGCATAGCTATGAGGGCTCCTCTGCATCATCTACCAGGACGTCTGGAAGAGAAAGAGACAGAACAAAGCCGGAAGTGGCCTGGGCCCCTTGGGGTGGGTCCTCTGTTATTTTTAATCTGCACCTTATAGACTGATGTCTCTTTGGCTGGAGCCAGGCCCTGCCCCTCAGTGCATTCGTGTGCTCGCACGTGCGGACACCCCCCTCCCATACACACACATACACTCACAGCCTCTCTGGCCACCTCCCTTGGGGAAGGGCCGCCTGTAGTATTTGCCTTGGTTTGGTGGGGTACAGTGGATGTGAATACTGTAAATAGCTTGTGCTCAGACTCCTCTGCGTGGAGGGGGCGGGTGCAGGAGGCAGACCCTCCCAAGACTCCCTGGGGTGATCTTCCTCTCTCTATTTAACTGTAACTGAGGGGGAACCCAGGGCTGGGGCTGGGGGGGCACCTTGGGCCACAGAATACTGGTTGCTTTAGGGGTACCCATGCCCCCTGCCCTCGCCTGGAATCAGTGTTATTGCATCTGATCAAACTTCTCCAGAAATAAAGTGAGAATAATTCTGCCAGTCCTGTCTATCCTTGGGGCTGGCGGTGGGTGGGAGCAGGTGCCTCCTGCATTCTCAGAACTTTAGGAGCCAGGGCCTGGCAATATCCACCCCTAGGTACCAGTCCTAGACCTCCTGCCTGTAGTCTCCATCTTGTCACGAATTCATCCATTTAACACATATGGTTCCAGGCAGTGGACTACATGCTAGGGATCCAGTACAGGAAAAGACGTAGCCTCTGTTCTCATGGAGTTTACAGTCTAGCAGGTGAGTGTCATGGACACTGAGTTGCCTATGCAACATCCATTCCCATTGCCTGAACAGAAATGATTTCGTTCAGGTGGCCATCTTCCTCCTGGATCCTCCCACCCCCACCTCTGTGCTTCGTTAGAGATAGATCCCAGGCCCAGGCGTGAATCATGATTGTAATGAGCTGAAAATGGTGGTCCCAAACCCCTCATGAGTGACTGGTTTAGGTACGGGCATGTGACACAATTGTGGCTGGCAGATATAAAGAAAAGTCTCTTGGGCTTCTAGGAGAAAAAAAATGAGGACCTCCCAGTGTCCCCCACCTCCTCGTGTTCACACCCTGTGTAATCCCTTCCCATGTTGCGCCAGGGCTGGGTGACCAACTGAATACAGCAGAAGTGATGGCATGTCATACGAGAGGTTAGGTCATATAAGACACCGCAGCTTCTGTCGTGGTCGCCCCTTGCTCTTGGACCCACTCTGGAGGGAGTGGCTGCTACAGTGCAAACAGCCTGAGAGGTCCGCATGCCAGGGGACCAAAGCCCCCCTGCCAACGGCCACATGCCAACAGCTTCTCCAGCCTCAGTCAAGCCTTCAGATGACTTCAGCCCTGGCCAACAGCTTGACAATAACCTCGTGAGAGACCCTCTGCCAGAACCAACAAGCTAAGCCATTCCTGGGTTTCTAACCCGTAGAAACTGTGAGATAATAAATATCATTTTAGACCGCTCAGTTTTGTGAGGATTCATTACACGGTAATCGTTAACTAAGACACATAACAAGGGGAAAACTCAGTATGATATGAAGTCCGACTGTGATGCCTGGAGTTGCCGCATCCATCCTGCTGACCAACCTGAGGACAAAGCCAACATCAAGGGTGGCAGAGCAGGGAGAGGGGGAGAACCTAGGTCCTTGAGAAGACCACTGAGTTAACCAACCCCAAATCCAGTCCTACCACTGGACAACTTATTGTTTATGCCAACACAATCAGATTTTCTGTTTGATGTAATCAAAAGCTTCTAACTCTTCTAGGGACACAGACAATAAATGTAAAACGCATTTCTATTTCAACGAAGGAAATGAACTGGATGAAAGGCTGAGTGATACCAGGGAAACTTACTCAGATGAGGTGTCTTCTAAAGGAGCAGCATTTAGACTTGACCCGAAGGTTGAGGAGGAGCCAGCCATGTGAAAAAGAACAGGGAGAAGAGTTGCAGGTGGAGGGATCAGGATTCTGACAGCCCTAGAGGACTAGGGGCACAGGACCAGGGTTGCTGGGCGGTGTGAGCGATGGGGAGGGCTGGGGGCGCCACATCTCAGGTATTGGGGATCGGGAACCGCAAGGACGCCAGGACAGGACTAACAGCTTCTAGGCCCTCTCCTGGGAGAGAGATCCTTTGCATACCCCTCCAAGCCCCCAGCCTAAGCCCCAGCTCATATTCACACCTGGGCAGAGGCACCAACATTTTCCAAGCAGCAGTACCCTCTGAATACTTTTTTTTTTTTTTAATGAGGAAAGCGGTATTTACTTATTTTATTTTTTTAATGTTTATTTTTGTGAGAGAGAGACAGAGCATAAGCAGGGGACGGGCAGAGAGAGAGGCACACACTGAATCCGAAGCAGGCTCCAGGCTCTGAGCTGTCAGCACAGAGCGTGACGTGGGGCTTGAGCCCACAAACCGTGAGATCATGACCTGAGCCAAAGACAACCAACTGAGCCACCCAGGCGCACCCCTCCTGCCCCTTCCCCCCCACCCCCCCGGAATACTCTTGCAGAAGAATCATTTATTCACTCCTTTATTCAGTATATTGTGGAGCACCAGCTAAGCACCAGAGGGATATGATAGTAAGCAAAAACCAGACATGGAAACTCCTGGTGGGGAGGGTGGGTATTAACCAAATACACAAATCTAAAAATAGGAAATGCAGTCAGTGCTAGGAAGGTAGAATAGAGGGAGCAACTACAGCCTGTAACAGAGGAACCCTTAGGTTGAAGGTTGGATAAGATATCCCTGAATAAACGGTGTTTAATCTGAGATCTGGTAGGTGAGTAGGCGTTGACTGGGCAAAGTCAACAGCGTGGAGAAAGGAAAGAAGAGAGAAGCACTTCCCAGACAAACGGAAAAGCATGTGCAAAGGCCCTGCATGGAAAGGAGAAGTATCTGGAGTATGGTAAGCAGATCTGAAGGAGTCTGTTTTTACTCACCACTAAGTCCTCAGGCCTGGGACAATAGGCACTCAATCAATATTTGCTGAATTAAGAAAGGTCTGTTGAGAAGGTGGTGTCTGGGATGAGGTGAGCCAGACCATGCAAGTCCTTGTAAGGCTGTGTTCAGGAGTTTGGATTTTATCTCGAGGGCCATGGGAGGCTGTAAAATGGGGTGGGAAGGGTGACATGGTCAGCCTGGCATTTTTATTAGACCACTCTGGCTCTTGGTTGGGAAACCGGTAGAGGCTTGATTGTAAACTGGGAAACCGCTGAAGAAGTGATTGCTGAGGTCCAGAGAGGAGACAATAGAGGCTTAGGCTCAGGAAATAGAGATCAGGAGAAATATGCCACACTAATTTGCTTATTTATTCAAGAAACATTGAGCACCTGGTATGTGCCCAGGCATATATATAGGTGCTGGAGACTTCCAGTGAGTGAAAATTGACACGGTCTTTATCTTCATGAAATTTAGAGTCTAATGGAAAAAAACAGACCTTAATTACATAATATTGCAAACAAATCAACAATTACAGCTATGACAAATATGTGAAGGAGAAGTATGTGGTGCTAGGAGAGTCAACAGTAGGGGATCTGACCTGGCCAGGGAGGTCAAGGAGAGTGTCCCTGAGAAAGCAATGCTGGAGCCTCTATCTGAAGGAGTAGGAGTTAACAAGGCAAAAAGGTGGGTTTCCAGGCAGAAGCAGAAACAGCATGTGCAAAGGCCCTGTGACGAGCACGGCCCTTGTAGTTGGAACAAAGAGAGTGAGAGGGAGGGTAGTGCCAGAGAGGTAGGAAGGACCAGGCCAAGCAGGACCCTATGTGCCATGCTAAGAATTTGGTCTTTATTGCAAAAGCACTAGAGGAAGCGATGGAAAGATTTCAGCAGGTGGGTGGCCTGATCAGATTGACAATCTGGAAAGATTACCAGGGCTACCACCTGGAGAAGGGATGGAGCAGAGAGGGGGAGTAGAGAGACAGTAGTGAGTCCAGACAAGAACATAAACTCTGATAAGAAATGACCGGCAATTAGCCAGTGAGTGGTGGGAACCCAGACACAAGAGGAGAAAAACCGGGTTGGCCATGGGGAAGGTGAAAGAAAGTGTCAAGGATGATTCTAAGCTTTCCAGGTCAAACAACCAGATGGATACTGGTCTACTAATCGAGAGAGGGAACTCGGGAAGAGAGCCAGGTGTAGGGGGATAGATCATGAGTTTGACCTGGAAGTCAGTGCATAACCATTTCTTGTACAGGTCTGGCGCTCAAGGGGATGGGTCTGATCCCACAGGCTGTGGGGGAGGAGCGAGGAGGGAGGGAGGGAAGTGTGGAGGGGAAGTTCCAGGGACGAAGCAGTGTTCAGAAGCCTGGGGATTGGAGCCTCTGACACCTCAGGGCTCTTCCGGGCAAGTCCTGGGGCAGGGCGGGCTTTAGAAGAACGGGCCCAGGCTGCAGGGAGGCTGGCCCCCTGGTCTATTTCCTGGTTTCCCGTCGGAGACTTAGGAATGTCCGGTCTGCTCCAGGCCCTGAGCGAGCCTGAGAATAGAGGGGGAGGCAGCGGCCCTCCGCTCTGGGGACCCCTCCCTTTCTCCAACTGGGCCAGACAAGGCAAAGCCAAAAGGAGGCAACGAATGCCCTTCCCACCGCGTCCCTCCATCCCAGCCGCCAACGCTCCTGAACCCCTGCTCCCTTACAAAACTGCCCCCAACACACTACCCTTTCTTTACCGGGACTCCCCAGTTCCACAGCATCGGTCCGGGTGGGCCTCCTTCAAAGGAGCAGTCCCTGCACCCCAACGCCCCGGCTTCCCAAGGAACGGGCATCTAGCGCCCCCTCCCGGTGAAACGGGCACATTGGCAAACTGGGTGACGTCGGAGCTGCCCCGACTGGACGCAGGGCTGTGGTAGGTTCCTGGCTGAGAGGTCAGTAAGTGTATGTCCAGAGCTGGCCACTGAGTCACTCTGTAGCCGTGAGCAATTTCTCCAGGCTCTGTGAGCTTCCATTTCTCACCTGCTAATTAGGGTTAGTGATGTGAGGAATAGAATAAAAGAATTTTGTTAGTTGCAAGGCCCCCTCCACACCTTGAGGGAGCTTGACACCCTGGGGCAGCTCCACACCACCTCCTGGGTACTACCAGCCCCTTCCTGAAAGCACTTAACTTGGAGACAGACATGTTAGACATATCCTGATGTGGCCAGAACCTAGAGCACTCACTGATTCAGAGGGTCCAGTTCTTACTTCCAGGGTGCTCAGCCTAGAATTGGGGACATGTAATACAATGTAAGAGGTCACTGACAGAACCGGCACAGGGTCCTGTGGGAATAGAACGGAGAAATACTTAATCCAGATTCAAAGGGGGAGAGAATGTCAGGGGGAGTTTCCTGGGAGGGTCCTTTAAATTAAGGACTGAAAAACTAAATGCCTCCAAAGGGCAGCCCCCCGGGCATTCAGCTCAGGTCCACAGTTGCCAGGTGGAATTGGACCCCGGTGTTGCTGGGGGTGGCCTACCAAGTGTAGGATGATGGTAGGGGTCTTCCCTACCCAGGTGTGATCAATAAAGATGCATTGTCTGTAGAGAATTTAAGAGCCAGAATAAAAATGGCTAAAAATGGGTCAGCTTTTTATTTTTACCATCCATCAGCAATATTAAACAATGTCAGTTAGGGGCACCTGAGTGGCTCAGTCAGTTAAGCGTCTGACTTTGGCTCAGGTCATGATCTCACGGTTGGTTCCTGAGTTCGAGCCCTGCTGCACTGACAATGACAGCCTGCATGGGAGTCTGTCTCTCCCCGCCCCTCCCCTGCTTACATACTTTCTCTTTCTGTCAATAAATAAACTTAAAAAAAAGAATAATATTGGGGCGCGTGGGTGACTCAGTCAGTAAAGTATCTGACTTCTGCTCAGGTCATGATCTTGTGGTCCCTGGGTTGGAGCCTTGCCTCGGGCTCTGTGCTGACAGCTCAGATCATGGAGCCTGCTTCGGATTCTGTTTCTCCCTCTCTGCCCCTCCTCCACTCATGCGCACGCTGTCTTCCTCTCTCTCTCTCCCTCTCTCAAAATTAAATAAACATTAAAAAAATTTAAACAATGTCAGTTAAAAAAAATGCTTCTCCCTAAAAAAAAAAAAAAAAAAAAAAAGCTTCTCCCCGAAAAAAAGTTTATTGGTTTAAGTTCTAAATAGTTACTACAGATACTGTTGAGTTTATTAATATATATGCTTGTTTCAGATTAGCACAATGTATTACTTACCTTTGAATAAACATTGTGTTCTACCTGGAAGTTAATTAGGAGAAATCTCACTTAAATTGTCACCTCTTGACACACACAGATTTCAGATAATGCACATTCATTGTGATATCATTCAAGCTTGCTTTGGGCTCAATAGGTGTCTTCAACTCTGTGACACTACATATTTCTGAGTTGAAACAGTAGTTTAAGAAAGAACAATGACATAATCATTGTAAAGGCAAAGAAACAGACTTGAGTTACTTAAATTCTGTCATTTTATGTGAACACTTGCACTAATAACTTGTGTGTGTGTATATATATATATGCTTTTTGAAAATATTTTCTTAAATTTTCTTTTAAAGTTTATGTATTTATTTGGGGGGGAGGGGAAGAGAGAGAGAATCCCAAGCAGGCCCCATGCTCAGCTTGGAACCCAATGCAGGGCTTGATCCCACGATCACGAAATCATGACCTGAACCAAAATCAAGAATTGCAGGCTTAACTGACTAGCCACCTATGTGCCGCTAAAGATTTTATTTTAAAGTGATCTCTACACCTGACATGGGGCTCAAATTCACAACCCTGAGATCAAGAGTCACACACTCTACCGAGTGACCCAGCCAGTCACCCTTAAACTTGTATATATAACATTAAAACTCAACAATAAACAGAATTTTGTGTTTAAAATTAAAACAGTGGGAACTGTAAGGTATCATATTTTTATTTGGAAAGTGCAAATTTACTCAAACATGAAATGTCTTGCCACACTTAATATTATAAAAGTTAAAGTTATCCTTTTTGTTAATATTTTTTCAATTTTTTTTATTGTGGCAAAGTATACATAACAACATTTACTTTTTTTTTTTTTTTTTAAGTAGGCTTCATGCCCAATACAGAGCCCAACACAGGGCTTGAACTCATGGCCCTGAGATCAAGACCTGAGCTGAAATCAAGAGCTGGAAGCTTAATCAACTGAATCACCCAGGCGCCCCTAAAATTTACCATTTTTTAAGTGTATAGTTCTATGGCATTGAGTACATTCACTGTGCAACTATCACTAACATTCATCTCTAGAACTGTTCATCTTCCCAAACTGACGTTTTGTACCCATTAACAGGATGATAGTTAACTCCCCATTCCTTCTCCACCCAGTTCCCGGCAACCACCATTCTATTTTCTGCCTCTACGAATTTGAATACTCTAGGTACCTCATCTAAGTGGAATCATGTACTTCTCCTTTTGTGACTGGCTTATTTCGCTTACCATGATGTTTTCAAGGTTCACCCATGTTGTAACATGTGTCAGAATTCTGTTCCTTCTTAGGGCTGAATCATGTTCCATTGCATGCTACATTTTGTCATCCATTTATGTGTTGATGGACATTTGGATTGTTTCCACCTTAGGCTACTGTGAATAAGGCCACTATGAACATGGGTGTACAAATAGCTGTTCAAGTCCCTGCTTTCAGTTGTTTCGGGCATGTACCTAGGCATGGAATTGCTGGATCATATGGCCATTCTATGTTTAATTTTTACAAGGAACGGCCATACTGTTTGCCATAGCACCTGTACGACTTTATATTCCCACCAGCAATATGCAAGGGTTCCAATTTCTGCACTTCCTCACCAACAATTTTCTGTTTTGTTTGTTTAATGACATCATCCTAATGGGTGTGAGGTTGTATCTCATTGTACTTTCAATTTGCATTAGTGAGAATCAACATCTTTTCATATGCTTATTGGCCATTTGTATATCTTCTTTGGAGAAATGTCTATTCAAGTTCTTTGCCCATTTATTTTTGTTGTTGTTGTTGTTGTTTATTTATTTATTTATTGGGGGGGCAGAGAGAGAAGGAGGGAGAGACTCTCAAGCAAGCAGAGCCTGACGCAGGGCTCAATCCCACAAACCATGAGATCATGACCTGAGCTGAAATCAAGAGTCCGCCACTTAATAGACTGAGTCACCCAGGCATGCCTCTTTGCCCATTTATTAATAGGGGTTTTTGTTGTTGTTGAGTTATAGGAGTTCTTCATAGGGTGTGGATATTACCCACTGATCAGATATGTGATTTACAATTATTTTCTCCCATTCTTTGGTTTGTCTTTTCAGTCTGCTGATTTTGATGGAGTCTAATTTATCAATTTTTTCTTTTGTCGATTGTGTTTTGGTGTCATATTCAAAGAAATAATTGTCAAATCCAATGTCATGAAATCTTTCCCCTGAGTTTTCTTCTAAGGGTTTATAGTGTTAATACATACGTTCAGGCCTTTGACTCATTTCGAGTTGAATTTTGTATGGCGATTCATTTTTAAAAATGAAAACACTAAGCATTTCAAAGAAAATTTAAGAGCAGGACTCAGCCCCTGGGCTTTAGAGGCTCATATTCCTCAGGGTTGATTAACTGCCCTTCTCACTCCCTATCCTGAAGTTGATCTGACCCACTTCTGGGGCTCAAGCAACTGTCTAGGTGAGAGGCTGTATGGTGTGGTGAAAATCATGGATTCTGACTGGATTTCTGGGGTTTGAACCTCCCTCTGTTATTTAGTAGTTGTGCGACCTTGGTTATAGTACCTAACTCTTCTCCCCTCATCTGTAAAATGACAAGAGTGAAGACACGTATCTCACGAGGTTGTTGGGAGGAATCAATAAGTTAGTGCGTGTAAAGAACTTAGAAAAGTGTCTGACACTTGCTAAGTACTCAATGAAGTCTCAATGAAGATAGAATTTTTATTGTTATCTTTATGCCGATGGCTCCCAAACACCAACCTCCAGTCCAGACTTCTTTCCCGAGGTTGACAGCCTGTATATCTGTCTGCTGGCCATCCTGGCTTGGGCGTTTTGCAAGGACCACCAATTCAACAAGTCCAAAAGTGAACTCAGAAACCCTACCCTAGAGAACATCCCCATGATCCAACAGTCTGCAAAACCAGAAGATACTTCAGAAGTCACTCCTCACACCGCCTCACCTCTAAATATGTCTGACTCTGCCACCAGTGCCCTCACACTAGCCCAGGCCATCCTGGAGAGGATAGCAAGGCTTCTCCTCCAGTCTAGTCTCTGCCCAGCAGCCATAAATCCACCCCCACACTTCCGTGCTTCAAGCCCTCTCAGGCCTCCTTGCCCTCAGGATAAGATGCACAGCTGTGTAGAGTGGCATCCTTGGGGTTTGTCACCCTGGGGCCCTCACATTCTTCCTCTCTTCTCTGTGTTCCCATTACCTCGCTTTTGTGATTCTCCTTGGCCTTTGCATGAACTGTTTCTTTGGCCTGGGATACTCTCCCCTGCCCACTCCCAGTCTCCCCCCATCAAGGTTGGCTGATGATTGTCCAACTCTCTTTTTTTCATTTTTCATTTTATTTATTTGAGAGAGAGAGAGAGAGAGAGAGAGAGAGAGAGAGAGAGAGAGAGAGAATCCTGAGTAAGCTCCATGCTCAGTGCAGAGTGCAATCGATGCAGGGGCTGGATCCCACAACCCTGGGATCATGACCTGATCCGAAATCAAGAGTCAGAGGCTCAACCCACTGAACCACCCAGGTGCCCCGTTGAACTCTTAAATACCACTTTTTTGAGGCTCCTGGGTGGCTCAGTCAGTTAAGCAACTGACTCTTTTTTTTTTTTTTTTTTTCAACGTTTATTCATTTTTGGGACAGAGAGACAGAGCGTGAACGGGGGAGGGGCAGAGAGAGGGAGACACAGAATCGGAAACAGGCTCCAGGCTCTGAGCCATCAGCCCAGAGCCCGACGCGGGGCTCGAACTCCCGGACCGCGAGATCGTGACCTGGCTGAAGTCGGACGCTCAACCGACTGCGCCACCCAGGCGCCCCAAGCAACTGACTCTTGATTTTGGCTTAGGTCATGATCTCGCAGTTCATGAGTACAAGCCCCATGTCCAACTCTGCACTGTCAGTGCTTGGGATTCTCTCTCTCCTTCTCTCTCTGCCCCTCCCTGTTCTTGCTGGTGTGCTTGATCTTTCTCTCTTTCAGAATAAATAAATTAATTAAAAAAAAAAAAGATACCACTTTTCCCAGGAGGCCTCCTTTGACCCCAGAGCTCTGTACCTACCCTAGCACAACAAATGCTTTATTGTAACTATTTGTCTATTTTTTAATGTTTATTTTATTTTATTTTTTAATGTTTATTTATTTTTGAGAGAGAGAGAGAGAGAGGGAGGGAGAGATGAAGCGTGAGCAGGGGAGGGGAAGAGAGAGAGGGAGACACAGAATCCGAAGCCGGTTCCAGGCTGTGAGCTGTCAGCACAGAGTCCAACATGGGGCTTGAGCTCACAGACTGCGAGATCATGACCTGAGCCGAAGTTGGACGCTTAACCGACTGAGCCACCCAGGTGCCCCAATGTTTATTTTTGAGAGAGAGAGAGAGAAAGAGAGAGAGCAGTGGAGGCGCAGAGAGAGAGGGAGACAGAGGATCCGAAGCAGGCTCTGTGCTGACAACAGAGAGCTTGACACGGGGCTCAAACTCACAAACTGTGAGGTCATGACCTGAGCCAAAGTCAGACATTTAACTGACTGAGCCACCCAGGTGCCCCTATTTTTTTTTTTTTTTAAGATTTTATTTTTAAGTAATCTCTACACCCAATAGGGGGCTTGAACTCACAATCCCGAGGTCAAATATCACATGCTTCACCAACTGAGCCAGCCAGGCACCCCAACTGTTTGTCTATTAAATGCTCCTCTGCCAGAACCTGAGTCACAAGAGCAGGAACATTTCAGTTCTGTCCTTCCTAGGCCCCGGTGCCTGGCACACACTAGATGCTGTCTGTGTACAATAAATGTCTGACAGAGAGAAACATGAGCCAGAGCGTGCAGGCCAGAACAGTTGGGGGAGTGAGAGAGGGAGACTAATAGGCAGGTCGTGTTTCACACTGGTGCAGCGTGAGACAGGAAAGAATGTTGCCAAGTGTCCCAGAAGCTGGACAGGAATCAGGCACTGAGTGCCTTGTATTCTGATTAGCTGGGACGTTTCTTCTTTCCCCTATTGCATGGAAAACTCACAGAAGGGTTTTAAGTTGGGAGGTAACATAATTGGAGGTGAAAATACCAGCCAACCACAGGATGGAGGCAGGTGGACAAGACTGGAGGCAGGAAGTTATGAGGCTGTGGCCATAAGATGTCTCTGGAGGGAAACTGAGGAAGGGAACTGGATGGCCAAGGGGCACAGGCGGAAGAGACATTTCACTGCATGTTCTTTGTACCTGTGGAAAATTTGAAGCATGTGAGTGTACTACTTGGTCAAAAAATCATTTTAATTTTTTTTTTTTATGTTAGAGAGAGGGAGAGAGTGAGTAGGGTAGAGGGGCAGAGCAAGACAGAGAGAGAGAGAGAGAGAGAGAGAGAGGATCCCAAGCAGGCTCCACACTCAGTGCGGAGTCCAATGCAGGGCTCGATCCCATGACCCTGGGATCATGACCTGAGCTGAAATCAAGAATCAGATGCTCAACTGACTGAGCCACCCAGGTGCCCATCAGAAAGTCGTTTTAAAGACTGACCATCTGGGGCGCCTGGGTGGCGCAGTCGGTTAAGCGTCCGACTTCAGCCAGGTCACGATCTCGCGGTCCGTGAGTTCGAGCCCCGCGTCAGGCTCTGGGCTGATGGCTCAGAGCCTGGAGCCTGTTTCTGATTCTGTGTCTCCCTCTCTCTCTGCCCCTCCCCCGTTCAGCTCTGTCTCTCTCTGTCCCAAAAATAAATAAATGTTGAAAAAAAAAAATTAAAAAAAAAAAAAAAAGACTGAACATCTACTCAAGACATGATGTCTATAACATTTGACTTTTTGTATTATAAACCAATGTTGACCCCTTAAAGTAGATGAGATGATATATAAAAGTAAAAATAATAAAAAATAGGATCCCCTATGTTTCTTCTACCTGAAAGTGAGTAGTGATAGAAACCCTCCCTGTGTCCCCACCTAAAGCTGCTGAAAGATAATCTGGATGAGGGCTATGGGAGAGGCCTAGCCCTTGGTGGGATTGCTGGAGTGAACAAATCAAAATACAGGACCCCTGTTAAAGTAGAATTTCAGACAAACAATGGATAATTTTTCAGTATAAGTATATTCTAAATATGACATGGGACATACATTTAAAAAGTCTTTATTGTTCCCTGAAATTTAAATTTTCCTGGATTTTATCTGGCAACCCTATACCCTGGCCTTTCTTCTCTCTCAGCCCATACTACTGGTCCTTCTGCCAATTTTAATTTTAAATCCTCATCTGAATGATTTTTACTTAAAAGCCATTCAAATTTGTTTTACTTATTTATTTAAAAAATTTTTAAAACGTTTATTTATTTTTGAGAGAAAGAGACATAGAGAGAAAGAGACAGAGAACGAGCAGATGAGGGGCAGAGAGAGGGAGACAGAATCTGAAGTAGGCTCCAGGCTCTGAGCTGTCAGCACAGAGCCTGATGTGGGGCTCAAACCCACGAACTGTGAGATCATGACCTGAGCCAAAGTCAGATGCTTAATCAACTGAGCCACCTAGGTGCCCCTCAAATCTGTTTTAAAAATTGCCACCAGACTTTTCTGCAGGGTCTCTGGCCTCACACAATGCTGCCCCTGGCTTCACTGGCCCAGCACACAGCAGACCCCAGCATACCTGGTGTCTGCCGAGTGAGGTGAGTGGAGAAAGCAGGTCAGGCAGTTCTGGCCAGGCCCTGAGGACTGGTCCTGGTGATGGGCACTGGTAATTGAGCCTGGATACTGGGCACTGGGTTTCAAGCACAGGGTATCACGTCCTGGCTCTGAGTGCTGGACTCTGGGTCTTGGAAACCAGGACCAGGGAGAAGGCCAGGAGTTCTTGGTCACTGGGCAAAGGGAACTTCAGCTCAGCAGCAGTTGTGAGCCTGGTGTCCCTTACTGTCTAGGGTGGGGCTGGGGATGAGGAGCTGCCCAGCCCCCAGCTGTTTTATAACAGCTGCTGGACCAGGCTAGACAGGAAATTTAAGGAGCTGGGGGTGGGGTAGGGAAAAAGGGGTCAGTGGACAGGGCAAGGCCACTTGGGCAGACTGACTTAGGTCCCAGGCCCGAGGGTGAGAGCGGGCTGGAGCTCCAGATCTCTCAGAGACACAGAGGGGCCCTAGGAGTAAAAACAAGATGGGCGGTAGGGAGAGTGGGAACTTTTAGGCTCCCCTGTCTGTCCACCCTCCCTCTTTGCCAGCCTCCTGGCTCAGCTCCCAGGCCAAGGCAGCTGGAGTGATTAGTGTGGGCCGAGGGAGTAGGAATGCCAGAGGCTTGTCTCATGTCTCAGAACACGGGGATCCAGCAGAGCAGATGGCACAACTGAGATGAGAAAGAGTGGCCATGAGATAAGAAGAGATAAACAGGGCGGACACCAGAGACAGACCAGAGTAGCAGGGCGAGACACAGAGTGAGAGACTCAACTCTACATAGAGAAATTGGTGGTGGAGGGACGCATCGACAGACCTTCTCTCTGTCTCTTCCTAAGCCCTGCCAGGTCTGAGTGTCTCCCCTCTGTGTCCTCTATCCCTAGGTTTCTCAACCTCAGTCCTGTTGATGTTTGGGGCAGGACAGTTCTCTGATAGTCGGTGGGAGGAGGCTGTCGTGTGTATTGTAGGATAGTTAGCTGCTGCTAAGTCCCTCAGCCCGCCAGATGCTAGTACACCCTTCCCCCCAGGTTGTGACCACCAAAAATGTCTCCAGATCTTGCCAAATGTTCCCTGGGGAAGGGATGAATCACTATATTGTACACCTGAAACTAATATTACACTGTATGTTAACTAACTGGAATTTGAATCAAACCTTAAAACAAAACAAAACAAATGTTCCCTGGGGAGGAAATGCCCCTGGCTAACAATCTTCCCTGTTCCCAACTAGATAACCATGTGCTGGAGAAGAACCAACTCCTGGTTTCTGGCTGGTTCTCCCATCAGCCCTTGTGCTCCTCCCTTCCCCCCCAGCATGGCTTCAACTGCCTGCCTCGGAAGCCAGAGAAACTGAGACCAAAGCAGCAATGAATTTGGGGCGGCTGGGTGACTCAGTCCGGTATAGTGTCCGACTTGAGCTCAGGTCGTGATCTCACGACTCGTGAGTTCAAGCCCCACGTCGGGCTCTGTGCTGACAGCTCAGAGTCTGGAGCCTGCTTTGGATTCTGTCTCCTCTTTCTGCCCCTCTCCCTGCTCATGGTCTGTTTCTGTCACTCAAAAATGAATAAATGTCAAAAAAATTTTTAAAGCAGTAGTGAACAGAGTCCCTGCCCTCATGGCATTCCTGGTCCTATTCCATCCAGAAGGTACCACAGGTGTGCCTTGGGTGTGCAAGAGGGTGCTTTGAGTGCGTGTGCACCCTTGTCTTGATAGGAGGAGGGAGACATGAGCCCCCAAGTACATCTGGACTAGGCACTTGTAGCAAGTATGCATGTTACCCGCAATGCTCAGATGTAAGACATGTCACATTTATTTATTTTTCTATATCACATTATCTGCTCTAACCCCCTGCCCCACCCCCACCCCTCAGCCAGGCTGGCGGGAAATTCAATCACAGTAATATTTGGGGAATCCTCTACCCAGTGGTGTGCCGGTAAATGTCTACAAACAGCTTGGGGGGGGGGGTGGCATTAGGAAGAGACTTAATTTGTAACATTTGCCTATTTTCGTGGTATAAATAGTGCCACCACAGCAGATTTCTAGTTGCCAACATGATGTCACCGGAAGTGTTGTGTAGATGTGCACCATCATGCCACGTTTCCACCCTACAGATGTGAATAGCCCAGGAGCACAGATGATAGCAGAATGCAGTGAAATGATTAGGAAGTGATGCACTTCGAATGTTATTACCTTTGAATACACTTTTTTTAAAATTTCTTAAAGTTTTATTTATTTACTTTGAGAGAGAGAGAGAGAGTGAGCATGAGCTGGGGAGGTGCAGAGAGAGAGGGAGAGAGAGGGTCCACACTGCCAGCACAGAGCCTGTCTCAGGACTCCAGCTTATGAATTGTGAGATCATGACTTGAGCAGAAACCAGGAGTCGGATGCTTAACCTACTAAACCACCCAGGTGCCTCAAATAGACTTAAAAAAATTTTTTTTTAATGTTTATTTATTTTTGAGAGAGAGAGAGAGTGTGAGCAGGGGAGGGGCAGACAGAGAGGGAGACACAGAATCCGAAGCAGCTCCAGGCTCTGAGCTGTCAGCACAGAGCCGGACGCGGGGCTGGAACTCATGGACTGTGAGATTGTGACCTGAGCTGAAGTCGGACGCTTAACTGACTGAGCCACCCAGGCACCCCTCAAATACACTTTCTTTAACTGCAAGTTTATATAACTTAATTTTTGATAATGTCCCCATCCCTCCTAAGCACTATTCCCGAGGTTGTGTCCAGTCTAGAACGTTCAGGAGAGGACTCTGATTAGCAATTAACTTTGCTCTATCCTCATGAATCTGCTTGGCTTTGCCACAGTGGTCTTTGGCTCTGATTCCCAAACCACCACACTCAGCACACACATGCACACCCATCCTTCCCCGGAAACAGTAGCTCTGCAGGCCCATCAGAGGTCCTGGGAGATCTGAGCGGGAGTGCTGCAACGTTGCTATTATTCAAGGAAGGATCACAGCTTCAGCAAAGACACCCAGACCCCTGTTCACTTTCTCAGGCTTGAGAAACCTCTCCCCACCTCCTCTGATGGGCCACTTCCCCCCTCCCAAGCCTGGGAGCCCTGCACTCTGGAATAACCCAGTCCCATGTCTCCTAGAGCCCGGCCTCGGTAAACAAAAGCCCTGGCTGAGGGATGTCTTGTGGTGCCTGGCAACCTCAGCTTTTGGCCTTAACAGCCTCAGTCCCCACCCTCCAGGCAAAAAGGAGGAAACCTACCCACCACTCGAGGCGACCAAAATGCAAATTACAACCTCTGCCTTGTAGTCAGACCACTGTGCTGGCAACAACCAGCTGAGGCACTGAACGAAGCAAAAGGAAGAGTTGATGATACAAAAAGAAGAGATTCTAGCTAGACTTCAAGAGAGACCTCCTGACCTGCCTGGAGGGAATTAAACACAGACACTGTGAGGGTAAGAGTCTCCCCTCCGGGCTGCCCCAGCAACCACTCAAAATTGACGTGGGCTTCCAAGCTCACATAACATCCTCTGATGGCTCCCTATCAACGCAGGATGAAGTCAGATTAACAACTGAGTGCCTGGGCGCTGGGTGGCTCAGTCCATTAAGCATCCAACCCTTGGTTTTGGCTCAGGTCGTGGTCTCCCATTTTGTGAGTTTGAGCCCTGAATCGGGCTCTGCACTGACAGTGCAAATGTCTCCTCTTTGGGAAACCTTCCCTGCCTCTCCAAGGCCGTTGGTGAAACTGAAGACCCCTGGGGCAAGGCTTATACTGTATCTCATCTGCATATTTTGTATACCTTCCTATCTCATAAATGGGGTAGGAATTCAGTCAAGACTTTATTTTATTTATATTGAGAACTGCTGTGGCAATCTCTGTGCTAGGGGAACACAGAGGACACAGGATGCAATATATAGTCCAGTTTGGTCAGAAGAATGAATGAACGGAAGCTGGTACAAATGGTAGTGTTGGGGCTTGAGAGTGGTATTTACAACCCCTCCACCAAGTTCAAACCAACCAAGTGGTGTCCACGTAGGCCAGTTGAGACAGTAGGATGGAGAGCCAAATGAGCTTTATTGCTAGTTGCTCATATTTGGACATAAGCTCAAATACTTTCCCCTCCCACGTCTGGACCTCAGGAAGAACCACCCAAGGGGGAGTCTGGGCCAGCAGGACAGACGTACCTACCCAGTCCTTGGGCTAATTAACGCTGAGAGTGGGATCAGAGAGGTGGATCTGCAGACCTGCCTCTAGAAATCTGATTCAAGCGCTGGCCTGTATTCACCACGTAAAGGACAGAAATAGGAGGGTCTGAAAAGGGAGGGGAGCCCAGGTCTTATTTGCCTGTCGAAGCTTCTCTCAGTCTCAACCATCCCACAAAATATTCCTTCTCCTCAGGGAGGAGCAAGTGATTGAGAAGGGGAACGGTAAGGAGAAGCTCTCTGCAGTCTCTCTTATAAGGGAGATTTATGAAGGCTCCACCACCATGACCTAATCACCTCCCAAAGGCCTCACTTCCAGATACTAGCACCTTGGGGATTAGGTTTCAACATATGAATGGAGGGGGCACATTCAATCTGTAGCAGCAGGTATGAAGGCCCCACCCCCATACCAACTGAATCAGAATTTCCAGGAGATGCAGCCTAGACTTGTACATTAAAAAAATAAAATAAAAATCCCTAGTTGATTTAATGTCAACTACATAGAGAACCTCTGATTTATAGAAGAGTCAGCCTTGAAAACAGGAGGATGGGGGCCTTTGTTGGTGGTTCTCAGACTTGTCTGCATGTTGGAACCACCTATGGAAACTTCAAAACTCATGATGCCTGTGTCCCACCTCCAAAGATTGGGTTTGCTTGGCCTGGGATGTGGTCTGGGTGTTGGAAGTTTTAAAATATCCTGAGAAGATTCCAATGTGCAGACAAGTTTGGGAAACACTGGACTAGAATATTCCCTGATGGTAGATCCTAGCCAACTGGCTAAGGACTAACCATCTGCTTAAGCTCAGCCATGAAGGGTTTCCTTTTGCCAATGATCAACAGGAAAACAAGCAACTGTTCCCCTGACCAGAGTGTTTGGTTTGGTTCTTCTGCAGAGATGGAGGTGAAGTTTCTTTGGCTGGTCTGAACAGTAGCAAAGATAACTTTCTCTTTTCCACAGGCGGCCCTTCAAGCTTAGAGGGTCACACACTGGTGCTGGTCTCAGTTTCTTCTGTTTTCCCTTCCCAGCTTCCTTCTTGCCCTGAGAGCCTCTTGTATACAATAAAAAGCTCCAACAGCTTCTCTCTGTTAGTCATGACTCCAGTTTAGAACCCAACTCAAACCAATTCATGTTTTGGTTCGCGCATGGAAAAGTCCAGAGGCACTAACTTCAGAGATGGCTAAATTCAAAGGCTCAACTGATATAGCCAGTTCCAACTGGAATATGATGTAGGAAGCAAAGGCAAAAGAAAAACAAATTGGGGCACCTGGGTGGCTTGGTGGGTGAAGCGTCTGACTTCGGCTCAGGTCATGATCTCACGGTCTGTGAGTTCGAGCCCCGCGTCGGGCTCTGTGCTGACCGCTCAGAGCCTGGAGCCTGTTTCAGATTCTGTGTCTGAAACTGCCTCTCCCTCTGCCCCTCCCCTGTTCATGCCCTGTCTCTCTCTGTCTCAAAAATAAATAAACGTTAAAAAAATTAAAAAAAGAAAAACAAATTAAATTTCATTACAACTTATAGTCTATTGACGAGTTCTTTAAAAAAATTTTTTTATGTTTATTTATTTTTGAGAGTGTCAGTGGAGGGAGGGGAAGAGAGAGAAGGAGACACGGAATCTGAAGCAGGCTCCAAGCTCAGAGCAGTCAGCACAGAGCCTGACGCAGGGATTGATCTCAAGAACCATGAGATCATGACCTGAGCCGAAGTCGGAAGCTTAACCAACTGACCCAACCAGGCGCCCCACAGGTCCTTGAGACAGGCAGAGTGACCTTCCTCTGGGAACTCAGCTGCCTCGATGATGACACTTTGCTAAGGGCAAAAAGCAATCTTAACCTTATCTCAGCCTCCAGGATCCTGTAAGTCTCCTTTAATACATAAAAATTCCTTTGGAAACTTCTTTATCTCTACCTCCCAAGTACACGTTAGCAATCATCCTCCAAGCATATGGCCCACTGATATACATCTGAAGGGTCTCATGACTAAGATTTTATTAGACAGTGATAAATAACCTTTTCCTAACAACAGCTAGCCCCCTCAAGGTCCTGGGAACCTTCTGAAATTCCTTAGAGACTTAGGCCATCCCTAACCCCCTCCCGACCTGAAAGTATGTAATCAGTTATCCGTCATAACTCCAGTGCAGCTCTTTCTGCCCAGGGGTCCTGTCCCTGTGTTTTAATAAAACCACCTTTTTTTTTTACCAAAGATGTTTCAAGAATTCTTTCTTGGCTGTTAGCTCCGAACCCCGCCATTTCCACATCAGAATTTGTCTTTCTCAACCCATGGCTCTGCTTTCCAATCGTGTTGGCTTCATTCTCAGGAAGTCTCTCTCCAAATCCTGGTGAAGATGACATTAACAAGTCCAGGCTGCTCCTCTTCTGGTTTAGCAATCCCAGAAAAAAAAGAGGGCTCTTTTCTCAGGGTTCCAGCATGGGTGTCAGGCTGATGTTAATTCCCTCTGTTAGCCTTGTTTGAGCCACCTGCCAATCATTGTGGCCAAAGGAATGAAATGTGCTGATCAACCAGAGTCACCTGCTCATCTTGGAGTCAGAGTGGGGGTGGGAAGGCTTCTCAGAGGATTATCAGAGTGCTCTTACCAGAGGAGGAGGAATGGAAGGGGGCTGAGCAGCCATAGCAACTGATAGTCACTCTATTTGCTCCCAGGTTAGGAGGAGATGTACAGAAATCACAACAACGTAAGATAGAATTTGACAAATGCAGAGTAGGTGTTGGGGGACTCTTGATGGAGAGGGACTAGAACCGATGAGATAAAGCCTTTGATAGGTTGGGCCATTGGGAAAGAAGGAGATGAGCCCTCACAAGGAGGCAGGAAGTCCAGAGGATGGTCAAGACAAGCACGCATGACTGGAATGCTGGGTTGAAAGCTGAGGCTGGTGAGGACATGGAGGCCAGATGGGGGAAGACCTTGGGCTTGCCCTTCATCCCAATGTCAATGGACAGCCTCTGAAAGTGAAAATGAGGCTGGAAAGACAGTTGGGAGATTAGACCACGTGGGGCCTTGTAGACCACATTGAGGATTTAGGGTTTGATCCTGAAAGCACTGAAGCCAGAGAACAAAACAATGAGGGTTGGGCTTGAGAGACAGCTTTCTGACTACCTTCTGGAGCAGGGCCTGGATGGAGAGTAGGAGGAGGCAGGAGGCAGGGAGGCCAGGGAAGAGCTTTTAATCAGAGCCAACACTTATTTACTCCTTACTCTGGCCCAGATACTATTCTAATCACTTCGCAGGTGTTGGGACATGTCAAGGCTTGGAACGGGGTGGCAGGGGATTTAAAAGATGTTTTGGGGGCAGAATACACTGGACTTTGATGCCATATGGTGGATGAGGTAGAAAGAGAAAGCCAGGATTCCTCTAAGATTTTGAACCTGGGTGATCAGAATGTTAGAGGATACCCTATAAGAAACAGAAAGAAGAACCAAGAAAAGTCCATAGGCATATACTGCTGCCAATTCTGTGCCTAGACGGCTGCTGGCCTCTAGGAAGACAAAGAACAAGCTCATTGTTGCCTTCTGGGAGATGGCTCTCTGCTGGAGACACAGGCATGTAATGGATGATTCCAATATATTGTGCTGAGTGTGGGCAGACTTGTACAAGCAGAGTAGGAAGGAGGCAGTAACAGCACTTCCATTCACACAGTTGCTCCAACTGGAAAAGGAGACTTGAATTCTCCCTCCCTCTCTCATTCAGTCAATCATCAAGACCAGTAGGTTTGATTTCCAAAATATCTTTTATTTTTTTTAAGAGAGAGAGAGCACGAGTTGGGGAAAGGGGCAGAGGGAGAGAGAGAATCCTAAGCAGGCTCCAACCGCAGTACGGAGCCCCACATGGGGCTTGATCCCATGATCCTGGGATCATGACCTGAGCCAAAATCAAGAGTCAGACGTCAACTGACTGAGCCACCAAGGCACCCCTTCTAAATATCTTTTTTTTTTTACAGTGTTATGATTTTATTCATAAAACACAGAAATAGGAAAAAAATTTACAATGTTAAAAGTCAAGATAATTATCAGTTTTGAGAGAAAGATTACAGTGGTGACTAAGAGGTACCATGAAGATACAAAGTTTCTGCAGCATAGGTAATTCCCTCTTTTTTTTTTTTTTTTGGTTTTTATTTTTTATCTATTTTTATTTTTTTATTTTTTTAATATATGAGATTTATGGTCAAATTGGTTTCCATACAACACCCAGTGCTCATCCCAAAAGATGCCCTTTTCAATACCCATCACCCACCCTCCCCTCCCTCCCACTCCCCATCAACCTTCAGTTTGTTCTCAGTTTTTAAGAGTCTCTTATGCTTTGGCTCTCTCCCACTCTAACCTCTTTTTTTTTTTTTTTCCCTTCCCCTCCCCCATGGGTTTCTGTTAAGTTTCTCAGGATCCACATAAAATTCCCTCTTTTTTTTAAAATTTATTTTTAAATTTACATTCAAGTTAGTTAGCATATAGTGCAATAATGATTTCAGGAGTAGATTCTAGTGATTCATCCCCTATGTGTAACACCCAGTACTTATCCCAACAATTGTCTTCCTTAATGCCCCTTCCCCATTTATCCCATCACCCCACCCACAACTCCTCTAGCAACCCTCAGTTTGTTCTCTGTATTTAAGAGTCTCTTATGGGGGTGGCTGGGTGGCTCAGTCAGTTAAGCATCCGACTTCAGCTCAGGTCCTGACCTCACAGTTCGTGAGCTTGAGCCCCGCATCAGGCTCTGTGCTGACAGTTCAGAGCCTGGCGTCTGCTTCAGATTCTGTGTCTCCCTCCTTCACTACCCCTCCCCCATTCTCTCTCTCTTTTTCAAAAATAAAGAAACGTTAAAAAAATTTGAAAAAAAGAGTCTCTTATGTTTTGTTCCTCTCCTTGTTTTTATATTATTTTTGCTTCCCTTCCCTTATGTTCATGTTTTGTATCTTAAAATCCTCATATGAGTGAAGTCATATATTTGTCTTTCTCTGACTAATTTCACTTAGCATAATACCCTCTAGTCCCATCCACGTAGTTACAAATGGCAAAATTTCATTCTTCTTGATTGTCGAGTAATACTCCATTGTATATATATACCACATCTTCTTTATCCATTCATCCATCTATGGACATTTGGGCTCTTTCCATACTTTGGCTATTGTCGATGGCACTGCTATAAACATTGGGGTGCATGTGCCCCTTTGAAACAGCATACCTGCATCCCTTGGATAAATATCTAGTAGTGCAATTGCTGGGTCGTAGGGTAGTTCTATTCTTAATTTTTTGAGGAACCTCCATACTGTTTTCCAGAGGGGCTGCACCAGTTTGCATTCCCACCAGCAGTGCAAAAGAGACCCTCTTTCTTTGCACCCTCACCAACATCTGTTTTTGCCTGAGTTGTTAATTTTAGCCATTCCGAATAGTTGTGAGGTTGTATCTCGTTGTGGTTTTAATTTGTATTTCCCTGATGATGAGTGATGTTGAGCGTTTTTTCATGCGTCAGTTTGCCATCTGGATGTCTTCTTTGGAAAAGTGTCTATTTATGTCTTTTGCCCATTTCTTCACTGGATTATTTGTTTTTTCGGTGTTGAGTTTGAAAAGTTCTTTATAGATTTTGGATACTAACCCTTTATCCAATATGTCATTTGCAAATATCTTTTCCCATTCTGTCTATTGCCTTTTAGTTTTACTGATTGTTTCCTTCGCTGTGCAGAAGCTTTTTATTTTGATGAGGTCCCAATAGTTCATTTTTGCTTTTGTTTCCCTTGCCTCTGAAGATGTGTTGAGTAAGAATTTGCTGCGGCCGAGGTCAAAGAGGTTTTCGCCTGTTTTCTCCTGTAGGGTTTTGATGGCTTTCTGTTTTACATTTAGGTCTTTCATCCATTTTGAGTTTATTTTTGTGTATGGTGTAAGAAAGTGGCCCAGGTTCTTTTTTCTGCATGCTGCTGTCCAGTTTTCCCAGCACCATTTGCTGAAGAGACTATTTTTATTTCATTGGATATTTTTTCCTGCTTTGTCAAAGATTAGTTGGCCATACGTTTGTGGGTCCATTTCTGGGTTCTCTATTCTGTTCCATTGATCTGAGTGTCTGTTTTAGTGTCAGTATCATACTGTCTTCATGATCACAGCTTTGGAATACATCATGAAGTCCTGTATTGTGATGCCTCCAGCTTTGGTTTTCTTTTTCAGCAGTGCTTTGGCTATTTGGGGTCTTTTCTGGTTCCATACAAATTTTGGGATTGTTTGTTCTAGCTCTGTGAAGAATGCTGGTGTTATTTTGATAGGGATTGTATTGAATACGTAGATTGTTTTGGGTAGTATCGACGTTGTAACAATATTTGTTCTTCCCCTCCTAAATATCTTTTGGGCATCTTTTGAATATGTTTACTTTTTCTTCATCCCCACTGAAAACACATTAGATCAAGACATTTTATCTTCTCACTTGAACTACTGTAGTATGACTTCCTAATTGGTCTCTCCACTTTCATTCTGGTTTGCCCTAATCCATTCTCACACTGTGCCAGAATAATCCTTTACAGAAGGAAATCTGAATCCCTCCCCTGCTTATAAATCTCTCAATAGCTTCCCATTGCTCTCAGAATAAAATCCAAAATCCTCAACGTGGCCAATCAGACCCAGCAGGATATGGCTGGTTAGGACCTCATCAGGCTTATTGTGTTTTAGTTCCTATTACACTCAGTGTGTAAGCCTAACAATATTTACGATGTGCCAAGTTCCTTCAGGTCACAGGGCTTTCCCACATGCCTTTCCTTTTGTCTGTAATGTGCTTCCCTAGTTCTTGGCCTGGTTGATTACAAGTTTATGAGTCACTTCCTCAGTGAAGCCTCCTCTGACCTTCTAGCCTAGGTCAAGATCTCTAGATTCCATGTCAGAATCAGCTTTTTCTAAAAGAAAAAGAAAAAAAAAAAAAAAGAATCAGCTTTTTCTATAAAGGGCAGATAATAAATATTTTAGGCTTTGCAGGTCACAGAATGTCAAAACTACTCAATTCTGTGTCATAACAGCCATAGATAATACATAATGAACTAATGAATGCTGAACTTTGAATTTCATATGTACTTAACACATGTCACAAAATATTAGTCTTCTTTTGATTTTTTCCAACCATTTAAAAATGTAAAAACAGGGGCACCTGGGTGGCTCAGTTGGGTAAGCATCTGACTCTTGATTTCAGCTCAGGCCACAATCTCGAGGTACATGAGTTTGAGCCCTGCATTCGGCTCTGTGCTGACAGTGTGGAGACTGCTTGGGACTCTCTCTCTCTCTCTGCCCCTCCCTTGGTCACACTTGCTCTCTCTCTCTGAAAATAAATGAATAAAAAAAAAAAAGAACTTAAAAAAATGTAAAAACAGTTCCTAGCTTCTGGCCATCCAAAAACAGGAGGAGGGCTAGAATTGGCTTGTAGCCTATCGTTTGCCAACCCCTGTTCTATGTTGTCAATGGCATATATCACATACTTTCCTGTGTTGCACTTATCACAGTGATAATTAATCATGCATGCAGTAGAATTTTTTTTTTTTGCAATGGACTTAAAATTTTTTTTTTTTTTCAACGTTTATTTATTTTTGGGACAGAGAGAGACAGAGCATGAATGGGGGAGGAGCAGAGAGAGAGGGAGACACAGAATCGGAAACAGGCTCCAGGCTCTGAGCCATCAGCCCAGAGCCCGACGCGGGGCTCGAACTCACGGACCGCGAGATCGTGACCTGGCTGAAGTCGGACGCTTAACCGACTGCGCCACCCAGGCGCCCCTTAAAATTTTTTTTAATGTTTATTTATTTTGAGAGAGAGAGAACACGCATGGACACATGCCAGAACTAGTGCAAGCAGGGGAGGGGTACAAAGAGAGAGAGAGGGAGACAGAGAATCCTAAGTAGGTTCCATGCTGCCAGTGCAAATCCCTATGCCAGGGTCGATCCCACGAACTGTGAGATCATGACCTGAGCTGAAACCAAGAGTCAGACTCTTTTTTTTTTTTTAAAGAAACTTGATGCAAGAATATTCTTTTGAATTTTTAAAATGTTTATTTATTTTAAAATTATTTTTAATGTTTGTTTATTTTTGAGGGACAGAGCATGAGCAGGGGAAGGGCAGAGAGAGAGGGAATCTGAAGCAGGCTCCAGGTTCTGAGCTATCAGCATAGAGCCTGATGTGGGGCTTGAGCTTGCACACCCATGAGATCATGACCTGAGCCGAAGTTGGATGCTTAACTGACTGAGCCACCCAGGTGCCCCAAATGTTTATTTTTTTAATTAAAAAAAAAAACCTTTTTAAAATGTTTATTTATTTTTGAGACAGAGAGACAGAGCACAAGTAGGGGAGGGGCAGAGAGAGAGGGAGACACAGAATTGGAAGCAGGCTCCAGGCTCTGAGCTGTCAGCATAGAGTCAAATGTGAGGCTCAAACTCACAAGCTTCAACTCACGAGCTGTGAAATCATGTCCTGAGCCAAAGTCGGTAGCTTAATGGGCTGAGCCACCCAGGTGTCCCCCAACTCTTTATTTTTGAGAGAGAGAGCACAAACTAGGGAGGGGCGGGGGGTGGGGTGCAGAAAATTCAAAGCAGGCTCCGCGCTGTCAGCGCAGAGCCTGATACGGCTCTTGAAATCACGATTCATGAGATCGTGACACGAGCTGAAGTCAGATGCTTAACTGACGGTGCCATCCAGGAGCCGCCCCCTCCCCCCAAATAATTTTTTTAAAATTAAGTAATCTCTAAGCTCAACATGGGGCTTGAACCTTGAGATCAAGGGTCACACGCTCTACGAACTGAGCTAGCCAGGGACCCCCAACAATAGATTTCTTAATGTTGTCTTTTCCAGTTAGAAGTAAGCTCTGTGAAGGCATGGACCACATTTGTTTTGCTTATCATTTTCCTCCTGAGCTTCTTGTACAAGGCCTGACTCAAATGAATGCAGTGAAAAGATGTTCTTTAAAAAAAAATTTTTTTTTTTTTTTTTTTTTTTTTTTTGTTTATTTTTGAGAGAGAGAGAGAGAGAGAGTGAGCAGGGGAGTGGCAGAGAGATGGGGGGGGGGGGGTAGACCAGAGGATCCAAATCGGGCTCTGTGCTGGACAGCAGACAGCCTGACTCAGGGCTTGAACTCATGAACCATGAGATCATGACCTGAGCAGAAGTTGGATGCTTACCTGACTGAGTCACCCAGGTGCCCCTAAAATGTTCTCTTTCATGAGAGGAGCTCAAAGCTTAGTGGAGAATACAGACACATAAACAATTAACTACACAATTAGGTAATGTATTGGAGGCAAAAAGAGTTCAGTCTTCAGCAGGATTAGTTTGAGATACCAAGGTATGGGGACTCCTACACATCTGAAACAGTCTGAGTTGATGCTAACATGTTAAGGGAGTAAAACGCACAGGAGAGACAGAAAACTACCCGAGTATGCCAGATCACTCAAGGAGCGAGGAGAGGCTGAATGAAAAGAGAGGGAGGAGGCTGGAACCGTGGGGTAAGTTTTGGGCCAGGGAACGGATAGAGGTGGGAGAGAGGTAAGAGATCCAACAGAGTATTTCAGAAACCAAGGGGAACGACTATGCGTTTTTGTATCCCTCTAATTTACCATTGTGTTCCTAGTATTTTGCACTGGGTATGGCATGTAACAGACACTCAGAAAATCTGTGAATTGAAAATTAAGTTGAATCAGAACCTTTCAAGAAACATTACACAACATGCAGGGAAGTGCTCAAAGAAGGAAGAAAGAGTAAGCAGCCTGGAAATACTGCTGCTGAGGTCAGTAAGGGTGAGGGCTGATGTGGCACGGTCTGAGAGTTGAGTTGAGCCTGGTGAGCTTTCGTTGCAGAAAGAACAGATTTCTTCAATATTTAGTCATGTTTACTTTGCCCTGGGGTTGCAGAAATCCACCAAAACCGATCTCTGTTCTCAAAGAGCTCACAGTTTGGTGGGGGAGACAAACACAGGCCTTGATCATTATAGAATAAGGTGGGAGTACATATAGTGAGGAGCTTGTAAACTTGGAAGGCTTCATAGAAGAGGTGACATTTGAGCCAGTCTTTAAGGTTGGAGTTCACTAGTGCAGTAATTCTGGAGGAAACAAGCATGTGCAAAACCCTGATAAATGCAGTGGCTCTCAAGCTTGTAGGTGCATAAGAATCACTGGAGAGTTGCTTATAACACAGATTCCAAGCCTATATAGTTCCTGGGAAACTTCTGGTTTAATAGGTGAGTGGCATCCATTTTAACAAGCTTCACGGGACTACTCTTCCAGAAAATCTCTTTCTGTGCTCCCACAGTCCTAGGCCGGGGTGGGGGAGTGGGGGTAGGGGATGCGGGAGATGAGGCCGGACGGAGCTTGACCCATCGGGCTCCTGGGGTTCCCATAGAGGTCACGCTATCACAATAAAAACAGCTCCATTTTGAGCCACGCTGCTTTCAGGGTACAAGCCGCTTTCATGTGCTTTACTTGTCGGACTCTCGCAGCAACTCTGCGGGATAGAAATTACCCGTCTCGTATCATAAGGGAGGAAACCAAGGCTCACTGAGGGGAGGCGATGTGCTCAAGGTCACAAAACGAGAGGTAGCAGGGAAGAGACGGAAAGCCTGGCGACCAAATTCCCAGCTCAGAGTCTCCACCACAACGAAGGCAGGCCGCGAGTGGGTGGGGCTCAGGCCCTCCCTTCAGGCTGGTTCCAAAATGGTGGGGGTAGTGGCGTCAGCAACGCCCCCGCCCCTTCCGTCCACCTCCCTCCTTCTTCCCCAGGCCACCCAGGCGGGGGGAGGGGATGGAACGGAGCAACCCACGTGACTGCCGACAACCTGGCGCGTGACGCAAAGCGGCGGGCCCAACGCTCGCCTTGCCTGCTGGGAAACGTAGTTAAGCCGGCCGGCAAGTTGGCGAGGAGGGGCGGGCCTAGCACTACATTTCCCAGGAGGCAGCGGGACGACGCCGCAGCTACCGCCGTCTGAGAGCGGGGACGCGGGGCGCGCTGTCGGGCGGGGGCGAGGTTCGGGCCGGTTGTGCCGTTGCGAGGTTGCAGCTGCGATCGCTGCGGTGGGCCCAGGTGAGTGAGGGCCTCTGATGGGGATTAGGGCAGCTCCGCCAGCTCCAGTCTTTTTCGTTTTTGTCTTTTCTCCGCGGCGGCTGGGTCAGGGTCCCCGGCAGGCCCGGCGCGGAGCCGCTTCCCCGCGCCTACCCCCAGGCCTCTGAGCGGGCCCCACTCTCTCGGCTCCTCCCCCTCCCCGCCCTTCAGGGCTTCCCCTCGCTTCGGCCTAGCTCCCGACGCTTTAGTCCTCCTTTTCTCGAGAGCAGCTCGTACTTCTTCTTTTTTTCCTCCCTGTAAGCTGTGAGGGAGAGGCTTCCACATCCTTCATCTCTCCCTTTGGCCGTAGGAACCCCATTATTTGGATTTTTTCTTTTCCCCGAACTCTTTGAGTGCAACCCAGCCCCCCTCCCCCTCCCCTCGGTCTCCATTGGCCTGGTTCTGCCTTCTCCTAGGGCGCATGTGGCTGGCCCTCAGTAAATGTTAGTCCTTCTTTTTTGCCTTGCGGCCAGAGGAGGCATAGTCCAAATTTATCTGCTACGGGAACATTTGTGCGCCCACTTTTATTTCAGTCTCTTGGGGTGGAGGTGAAGCCGATATGCATTCCAGTGGTAATTGGCGTGTGTTCTGCTTGTAGAAGGCAATTTTCTTTGCCTCCCTTAGCACTTCAGCAACTTTTATCAGCTATTCTCACTGCTTTTCTAAATCTTAGGGGTGGAGCTTGGCAGAAGCTGGCGAGTAGCGCTGGTGCCCAGAAGTTCGAAGCCATCAATGGTAGTAGGGTGTTTACGGAGGGATTGTTAATTGGATTGAAGGAGAAGCCTCAGTATGGTAGAGCCTGGCGGGCGAGAGCCAACGAAGCTTCTGGTGGCAGCATAACAGATGGACTCTGGAGCCAGCTTTCGTGGGTTCAAATTTTGGTTCTGTTAGCTTTTTATTTTAGGTCAAGGGGCTTCCCTTCCAGGTGCCTCAGTTTCCTTATCTGCAAAATAGCGGTAAGTAACGGGGTTATTTTATAGAGTTTTTGTGAAGATTAAATGAGATTAAATTGAAAACCGCTTAGCTCATTACCTGGCATGTATTAAACGCCATTATTATTATCCTCATCGCTTACAGGATTTCCAGTGTGGGCCCAGAGTGGAAAGGCATGTGTCACACTATCATTTTCCTTTCCTTTCGGATGGCCCTCCCCTTTTTTGTTTATGCAACTATTGTCTGTTAGGCTATCTGGACAGCTTGAGGTGTCCCAACAGTAGCCTGTTGAAGTCAGAAGCGGTTCCTGCCATGAAAAACTTCTGGAGCAAATAGGGCTTAGTTTGCTCTTTCTTGGGAATTCTGCTTTGTGAACTAGTGCACAGACTTTAGCAATACCGAAACCAAGTTTATTCTGTAGCCAGTCAGGCTTGATTGTATCTTGTAATAGGTGAATTGAAGTTTTCATAAAACACTGTTTAATAATCGTTATGTCCAATATAGGCTTATTTTTTTGTTCTTTAAACCTTTTGGCAGCAGTGAAAGATCTCCGGTTTTGAGGACTGATGTTTTTAGTCTGCAGATGAAGTACAGTCCAGTTTTAGTGGTGGTGTAGAAGAACTACAGCAAAAACTACAGTTCTTTAGCATATTTCATTAGCATTGCCACCACATACAGATACTTTTTGAATTTGATTTAGCCATTGAAATCATGGATTATAAAAAGAGTGAGTGTCCTGTTCTGTACTGAGCGATTGCAGGGAGGAAGCTTGGAATATTTCTGAGATTAGCGCAGATTAGTGCTGAGATGGAAGAAGATGAGGCTGCCTGAGAGGGAGCGGAGGCAGATGATTAATTTTATTTATTTATTTCTTTGGATAGTCTCAACCACTGAGAATCTTAAGATTCTCTTGGGCACGTTGACATCCTGAGTTGAAGGAAGTGTGGTTAATGCTCATCTCTCAGATATTAGATTTTGATGGATTGCTTCACATGGTCATTCTGTAAACATCTAAGATTGATTCAGTAAATAGTGCCTGAGGACGTACCATCTACCGGCTCCTGTGCTAGGCTCTGGGAGTACAGGGACATGTGAGACAAAGGGGTTTTGCTTTTGGAGAACTGCCAGTATAGTGGGGGAAAGATATAGCAGGTAAGCAAATAAATGACAAATTGAGAAAAGTAATGTGGAGATCCCTAGCAGGGGACTCTTTGCTAACAAGGGAGACCTAAGGGTGGTCAGAGAAGTTCTTTTGGGTGAGAGTGAGGAGCCAGTTTTGTAGGAGAGACCATTTCTAGGTGGACGTAACAGCAAGTGCTGAAACTTGAAGGTGAAAATTTAGTGTGCTTTCAGAACTGAAAAGAGGCCGAAAGTAGTTGACACACAGAGTAGTTACTGAACAGATGGACAGTAAAGTTGTTTGTGGAAGCCATCAAGGCTTTCTGATTTATATTTTAAAATCACTTTTGTAGAGGTGTGGAAGATGGATGATGGGGGATAACATTTAAGAGGCTGTTGTATTGGTCCAGGCTGGACATGGTAGTTGCTTAAGTAGAGGGATAGAATAGAGATATATTGGTGGGAAGAAGGGAGGAGTTTGGAGACAGTGTAGGTTTAGACGGTGTAGGTTTTAGAACAGGCCATTCTTTTCTATTTTTTTTTTTTAAGTTTATTTATTTTGAGAGAGAGCAGTGCTGGGGAGGAGCAGAGAGAAGGAATCCCAAGCCAGCTCCACACCATCAGCACAGAGCCTGATGTGGGGCTTGAACCCACGAACCATGAGATCATGACCTGAGCTAGAACCAAGTGTCAGATGCTTAACTGACTGAGCCACCCAGGCGCCCCAGAACAGGCCATTCTTAATCCGTGGTCCATGTACTGTAGGGGGCCCTTGAACTCCGTAAAATTTTTGTGGGGGAGTGTATTTCCTCAAAGTTCAATATGTTCCATCTTATTCATTAGTTTCAGTGTTTAAGAACCACTGCTCTAGAGTCTGTTATGCTGGTTTATAACCTATAAAAAACTAATTGCCCATGGGTTACCAAGAGAGTTCAGACTCACGGGTACCCTTTTCTAAAACATTGATTTTCTTCAAGAATTTTTTTATTTTTTTTTAAAGTAATCTCTGTACACCACGTCAGGCTCAAACTGAAAATGCTGAGATCGAGTCGCCCCAAGAACTGAGCCAGCCAGGTGCCCCATTTCTTAGTCTTTTATGGGAACTTTTTTTTTTTTTTAATGTTTATTCATTTAGGGAGGGAAAGAGAGAGCTCAAATAGGGGAGAGGCAGAGAGAGGGAGGGGGGGAGAGCATCCCAAACAGGTTCTGCTCTGTCAGTGCAGAGCCTAGTGAACACGGGGCTCAAACTCAGAACCGTGAGATCATGACCTTAGCCAAGATCAAGAACTGGACTGAACCATTCAGGTGCTCCAGGAACTTTTTTCTTAAATCAAAGTTAAATGTGCCATAGGAGTCATCTTTTAGTTTCTTTTTGTTCGCAAGGTACGGGCTGATGCATATACTGAGGAAGGAAGCTGAACATTAGTGAGCTCGGTTTCATGAAAACCCATTTCCTAATTTTTCTTCCACTGGAAGAAATAGTTTCTATTTTAGTGGTAGAAATGCAGAGTAAGATTTTCTTCTTGCTTTCCTTCAGCAATTAGGGGTTTTAGATGTATATTCATATTTTTTTGTAGTGTGTTTTGACATGCCAGCATGTTATTGGAAGCATAGGGTGTATTTTCTACCCCAGAGTTAGAGCTCTACCACTGAGAGAAGCATGTGTTTTTCTTTATATGGCAGAGGTTGAAAACTGAAAGCTTATGGACTAAATCCAATCTCCAGATGTGTTTTGATTGGCTCACACAATATTGTAAATTTGAATTTGTTGTCAACATTAAAAAACCAAGGAGATTTTATGTAAAAATTTGGATTCAGTGTGCTTTTGAAAAATCTCTTCTGGCAGTGTGTTTCTGCTTTGCAGCAGCCATCTTCTCTGGTTGGGCATGTCCTCTCCAGTTTGTCGTAGCCCTCACCACAGCCTGACATGTATCCCTGACACGGAGCAGAGTGTCACTTGGTATTATTTTACACCTTTATATTACTTGTTTGTAGGCATTTTAATTTGTTCTAGATATATGGTATAGGTCTCTACTGCCTGCACTGGAAGTCCTTTTGCTGTCTTAACATTGTATCACCATTAAAAATTGTTTTCTGGGGGCGACTGGGTGGCTCGGTTGAGCATCTGACTTCACCTCAGGTCATGATCTTGGGGTTTGTGGGTTCAAGCCCCGAATTAGGCTCTGTGCTGACAACTCAGCCTGGAGCCTGCTGTGGATTCTGTGTTTCTCTCTGTCTCTCTGCCCCTCCCCTGCTCGTGCTCTGTCTCTCAAAAATAAATAAACATTAAAAGAAAATGAAAAAATTGTTTTCCGTATTGGTGCCTTTTTTTTTTTTTTGGACAGTGAGGGAGATAAAATTCAGAACATTGTATTATTTTGTTTCCAAACTCAGAAACCCAAGGGCTTTTAAAAAGCATAAAGGCATTGATCTGACCCCTGCCCATTTATTATTACTATTATTATTATTATTATTATTTATATATTTATTTAGAGAAAGACAGTGGGAACAGGGGAGGGCCAGAGAGAGAGAGAGAGAGAGAGAGAGAGAGAGAGAGACGTGCATACACACACACAGTCTGAAGCAGGCTCCAGGCTCTGAGCTGTTAGCACAGAGCCTGATGTGGGGCTTGAACAACCACGAACCACAAGATCATGACCTGAGCTGAAGTCAGACGTTCAACCAACTGAGCCACCCAGGTGCCCCCAGGGTCCTCATATTTGTTCTGCCTGATTTGGTTTTTAGCATCTGGAATGTTGTAACTGCATAGCTGGGCCTGTTTCAGAACATAGAAGAAGACCAAGCAAAGAGAAGTTGCTGAATGTCTAATTAGAAGACTTTAGACTCTTGTCCTCAGGGATAAGAACCAAAGTTGTATGTGTTTTTAATATGCCTGTGTGAAGTCCTTTGCTATCAATTTCTGTGTGTAGGTTTTTTTTGGGGGGGGTAATAACTCAGTTTTTCTTTTCTATTTTAATAGGGCAAGATACGGGGTGCTTGGGTGGCTCAATCGGTTGAGCATCCGACTTTGGCTCAGGTCACAATCTCGCAGCCTGTGGGTTCGAGCACCGCATTGGGCTCTATGCTGACAGCCTCAGGAGCCTTTGGGTTCTGTGTTTCCCTCTCTTTCTGACCCTTCCCTGCTCGCACTGTCTTTCTCAAAAAATGAATAAACGTTTAAAAAAAAAATTGTTTTCGAAAGCCATTCTGTAAAGGCTATTCTGTAAAACTGAGTTAACTGTATAAGTTGTGATAATGATGGCATTTCTTGAATTTTTGTAAGTTTAGTCAAGTATAGATTCGACGGGAGATTTTAAAGTACTATTTGGAGGGGTGCCTGGGTGACTCAGTCAGTTGAGCATCTGACTCCTGATCTCAGCTCAGGTCTTAATCTCAGGGTTGTGAGTTCAAGCTCTGCATTGAACTTCAGATACTGTTTGGAGTGAGGAGGGTGCCTCAGGAAAGAGCATTTCTGTATTGCTAATTTTTTACTCTGGGGTTCTGCTTAACATTACATTTTTATCTATTTAAAAATTTTTTCTTTAAATTTATTATTTTAAGTCCATATCCAATGTCGGGCTCGAACTCATGACCCTGAGATTAAGAGTCACATGCTCTTCTGACTGAGCCAGCCAGGCTCCCCAACATTTCATTTTTAAAAATTAAAACAACATTGATTCCCTAACTCCTCCCCCTGCCCTGTGGTTTAGTTAAGCAAGGCACAACCTGTAAAACCCTTGGTGGGGGCAGGTAGTTGTCTTCAGTTTTATTTCCTCTGTTTATAGATAGGTGCTTATTGAAAAAAATAACATTGCAGAAATTTGTAATGTAGAAAATAAGTTTCCTGTGTATAATGCTAGCTCTTTAGGCCAGTGTAAGCAATTTGGGTATATAGAAGAGATTTCCGTTCTCATTTGTTGTACTTGTGATTTTTTTTTCCACCCTTTGATGCCGGTTAAAAGGTATTTCTGAATAGTAAAGGTAGACAGGAAGGAACCAAGGAGGAAGTAGAGATGAACCTCTTGGTTTATTATGAAAGCTGAATACTTAAAACATTGCTTTAAAAGGACTTAAAGTGCAAAAGTATATTTGTGATACTCTTGTTTTCTTGGAAAATTTGGGTGATAGTGTTGATTCTTGGGTTAATGTTAAGTGTTTTTCCTTTGTTCATAGCATAGATTTTAGCTTGCCTGTTCTCTCCCTTTGTTTCGGGATTATTTGTCACATAAGTTTTTGCTGGACATTTTACTATTAGCAAGTACAAGTTGTTTGACCATTCAGCCAGCCATATTAGGTGATTAAAGTGGCCTTGAATGTAGTGCCATATTGAATGACTATAGAATGAGGAAGAGAATATTTTCATTTGTTGGCTTGTTCTTTTCCTTTTTTGCTCTGGAGGCTACTTAGTGTTGGAGGATACATCTAACATGAAAGTAGTTATTTATTTATTTTTGAGAAAGAGAGAGGGCATGCCAGGGGCAGAGAGAGAGAGAGAGAGAGAGAGAGAAAGAGAGAAAGAATCCCAAGCAGGCCCAGCCCAGTGGGAGCTGACACAGGGCTTAATCTCACTGTAGCAAGATGATGACCTGAGCTGAAGTCAGATGTTTAAACGACTGAACCACCTAAGCGCCCCATGAAAGTAGTTTGATGAAAGTAGTTTGATAGGTTGTATTTTTTTTTGTTTTGTATTTTCAGCAAAACATTTTCTGTTGCGGTGTTAGTAGAGTGTGCTCATAGAGGTACATGATCTTTGGTACCTAGAGGCCTTAGTTATCAGATGCAAGGGATGAGAAATGGAAGTCCTTTTTTTGTTTATTTTTAATTTTTATTAAAAAAATTTTTAAGTTTATTTATTTTGAGAAGGAGAATGGGAGAGATTGAGAGAGAGAGAGAGGGAGAGAGAGAATCCCAAGCAGGCTCTACACCATCAGTGCAGAGCCTGATGCAGGGGCTCAAACTCACTGAACTGTGAGATTGTGGCCTGAGCCAAACCAAGAATTGGACTCTTAACTGACTGAGCCACCCAGGTGCCCCCCACCCCCACCCCCCCTTTTTTTTTAAACTGGGACTCTGGGGCAAGTTGCTTATCCTTTTAGAGTATCTGTTCAATTTCAAATGGAGATAGAAATCTTAGTTTCCCATTTTTTCCACATCCTTGTCAACACTTATTTTGTGTTTGTTTTAAATGGTAGGCATTAAAACCCGTTATGTTGGCTATCATGTGCTTGTGGCTATTTGTGTATCTTTGAAGAAATGTTTATTCAAGTCTTTTGACTATTTCTCATCTTAACATTTTTGAAGCATTTTTTTATGGTAATTTTTTTTTTTTTAATGTTTATTTACTTTTGAGACAGAGACAGAGGATGAACGGGGGAGGGTCAGAGAGAGAGGGAGACGCAGAATCTGAAACAGGCTCCAGGCTCTGAGCTGTCAGCACAGAGCCCGACGTGGGGCTCGAACTCACGGACCGTGAGATCATGACCTGAGCCGAAGTCGGACGCTTAACCGACTGAGCCACCCAGGCGCCCCCCCCCTTTTTTTTTTTTAATTAAGTGGGCTTCATGCCCAACTTGGGGCTTGACCTCACAACTCTGAGATCAGGAGTAGCATGCTCCACTGACTGAGCCAGCCAGGCGCCCCACGTTTTTGAAGCATTTTGAAGTCCGTTTCAGATGTCCATACATTTCACATCTAAACACTTCAACATGCATATTGTTAGCTAGAGTTCAGTATTTGCTTTTGGATTCCCTTTTAGCAGGGAGAGAAGGAAAGGGAGGTAAAATATACACACTGAAGTATGACCATCTTTGTAAGTGCTTGAATGGAGAGGTTTTGGGTGCCATTTCTTAACTGGAATAGTTCACTTTTCCTCTGATTTAATGATGATGTTTGTCTTGAGTTAGATTTTTGCCAGATTAGTATTGTGATCATATAATTTATCAATTTGAAGCAGGACACCATTGAGAGAATGCTATTAATATGCTGGGACAACAGGTGTAAAATGTCTTTAGCAAACTTAGATGTAAACTCAATCTAAATACTAAAGAAGCACATTTATAGATTGAGTTTTTTTTTCAAAAGTAAATGTTTATTTAAGCACTTTATATGCATTATGTCATTTAAACCTATATTTTGGGAGGTTAGTAAAGAACTTTTTGTTTTACAAATGACGCTGAGGCCCAAGGAAAGAGAGGATTTGAATCTAGGTGTGGCTCTAACCCTCTCCTCCTAGTCACTGTGCTGTACTGCTCAGAGTAGTGGTCTAGGGAGTGGATTGGTCACTAAATTAAGACAGGGTCCTCAGATAATAAAATGTCTCCATTTTGTTATTGTCACGTTTATTAGATCTAACGTTAAAATATTTAACTTTTAATAAGAAATAATGGGCTTGAATTCAGCTGACAGACTTTGTGGTTCACTGCTGCAGATAGAATGACAGAAGATGTATTTCAGAATTGACCATATTTGCTTAGCTTTTTGTATCTTTTAAAAAAGTGTTTGTTTATTTTGGGGGTGGGGGGAGAGCACGAGCTGGGGAGGGGCAGAGAGAGAGGGAGGGAGAGAGAATCCCAAGCAGGCTCCCCTCTGTCAGTGCAGAGCCCTTTGTGGGGCTCAGTCTCATGAACCATGAGATCATGACCTGAGCCAAAATCAAGAGTTGGACACTTAACTGACTGAGCCACCCAGGTGCCCCACATCTTTTCATTTTTAAAATGAAAATATACCTTTCTTTGAGAGAATTAAACAGTATGTATGTTTGACATTAATGTAAAGAATATGTGAAAAATTGTACAGTTTAATATCTTATGAAGCTTAATATAATCACATATTGTCATTTATTATTAAATAGTTTGGATGTGTAAAAGTGAAAACCCTGTCTCACACAAGTTTAGGCACAAATAGAACCAAAGTCCTCTAGTCTTGTGCTGTTTTCACAGTTGAATAAAACAGTGTTAGTTGAGCACACTAGAAATTCTCACATGTAGTTTTTTTTTAAGATTTTAAGTAATCTCTACATCCAATGTGGGGCTCGATCTCAAAACCTCAAGATCAAGAGTTGCGTGCTCTATTGACTGAGCCAGCCAGGCACCCCTCATATGTAGTTGTTTTAAACTCCATCTGAATTTGAGTTTAGCCATTTCAGTGAATAATCTTCTCAGTAAATGGTTGGACTCTTGGCTCAGTAGCAGTGGATCTGAAATTTATTGGATGAGTGATACATAGAGTGTCATTTAACTGTTGCAAATGCTTTGCCATAGCAGTTATGATCGTTTCTTGTTTTGTTTTATGTTATTTTTTTTTTAATTTTTTTTTCAACGTTTGTTTATTTTTGGGACAGAGAGAGACAGAGCATGAACGGGGGAGGGGCAGAGAGAGAGGGAGACACAGAATCGGAAACAGGCTCCAGGCTCCGAGCCATCAGCCCAGAGCCTGATGCGGGGCTCGAACCCACGGACCGCGAGATCGTGACCTGGCTGAAGTCGGACGCTTAACCGACTGCGCCACCCAGGTGCCCCTGTTTTATGTTATTTTTAAATAGTCTCTACACCCAAGGTGGGGATTCCAACTCACAACCCAGAGATTGAGTTGCATGCTCCACCATCTGAGGCAACCAGATGCCCTGAACATCTCTTGATAATTTTTGAACATCTCTTTCAGAGAAGGAAACCTAATGAAAAAATTTTTTCATGTTTGTTTATTTTTGAGAGAGAGAGCATGAATGGGGGAGGGGCAGAGAGAGATGGGGACACAGAATCCAAAGTAGGCTCCAGGCTCTGAGCAGTCCACACAGAGCCTGACGTGGGACCTGAACCCACGAACCGTGAGATCATGACCTAAGCTGAAGTTGGAAGCTTAACCAACTGAGCCACCCAGGTGCCCCTTAATGAAATTTTTTTAATGAAGAATTTTTTAACATGGTTAACTCAAAGTGCTAACTTCCTGATAAAATATGATACCCACACTCATCATAAATGAGGTATTTGAGTATGTGAATCATAAATGTAAATAAAAGATACTTAATTTCAAAGTAGTCAACTGAATTATTGCTGTGGTTATTCGGAAATGAGGATTTTATGTGCTAGTCAAAAGTATACATAAGCTGTAGCTTTATGTACAGTATGTTATTCCAGCTGGAATTTTGACCTTACCCTTCTCACCTCATCTTATTCTGGTAACTAGTCTGAGAGTTGCCAACAAGGAATAGAGGGCACTTTCTCAGGAGAGGATCTTTGGTTTCCTTGTTGGGTATTAAGTATCACTGCAGAGCTATAGGAATATACAGGCTTTGTATTCTGCCTTTATTCCTTTTAGTGAATAAGAAACCATTGTTCAAATATATAAATCCTGGATACACTTTTTGATGTTTGTCTCTTTATCATAAAGCATCATGTTTGCAAAACTAAGATTTTCTTAGAGTAACTCTTGAGCAATCTTAGTTTCCTGTTGAAAATATTTAAAACTTTTTCTTGACTACATTTCTTGTTACAAGTTATATAGCAATTAGTGTAATTTTTTTTCCCCTCACTCAGCAGTCTGTGCCTGAATTGGACCTGATGTGGAGTTAGGCAACATCCTAGGGATTTAGCCTGATCTCTGCTTTTCATTGTACAGCTATTTGTGTATCAGCATAGTATTTTGGAGATGATTCTGAAAACAATTGCCTTTAAGGATTTGTTTTGTTTTTTGGCAATTATGTAAACACGTTGCTGGGGAAAAAGCCTCTCCCTTCCAATTTTGTTTTTTCTTCAAACTGCCTTTTTAGAATACGGTGTGCTATGTGGTTTACATTCATCGGTTCATTTAATTCTTATGATAGATTGTAAGATTAGTGTACAGTATTTATTTTTTAGAGCTGAGGAAACTTAGATTATACACCTTGCTCAAGCCTGCAAAGAAATGGAGTCAGGATGCTAATTCAGGTTAGTTGTGTGTTTGCAACATGACTTTACCATTCTGCCTGTATTCAGCAGAAATCTTCATGTGCTTGTCCTTCGATGTGGAGTTGTTTCTTTTTTTTTTTTATTAAAAAAATTTTTTTTAATGTTTATTTTTCGAGTCAGAGAAGATACAGAGTGTGAGCGGGGGAGGGGCAGAGAGAGAGGGAGACATAGAATAGGAAGCAGGCTCCAGGCTCTGAGCTGTCAGTACAGAGCCTGACGTAGGGCTTGAACCTAAGAATGGTGAGATCATGACCTGAGCTGAAGTCAGGCGCTTAACTGACTGAGCCACCCAGGTGCCCCTATGTGGAGTTGTTTCTTTGATGTGACCTTAAGAGCACTGCTTTATGAATCTTATTTCAAGCTTTAGAAGTGTTTGCAAAAATCTGTGTTTGGCCAGGAAGTTTGTGAGGTATGTGGGAATACTTGTACTTCTCTGTCACTATCCTAGAGAATCTTTTTTTCCTCTAGAGACTGGGAAAGGGAGTGAATCTAAAAGGAGCACAACCAGTGTTCAGTGTTGTATAAACTTTTTCTTCATGCTTTAAAAAAAAGCCTGCAATATGAAGGTAACCAAAAGAGTACAAAGAATAATACAAGTAGTACCTGTGTATTTAAGAGATCAATTAATTAAGAGCTAAAGCTCTGCTACCACAACTGAATCTTCTAGGAATGTTCCCTCTCAACCTTGCTTCTGATTTTGGTGTTTATGATACTTGTGTGTTTTTCTAGACTTTTACTAAACATGTATGGTTTCCTAAACAAAATACCGTATTTTTTTTTTTGCATGGTTTTAAGTTTCATGTGAGTTTTTTAAATTTTTTATTAAAAAAAATTTTTTTAATGTTTATTTTTGAGAGAGCGAGTGAGCAAGCATGAGTAGGGAGGGGCAGAGAGAGAGACACACAGAATCTGAAGCAGGCTTCAGGCTCTGAGCTGTCAGCACAGAGTCCGATGCGGGGCTCGAAATCATGAACCACGAGATCATGACCTGAGCCCTAGTAGGACATTCAATCGATTGAGCCACTTGGGTGCCCCTGTGGCTTAAGGTTCTTTAACAGGTAAATGGCTAGCATCATGATGTGAAAGAATTGGGACACTGAAGACCAAGGGCTTTTTCTTTTTCTTTCTTTTTTTTTTTTTTTAAGTGGGCTTCATACCTGGTATGGAGCCCAATGTGGGGCTTTGAATTCATGACCCTGAGATCAAGAGTTGGACACTTACTGACTGAGCCACCTAGGTGCCCCATAGACTCTAGTTTTAGGTCACCATCTTGGGTAAAACTCTTCCTTTTTGTGAGCTGTTTCCCTTCTGTAAAACTAAGGTTGTACTAGATACGATCTCTAGGGGAGTGCTTCCAGTTCTTAATGCTCTGTGACTCTCCTAGTCCTAGTTGTCCAAAACTCATATTCTCTTGGATAGTGTTTTGCCTTTAGAGTGGATTGTGATCTCTTAATCACAAGACTCTCTGCTCTTTGATTAAAGTCAGCTGTAGGCTGCCTTGAGGCTAACACACCCTCTGTATAGTCTTGATGGTAATGAATTTTCTCTTTATTCTCCTAGCACTTCAAGTCATAATTATTTTTTCAGATACTTATTTCATGAGATTTAGAAATAGGTCCATAAACGTTATTAAGTGCAAGCTGGCTGGAAGTTGTATTAACCAGGTTGTCAGCAGAATAATGATAATGCAAACTGAGCCGAGATAAACTCCATTGTATTATAAGCACCTGGAAAGGTACAGAGTTTCTGATTCATCTTTATGCTTTCCACAGTGTCCAGAGAAAGAAACTAAGAAGTGTTTATTTATTTATTTAAAGATTGTATTTTTAAGTAATCTCTGTCCCCAATGTGGGGCTTGAAGTCACAGCCCCGAGATCAAGAGTCGCATGCTGCACCCACTGAGCCAGCCAGGCACCCCAAGAATTATTTCTACTGTTGAGTGCTTGCTCTACTACTAGGAACTCTACTAAAATTTAGACGTTTTTCTCATTTAATTATTGCAGCAGCTTATGAGGTAGTATTGCTCCTAATTTATAGATCAGGAAACAGGCTTACAAGAGAATGTTTTAAACTAATTTTTTTAACTTTTTATTTATTTTGACAGAGAGTGTGTAAGCAGGGGGTGGGCAGAGAGAATCCCAAGCAGGCTCTGCAATGTCAGCACATAGCCAGATATGGGACTTGATCCCACGAACCGTGAGACCAGATAAAAAAAAAATTAGATAAAAATTAAAAACATAAAAGATCAGATTAAAAAATAAAAAAAATGACTTGAGCCAAAGTCAAGAACTGGACGCTTAACTGACTGAGCCACCCTGGTGTTCCTTAAATTAATTTTTATGTGATTTCAGAGCTTGTAATTTTTCTTGCCACAGTATGCTGCTTAGCAAAGATGTTACAGCGTGTGCTCAATGAGTATTAACTGAGTGAAGTGTTTGTAAAATGTTTAAAAAAATTTTTAAGTACATTGTTTTATCTTTATGATAGTATTTTCAGAAGAGGGGAATGGCCAGTCTTGATAGGCCAAGTGAATGTCTTACTAATAGGACGTTGTCAAGGCAAGGTAACATGTTTTTGGTGATTGTGTTCCAAAATTAAAAATTCAATCAGGGAGGCGGATTAGAAGTTGTGGATAAGGAGGGTAGAAACCATAAAGACCTCTTTTCATTGTATACTCTTGTACAGTTTGACATTTTTTCTGTGTGTGTACTACTAAGAAGAAAAAAAACTAGGTAAAAAGAATTGAACAGTTTGCTTAGGCAAATAAAAGCTTAGTTAATACTCAACTTTCACAATTCTGTACCTGCTTTTCTCTTTTTTAAAGCTGTATATACATGACAACATGGATGAACCTTCAGATACTATGCTAGGTTACATAAACTATACGTAGAAGGCAAGTCTTATTATTCCACTTACATGAAATACCTAGAGCAGTCAGATTCATAGGGTAGAGTGTTCTGCGTGGGAGAGTTATTGTTTTATGGGCACACAGTTTTAGTTTGGGAAGATGGAAAAGTTCTGGAGATGGCTGGTGGTGATGGTTGTGTAACGGTGTGAATGTACTTAATACCACTGAACTGTACACTCAGAGATGGTTAAAATGTTTAATTTTGTTTATGTTTATTTTTCCATAATAAAACAAAATATGGCTAATAATTCATTTGTTTGTCATTCAGCAGACATGTACCTAGACACTGGGGATAACAGAAAGGAATTTAATTTGGTACTTGCCCTGAAGAAGCTATTTAGTACTAATATGACACAACTAGTGGTTTTCAAGGAAAGAGAGGTATTTTTTTTTTTTTTTTTTGCTTTTTTGGTAAATTTTTTATTTTTTTCTTTTTTATTAAATTTTTAAAATTTATTTTTTCTTTTTATTTTTTTACAGTTATTTATTTTTGATACAGAGAGACAAGGCACAAGAGGGGGAGGGGCAGAGAGAGGAGACACAGAATCCCAAGCAGGCTCTAGGCTCTGAGCTGTCAGCACAGAGCCCAACACTGGGCTCGAACTCACAAACCGCAAGATCATGACCTGAGCCGAAGTCAGACGCCCAACCTACTGAGCCATTCAGGCGCCCCATTAAAAAAAAATTTTTTTTTGAATGTTTATTTATTTTTGAGAGGGAGAGACAGAGCGTGAGCAGGGGAGGAGCAGAGAGAGAGGGAGACACAGAATCTGAAGCAGGCTCCAGGCTCCACACTGTCAGCACAGAGCCTGATGTGGGGCTCAAACTCACGAACTGTGAGATCATGACCTGAGCCAAAGTTGGACGCTCAACTGACTGAGCCACCCAGGTGCCCTTTTGGTAATTTTCTTTTAATGTTTATTTAAGAGAGAGTGTATGTGCACGATCAAGCCTGGAAGGGGTAGAGAGAGGGGGAGAGAGAATTAGAGCAGACTCCGTGCTGTCAGTGCAGAGCCCAGTACGAGGTTCAATCCTACAAACTGTGAGATCATGACCTGAGCTGAAATCAAGAATTGGATGCTCAAGGGGTGCCTGGGTGGCTCCGTTGGTTGGGTGTTCGACTTTGGCTCAGGTCATGATGCGGTTTGTGAGTTCGAGCCCCGCGTCGGGCTCTGTGCTGACATCTCAGAGCCTGGAGCCTGCTTCAGAGTCTGTGTCTCCCGGGCTCTCGGCTCCTCCCTTGCTCATACTTTGTGTCTCTCTGTCTCTCAAAAATAAGTGTTTATTAAAAAAAAAAAAGAATGGATGCTCGTGGCCCCTGGGTGGTTCAGTCAGTTAAGCATCTGACTTCGGCTCAGGTCATGATCTCACAGTTCGTGAGTTTGAGCTCCGCATCGGGTTCTGTGTTGACAGCTTAGAGCTGACCCTCCCCTGCTCTCTGACCCTCCCCTGCTCTCTTGTGCGTGCTTGCGCGTGCTCTCTCTCTCTCTCTCTCTCGAGAATAGATAAACGTTAAAAAAAAAAAAGAGTTGGACGCTCAACTGCCTGAATCACCCAGGAGCCTCTCGAGGAAATAGAGGTTTAAGTTTTCAGGAAGTGGTAGCTTGTAAAAGTTTTGCATTGTGATAAAAAGATGGGAAAGTAGCTCTTAGGAATTCCTTGGCAGTTTTATCTGCTGGTTGGTCCGGAGGATTCAGGTGAGAATGTTATGTTGCCCCAAGGTACTTCTGTGTAGCCTGAAAGCTTGATTTTAAAAACTACCAATCTGGGTAGAAACTGTCAGGTGTAGGGATGACATATTGATCCCTCTCTCTCTTGTAAATTGAGAACCTTGGCACAGAATAGTGGTGTCATTTAGGCAGCCAGCTCTTTCAGTCTGGGATCAAGTTAAGGCTTGGGTTTGTTGCCAGAGTTACTGCTTCTTTAAGAGGTTCTGAAGATGTATAATGGTCTTACCTTCCTAGTCTACCATAAAGACAAATTCTGAATTCTTGGGAGAAGAGACACAGTCATTGTTTAATGACCACATGACTACCGATATTAGCTGGTTGAAGTCTGGTCTTTTAACTCTGATTTTGACATTGGCCTGATTGATAATATTTATCTGTAGAGTGCTTAACATGTGCTACGTACTTTTTCAGGTACTTTACACATACATCATACATCAGTTCATTCCATTTTTGTAACAGCTCTTTGTAGCAGGAACCCATTTTACTGATGAGGAAACAGATAATGGGATTTAATAAAGTAACTTATCACAGGTGTCAAAATTACTGGCTGGTGGTGCTGGGGAATCAAAGGTAGTCAGCCTTTAAGCATGTGTTTTTTTCTTATTTATTGGGCCAGTGCTTTGGAAATTGCTTTGGGATGTTGATTACTAATTGTATTTGTCTTACTATAAGTTACTAGGTACAAGGATTAAAAAATGACAGTTTTTACCATTTGAGACCCCTACGGTTTTGAGAATTACTGCTCATTAAGGGTTTATTCTTGTATGGCCATTTGTACTAAATGCCTTTGTTAATAAGCAAAGGATGTAGGGACATCTTTGTGGCTCAGTTGGTTAAGTGTCTGACTCTTGATTTTGGCTCAGGTCATGATCTCACTGTTCGTGAGATCAAGCCCCATGTTGGACTCTGTGCTGACCGCATGGAGCTTGCTTGAAATTCATTCTCTTGCTCTCAAATAAATAAACTTAAAAGAAAAAGAAAAAATAAGCAAATGATGTAGAACCAGAGTTGGTACACTTTTTCTCTAACGGTTCTGAAAATACTTTAGGCTTTGGAGGCCAAGAGGCAAAACTGAGGCTATTAATGTGAGTACTTAAATAACCGTAGAGAAAGCAAATGTTCTCTAAATATTTTTGTTTTATTAAAATTTTTTTTTAATGTTTTTATTTATTTTTGAGACAGAGAGAGACAGAGCATGAGTAGGGGAGGGGGAGAGAGAGAGGGAGACACAGAATCCGAAGCAGGCTCCAGGCTCTGAGCTGTCAGCACAGAGCCCGACGCTGGGCTCGAACTCACAGACCGTGAGATCATGACCTGAGCCGAAGTCGGACACTCAACCGACTGAGCCACGCAGGTGCCCCCCCCCAAAATTTTTTTTAATGTTTGTTTATTTATGAGAGAGAGTGGGAGGGGGTGCACAGAGAGAGGGAGTCAGAGGATCTGAAGCATATTTCTTTCATACTGACAGCAGAGAGCCTGGCGGGGGGCTTGAACTCATGAACCGTGAGATCATGACCTGAGCTGAAGGTGGATGCTTAACCGACTGGTCCACGTGGGCACTGCTATTTTATCTTTTTTTAAAATGTTTATTTATTTGGAGAGAGAGAGCATGTGTGAGAGTGTGAGAGGGGCACAGAAAGGGGAAGAACTCCAAGCAGTCTCCACAGGCAGTGCAGAGCCTTACCTGGGGCGCGTTCTCATGAAGTGTGAGATCATGACCTGAGCTGAAATCAAGAGTTGAATGCTTGACTGAGCTACCCAGGTGCTTCCTTTTTTTAAGTATCTCTGTACCCAGTATGGGGCTTGAACTCACGACTCCGAGATCAAGAGTTGCATGCTCTACCAACTGAGCCAGCCAAGCGCCCTGAGAAAACAAATATTTCATTGGCAGAATTCAAAATATAATAGTTGAGTACAGTTTTTGTAAGGCAGCTGTGTTACAAGAGTGGAATTCACTTTGGGGGATACCATTTCGTGTCACTGGGGTTCAAAGTTAGCTTTACCTATCGACATGGATGGCAAGTGTTCATTTGTTCATACAGAAATCTGTAGTGAAGATTTCACATATGTGTCTTTGAAAATGTCTTTACACAGACAGGTACTGCCAAATATTAATATTAATCCATGAGCATATGATTTTTTTGAGCATATGGTTTATTTGGGCACATTCATCATTTGGAAGGCAATTACAGAATTCTGTTAGATTCATTTCTTGATATTTGCCTTTTTGTATGCCATTAACACTGCAAAGTATTCATTTCCAGTGGAAGATTAGATGGAAGCTGCTGCTGCTTTTTTTTAAAATAGCCTCCGTGCCCAGCATGGAGCCCAATGTGGGGCTTGAACTCAAGATCCTGATATCAAGAGTCAGATGCTTAACCCACTGAGCCCACTTCTTTTTTTTTTTTAAAGATTTTATTAAAACATTTTTTATCAACTTTTTTTTTTTTTATTTTTTTTATTTTTGGGACAGAGAGAGACAGAGCATGAACGGGGGAGGGGCAGAGAGAGAGGGAGACACAGAATCGGAAACAGGCTCCAGGCTCTGAGCCATCAGCCCAGAGCCCGACGCGGGGCTCGAACTCCGGGACCGCGAGATCGTGACCTGGCTGAAGTCGGATGCTCAACCAACTGTGCCACCCAGGCGCCCCTTAAAAAATTTTTTAATGTTTATTTTTGAGAGAGAGACCACATGCAAGCAGAGGAGGGGCAGAGAGAGAGGGAGACACAGAGTGAATCCGAAGCAGGCTCCGAGCCATCAGCACAGAGCCTCAAGTGGGGCCCGAACTCATGAGACATGAGATCATGACCTGAGCCGAAGTTGGATGCTCAACCGACTAAGCCACCCAGGTGCCCCATTAAAGATTTTTTAAAATAATCACACCCAACGTGGGGCTCAAACTCACAATCCTGAGAACAGGAGCCACAGGCTCCACTGGCTGAGTCAGCCAGGCGCCCCTAGATGGAAACTTCTCAGTTTCACAGAGAGATTTTCAAAGATGGAGATTTACTTTGCACTTTAATTAAGATTGGAAATACGCTGGAAGTGTAGTTTGAGTTAAAATATGTCTGCTTCAGATTTTTGTGGGAACAGAGAGATCTCATTGCTTGTGTTAACTTTTGACAGTACAGGAAGTGAATGAAATAATTTGACATTACTTGAAGTTAAAACAGTGTTTACTTAAAAAAAATTTTTAAGTAAAAAATAAAATTTTTTAAGTAAAATAAAAAATTCAAGTTTATTTTTGAGAGAGAGAGAGAGTGTATGTGTGTGTGTGCACATGATCGAGGGAGAAGCAGAGAGGGAGACACAATCTGAAAGCAGGCTCTAGGCTCTGAGCTGTCAGCACAGAGCCTGGTGGCGGGCTCGAACTCACCAACCGTGAGATCATGAGCTGAAGTCGGACGCTCAGCCGACTGAGTCATCCAGGCGCCCCATGTTTACTTTTGTTCAAATTAATTTGCCATAGTAATCATTCCCATAAAAATGCTATTTTGCCTTATAACTTTTTATTGAATTCATTAAGAAACATTAGCAAGTCTGCAACAAAAGTTAATTTTCAAAGCTTTTCAGTATTCAATAATAATGTTGAAGGGTGGTTTTTTAAGAAAAAAATACAGATTAAAAAAAATTACAACTAGGGGTGCCTGGGTGGCTCAGTTGGTTGAATGTCCAACTCTTCATTTCTGCTCAGGTCATGATCTCACGCTCTTGAGATGCAGCCCCACATCCTGCTCTGCTCTGGGTATGGAAACTGCTTGAGATTCTCTCTTCCTCTCCCTCCGCTCCTCCCCCGCACATGCTTTCTCTCTCTCAAAAAAAAAAAAAAAAAAATCACAGTAAAATTTTACTGCTGCTAAGCCATTGAACTGCTGTTGGTAGTGCAAATCAGGATCCACCTTCTATTTCTGACAAAAACTCACAAAACTGACAACGGTTAAATCTACAAAAGTGAATTGAGAGTGAATGGAGGTTACTCTTAACAATACTGGCTCAACATGTAATGAAAAGTTTTTTGCAGAGTACCTGCTGGTGAATAGTACAGTGAATAACCATATGCTTGAAATACCTTACATTTTCACAAGCTCTGTAAATTTATCCAATTATGCCCTTCTCTAGACATATTTTTACTACGGTCATTTGTGACACATCTTAGCAGATTCAAATTCAGGTTGTATTAGTGTTCTTTCAGTGTCTTTGAAAGGTTCTTACCTGTAGTTGTTCCCCATAGACTATTCATAGAGGCTAACTCTTCAGTTAGTTCACACTGGGCATTGACCTTCTCCAGTAAAAAGCTAAGCAGTGTCAATAATTGTTGAATCAAGAACCAAGGAACACCACTGAAATCACTCCTCCACCCCCCCCCCCGCCTTTAGCAAATGTTCTATTGTTGAGTAGTTTCAGATTTGCAGAAAATCTGAGAAAATAGTACAAAAGGTGTCCATATACCCGTACCCCTGTTAACAGAGTAGTATGGTACACTGGTCCCAACTAACAAACCAGTGTTGATGCATTCTTGCTAACTGAAGTCCATACTTTGTTCACATTTTCTTAGTTTATACCTAATGACCCTTTTCTGTTCCAGGATCACATCTAGGATATATATTTAGTTGTCATGTCTCCTTAGGCTCCCCTTGGCTGGTACACCTTTTCAGACTTTTATTATTTTTGGTGACTTTGACCGTTTTGAGGAGTTAGATACTTTGCTAGTTTTGAGGAGTTAGATACTTTGCTAGTTAGATACTTTGTAGAATGTCCCTCGGTTGGAATGTTTCTCATGATTAGACTGGTGTTAATGGGTTTTGGTGATAAAAGACCACAGAGATGAGGTATCATTTTCATCACGTCGTATATATAAGGAGTACATGCTATCAACATAATTTATTGATTTGTTTTTTATTTTTTTAAATTTTTGTTAAAAATTTTTTTCATGTTTCTTCATTTTTGAGAGAGAGACAGAGTGTGAGCAAGGGGAGGGGCAGAGAGAGAGGGAAACACAGAATCTGGAGCGGGCTCCAGGTTCCAGGCTGTCAGCACAGAGCCCAGCGTGGAGCTCGAACCCACAAACGATGAGATCATGACCTGCACAATGAGATCATGACCTGAGCTGAATGAAGTCAGTCACTCAACTGACTGAGCCACCCAGGCGCCCCTGGTTTTTTTTTTTTGTTTGTTTGTTTAATTAAGAAAGGTTTTTTGGGGGAGAGAGAGTGCGTGCACAGGAGGGTCAGAAGGAGAGGTGAGAGAGAGTCCTAAGCAGGAGGTGCACTGTCAGTGTGGAGCCCATCCTGAAGCTCGAACCGATAAACCCTGAGATCATGACCTGAGCTGAAATCAAGTTGCATGCTCAATCGGCTGAGCTACCCAGGTGCCCCCATACTGTAATTTTGGAAGGAAATCACTTGGCTCACCCCACTCCACTTAAGGAATGGAGGAGAGCTATGTTCCACCTTCTGGAGGGTGAAATATATACGTAAATTATTTGGAATTCTGCACGAATGATTGGTTTATTTTCATCCATTTATTTAAATCCATATAGACTCATGGATATTGTATTCTTTGAGTTATCCACGACTACATTTTAATCAATTTTTTTTCTGATTTGACTTGAAAACTCATTTGGGCAGGAATGTCCTTTTGACGTACACATTATGATGTATTGTTTGTTATGCAGTCCTTGCTTTCTGGCACTACAAGATATTCCAGGCTTATCCAGTGTATTCCTTGCCTCAGCCCTAGAGTCCGTCACTTCTCCCAGAAGCCTTTGTTTCTTTTATTGGAGAATATTATTAGAAATCAAGGTCTGGGGGCACCTGGGTGGTTCAGTCAGCTGGGCGTCTGACTCTTGATTTTGACTCAGGTCGTGATCTCATGGTTCGTGGAATTGAGTCCCACGTCAGGCTTTGCGTTGATGGTGTGGAGCCTGCTTGGAATTCTCTTTCCTCTCTCCCTCTCTCTTTCTCTCCTCCCCCTGCTTGTGCTCTCTCTCTCTAAATAAATGTTAAAAAAAGTCAAGGTCTGGGTGCTAGGTGTATTCATTGCTACTGGGATGTTATTGCTCATAGGTCTTTTCAGCTGACAAAGTAAGGAAAGGTATGTATGTATACGTAATCGAAAATGTGTGTATAATACATTTTGTATACATAGAGAAGTATCTAAATATTTCTGATGTTCCTGTGCGTATTCATTTGTATCTGTCTAAACAGGAGTTTATATTGGTATCTCCACTTTTAATAATTTTAGTTTTAAAGATTTTATTTTTAAGTAATCTCTACACCCAACCTGGGGCTCAAACTCAACAACCCCACGATCAAGAGTTGTGTGTGGTACTAACTGAGCCTGCCAGGCGCCCCTTGATAGCTCCACTTCTAAGCCAGTACCGTTGGATCATTCTAGCCTTTCCCTCCTTTCTTGTCTGTGACGTCCGATTCCCAACAGTGAGAAATTTGGTTCTCACCATTTGCCATCCATTTATTTATTATAATTCCACTATACATGTGTAATTGTTTAAGAATCGTTACCCCATACCCCCATGGGAAACAACTTTAACAACTAGAATACAGTGGTTATGTGCAGTTCCTTTTGCTGTTAGTTTTCCCTGTTCCACTCCTTTCATAGTTACTTAGGTCAGCTCCTTTTCCCTCCACTTGCTTTATTTTTTAATTGACTACTAATGTTGCTCCCATTGTCCTCAACCCTTACAGTCAAAAGGCTAATAGTCTTAAATGAGTTCATTTTCTTTCTTTTTTTTTTTTAATTTTATTTTTTTAGATTTATATCCAAATTAGTTAGCATATAGTGCAACAGTGATTTCAGGAGTAGATTCCTTAATGCCCCTTACCCATTTAGCCCATCCCTCCTCCCACACCCCCTCCAGTAACCCTCTGTTTGTTCTCCATATTTATGAGTCTCTTATGCTTTGTCCCCCTCCCTGTTTTTATATATTTTTGTTTCTCTTCCCTTATGTTCATCTGTTTTGTCTCTTAAAGTCCTCATATGAGTGAAGTCATAGGATATTTGTCTTTCTCTGGCTAATTTCACATAGCATAATACCCTCTAGTTCCGTCCATGTAGTTGCAAATGGCAAGATTTCATTCTTTTTGATTGCCGAGTAATGCTCCATTGTGTGTATATATATTCTCCACATCTTCTTTATCCATTCATCCATCGATGGACATTTGGGCTCTTTCCATACTTTGGCTATTGTTGACAGTGTTGCTGTAAACATTGAGGTGCATGTGTCCCTTCGAAACAGCACACCTGTATCCCTTGCATAAATACCTAGTAGTGCAATTGCTGGGTCGTAGGGTAGTTCTATTTTTAATTTTTTGAGGAACCTCCATACTGTTTTCCAGAGTGGCTGCACCAGTTTGCATTCTCAATGAGTTCATTTTCTATGGACGCATTTCTCTGGCTGCTGCCGCAAACATGATTTGATCAACCCACTAAATAAATGGCTTTCCTTGTTAAGCTGACAAATGAACCACTCAGAAACTTACTTTGGTTGTAGCTTCATTTTTATTTTTTGTTTTTGTGAAGGTTTTCTGTTGTGATGAGATACTCTTTAAATTTTTTTTTTAATGTTTGTTTTTGAGAGAGGGAGAGAGAGAAACATGAGTTGGGGAGGGGCACAGAGCGACATAGAATCCGAAGTGAGCTTCAGGCTCTGAGCTGTCAGCACAGAGCCCAACACGAGGCTTGGGCCCATGAGCTGCAAGATCATGACCTGAGCTGAAGCTGAACGCTTAACTGAGCCACCCAGGCGCCCCAAATTTTCTAATCTTCCTAGTAAAATTCTGTGAAATGGGATTATTGTGATGAGTTCTTAGTTTGGTAATGTTGATGGATATTGTTTTCTTGGTACAGCCATGGTGCTTTTTCATAATAGACAGTGTTTTGCCATATAAGTTGTTAAAATAATCCACACTTCACACTTGCCCTTAAATGGGTAACATTCAAAGTCCACTTTTGTCATCGTTTTTTTTTAATGTTTGTTTTGGGGAGAGAGAGCGCATGTGTGTGCACACACACATGTACGTGTGGGAGGGGTAGGGGCAGAGAGAGAGAGGGAGACAGAGGTTCTGAAGCAGGCTCTGCACTAACAGCGCAGAGCCCAATGTGGGGCTTGAACTCATGAACCATGAGATCATGACCTGAGCTGAAGTCGGTTGCTTAACCAACTGAGCCACCCAGGTGCCCTGGCTTCTTGTTTCAACATCTGGATATACACTGGTAATTTAAAAATAATAAAATGACGGGGCGCCTGGGTGGCGCAGTCGGTTAAGCGTCCGACTTCAGCCAGGTCACGATCTCGCGGTCCGTGAGTTCGAGCCCCGCGTCGGGCTCTGGGCTGATGGCTCAGAGACTGGAGCCTGTTTCCGATTCTGTGTCTCCCTCTCTCTCTCTGCCCCTCCCCCGTTCATGCTCTGTCTCTCTCTGTCCCAAAAATAAATAAACGTTGAAAAAAAAAAATTAAAAAAAAAATAATAAAATGTGATATGACAGAATGCATGGTACTTTTGAACTACTCTTGGGCCATAACCACTTCACTGAAATTTGTAGTAGTGCGAAGTGGTAAGACCACTATGTGCAGTCTCTCTTGCAACTACTCAACTCTGCTGTTGTGTGAAAGCAGCTATCTGTAAACGAAGGAATGTGGCTCTGTTCCAATAAAACTATTCATAGATGCTGAAGTTACAATTTCATAGAATTTTCACACATCCTGAAATACTCTTGATTTTTTTCAACCATTAAAAAATGTAGAAATCATTCTTAGCTCGTGGGTGGTAAAAAAAAAAAAAAAAAAAGTTGGGCTAGATTTGGTCTGAGTGCATCATTTGCTGACCCCTTAATGTAGAAGCCTCTGCATACATGACCCATTTGGAAGTATCTCTCTTTACAAAGCCATATGTAGTAATGTCACCAGCCTTGGATTCATTCTCCATTCTGATTGATGCCATGGAAGGAACTTAAAGCAGACATTGCACAGTTTTCTGTGCTAAAACACTAAAGGTTTGTCAGCTATCATAATCTCCTCAATCCCTACTATTTTTTTCAAGGGGAAGTAGCTAATGTTAAATATTGTTCTTTGGTGGATACTTTGGGTAAACTCGAATAGAAGACACTGTGCTCTTTTGTTCACTTTTATTGGTATCCTCATGCTGTTTTAGTCTTTAAGGTAGTACACATGCAAGTAATACTTGGTGGTTTAAAGGAGACTAGCTCTGAACTCTGGTTCATAGGAGCGTGCAAGGTCATCTATGTTCTTAATCTCAGTAAAAGATTACTGTGGGTGCCTGAGGTGAGATAAGAAAAAAAAATTAAGTCTTCAACCATAGCGGGGTACGAATTCTGCGGTCCTAAGAATATTAGTGTTTATCCTTTGGTCGGGTTTAGGAACTGTGTTGTAACTCAAGGTCTGGTAATATCTGGAACACGGGAGTCTTCCGAGATACCCTCTAGTCTAAGCCACTCCTGTCCTTTACCTGGATTATTATAGGCAATATCTCCCAATTTCTTCTGACCTTGCTACACTCAGCAGCCAAAATGACCCTTTTAAAACATAATTCTCAGCATGTTAACTCATCCACTGAAAACACTCCAGTGGCTGCCCACATTATCCAGAAGAAAACCAAAGTCCTTAAAATGGCTTGCAAGGCCCTGTTCACCCATGTCTCTGTGCCGCCAACTTCCTCCTAGAATGTAAGCTCCAGAAATGAAGAGATTTTTAGACTGTTTAAACACCATTGCCTAGGATAGTGCCTGGCAATGTGTTAGGTACTTAATAAATTTTTGTTTGGTAAGTGGACAGTTAGAAGGGAAATTGTGTAGAAGGGGAAAAGCTATATTGTTGGCAGTGTCAGAGTGTCCCAGCTAATAGTCTACTGGTATTTGACCAAGGGAGGTTTAGAGACAAGCTGCAAAGTATGACTATGTCCAGATGACACAGGACGAGTTGGGGAGGGCGCATAAAAACTGGTGGCAGGGGTGACTCAGGGCTTCATGTGTCTCCTCACTGTCACAGAATAACTAAGGGCTAGGTCCTTAGATTTGCTTCTCCACCCATTGCAACAGTGGAAGATTGAAGACTTGCTGGGGTGATAAAATTCTTTCCAGTGTCCAAGAGGAGGTTGATTAATAGGAAACACGATGGGGTAGTAAAATGGAAGGAAGGGGAAGTGTGTGTGTGTGTGTGTGTGTGTGTGTGTGTGTGTGTGTGTGTGTGTGAGAGCGAGAGCGAGAGAGCGAGCGTGAGCGAACTATTTGGTTAGAATCATAAGGATGGGTATATTGGATCAGTCCGTTTCTTTAATTCAGTTCATTACAGATTAAGCGGTTCTCAATCCTGGAGCAGTCATTGGGATTTCCCTGCAGCTGACTGATATGAGCACCTGTGCCTCTGCAGTTAAAAACAAGGAAATTTTGGCTGATGTAACCTAGGAATACGTTCTAAGAATAAGCCGCAAGAATATATGGAAAAATATTTTGCAAGAAAGTTTTTTAAAGTGCTGTGTTTTTACCATTTATCAACTAAGATGTAAACGCTGTCATTATTTTGGTAAAGTGTCTGATGGAATACTAATTTTGTCTTAATAAAATTGTCTTATCCTGTTTTAAGAGTAGGTTTTTATGGCCACTTCCTAATGTTAATTACGCGTTTACTTTTGGCATTGGTCAAGATTTTATTGCTTGGGTTTTCAGTTTACTAAGCAAATACATATCATTGTTAGGTATATAGAGTTTGCAGCCCTTTGAGGAAAATTGACATTGGTGGATACAATGAGATGAATCTAAGTGGAGACACACCTAGGGTAACAACAAGAAGCAGTACCTAACTCAGCCTGAGTGCACCAGGGGCAGCTTGCTGGGGGAGGAGACCCCTGTAAGAATGAGTAGGAGTTTGGTTGGTGGGAGGGGAGGAGGCATTCTAGGCTGAGGGTTCCACATGTACCAAGAGACCATAGCTTAAGGAAATACATTCCTTTCTTTCCTGGCTAATTGGGCAAGGATTCTGCTATGTGCAAACCACAGATTTCAGAGAAAGTTAAGGTGGGTGTCCTTAATTGAGTGAATGCTGAACAAGTGAAAAAAGAGATTGTTAAGACTGCATCTTCAGATTATTTGAATTTTGAGTGCTTCCTACTGTATAGCAATGTGAACAAATGATAAAGCTTTAACAATGTAGGAGTAAGGACATTAACTACATACTTTCTGATCTGGGAACTTTGTTTTCCTATTTGTTTTGGATAACACTACATAGCTTTGATATATGGCCATGTTAGTAATGTTTAGATAGGGGAATATTTAAACCACTGGATCAGAAGGGTTCTCTTGTGCTTTGAGGGATGAGGATGAGGAGTTGTTTTAACTTGAAATGTATCTGTTAAATTCACTTTGGCATACCTCAGTTAAATTTTTTTGTTTCAAGTAATCTAAATGTTCTGAAGTAATTCTCCAGGTTAAATTATGGAGTTTGCCAGTCAGTCTTTCATAATGCAAATTGTAGCACCTGAAACACTGCCAGTGAGAGTATCAGGATACAAGAGGAAGGTTTTAGCTTTCCATTCTGCAGCCTTACTCCAGGGGGTTGGATGCATGAAAACGTGTGTGAGACAGAAGACCTCTGGGCCAGCATTCTTTGAGAAAGAAACCTGTGTCCACTGGGAGTGAAGTTGAGGGTTAAAGTAGAGGTTTTGTTGGGCGCCTGGGTGGCTCAGTTGGGTAAGCGTCCGTTCAGCTCAGGTCAGGATCTTACAGTCCGTGAGTTCGAGCCCTGTGTCAGGCTCTGTGCTCCCCTGCTCATGCTCTGTCTCTCTCTGTCTCAAAAATAAATTAAAAAAATTTTAAAAAGTTAAAAAAAAAAAGTAGAGGTTTTGTTTAGAGATTTCTAGCATCTGTATTTCAGGATACAATCTGCAAGGTTTGTTTGGGTAAGTGTCTTATCACTGCTTGTTTCTTCTCGTTCCAGAATAGTATCCTGACTTTGTAAATTGGAGAAGCCAGTGACACTGCCAGTGTTCTTTTCAGGTAGTGTCTTTGGGATCCGGTGCAAGTCGAATCATTGTTTAAATAAGGTAAATGCATGGTGGTAAAAGGAACTAATAATTACTTCATTGGCTTATAAAACCAGTCTTGTGTTAAGAGGTAAGGAATCGAGAAGATTCCTTACTGGAAGTCCTGGGTTCTTGTTAAGCAATGCTTATTTTTCAGCTTAATAAACTGAAACAAGATGATAAAGTAGTTCTGCTCTCCTCTCTGATTCTATTCTAAGTTGTAGAATTGGCACTTACCTTTTTTATTTTAACTAACTTTTGAGTCCTTTAATAACGCATGTTTATTCATTAGGAAATACTGAAAAAAATCATCCATAAACTTGACGTATGTATAATCATTGTTAATATTTTGGTGAATAGTCTCCTTCCATGCATGTGTTATTTGGATGTGTGTGTGTTTAACAAAACCGGGGCTGGACTTTTTTTGTCTCACCTGGTTCTTGTTAACAAGAGCAAGTCTTTCCCTGTTTGCATTTTTAAGTGACTCATGGCATTTCATCATCATGGATGTGCCATATAATTTAAAATTACCTTGGGGCGCCTGGGTGGCGCAGTTGGTTAAGCGTCCGACTTCAGCCAGGTCACGATCTCGCGGTCCGTGAGTTCGAGCCCCGCGTCAGGCTCTGGGCTGATGGCTCAGAGCCTGGAGCCTGTTTCCGATTCTGCGTCTCCCTCTCTCTCTGCCCCTCCCCCGTCCATGCTCTGTTTCTCTCTGTCCCAAAAATAAATAAACGTTGAAAAAAAAAATTTAAAAAATAATTTAAAATTACCTAACTAGTTCCTTTTTGGTAGACATTTAGGCTTTTCTCGCATTTTTCTCTGTCTTGGATAACTGTGTAATAGACATGAATAAATTCATGAATGCATTTGATTTCCTTAACTTTAGAAAGCATTTTATATGTTGTACTTTTTTCTTTTTATTAACGTACAGAAACCCTTTCTAGTCCCTAATGCAATCACTTTCAACTCTACCATTTCTTTTGATATTGCCTTTAAGTAATAAGCTTATTTTGCTACTTACTGATTTTCTAGTTTTTGGTATTATGTGTTACCTCCCCCACCTTGGATAGTAGTGGTTTCTAATACAATCCTAATTGGCTAGTATTCACTGTTGACAGTATTATGGTTGTGTATAACTTATTCACAGCCAAGTCATGTTACATGCTATGGTTAATTTTCCTGTTCTGCATAACTTTTCATTTTCTTAAAAAAATTTTTTTTTAATATTTATTCATTTTTGAGAGGGAGAGATAGAGTGCAAGTGGGGGAGGGGCAGAGAGAGAGGGAGACACAGAATTGGGAGCAGGCTCCAGGCTCTGAACTGTCAGAACTCACGAACCATGAGATTGTGACCTGAGCTGAAGTCAGGCACGTAACTGACGGAGCCACCCAGGCGCCCCTTGCATGACTTTTTATTTTCTCTGTTGCTAATAAAGATCTTTTTTTTTGGTCTGTTTTGCTTAATTTCTATTTTTCCTCAGTTATTCCTCTTTAAACTCTACCCAGAAGTGTAAATCTTCCTTGATACTTTAAATGTTTTAGCTATATGACAAATTTTATCTTCCTGGAGATACCTTCTAATCTGCTCCATTCTGGATATTCTCAAGGTAGCTGCCCAGCCGTCATACTTGCTGTCTCAGCATCATCATCCTCATGATTTTTCCTGTGTCTCTTGTGCTAGATCCCATTATCTTTTCCCACATCCTTTCCTTCTTGATCGAATCTCTTGTTTTGGAGAAGCGCCATTCTCCGTTGGCTTTCTGAGAAAAGGGTCCACAAGAGGTAAATTGTTTAGACATACATGTCTAAAAATGCCTTTACTCTGCCTTAATATTGATTATTAGTTTGGCTGGGTTTAGAGTTCTAGTTGGAACATAATATTCCTTCAGATTTTTAAGATCCTGTTCTATTGCCTGTTGGCTTTCACTGTTGATGAGATGTAAGTTACCTTTGACCCCTGAAACTTCAGAACTTCTCTTTCTCAGCTTTCTGAAATCTTACGACGATGTTCTTGGTGTGGCTGTTTTCATCTAATGTGCTGGTCTCTTAATGGACTGAAACTTAAAAGTCCCCCAGTTCCAGGAAATTTTCAGGAATTATGTTGTTGATTTTTCTCCCCTTTATTTTTGCTACTGTTTTGTGGAATTATTATTAATTGGATGTTGTATCTTTTGGGTTGATCCTGTAAATTATCTTTTTTTCTGCTATTTCCATCTCTTTATTTTCTGGGTTGCATTTTCTAACCTTTGTTGTTTTTATCATTTATGTTTGTGTATATATATATATATATATATTTTTTTTTTTTTTTTCCACATTCATCAGCTTTTTTCTTGTTGAGAGAGAGTGTGCACGAGCGGGGGAGGGGGCAGTGAGGGAGGGAGAGAGGGAATGAGAGAAAGAGAGGGAGAATGAAAATCTTAAGCAGGCTCCATGCTCAGCACGTGGCCCCACATGGGGCTCCATTCCACGACCCTCGGATCATGACCTGAGCTGAAATCAAGAGTCAGACACTCAATAGACTGAGCCACCCACCCAGATGCCCCTTATCAACTGTTTAAAAAAGTAATCTCTGTCCAGCATGGGGTTTGAACTCACGACCTCAAGATCAAGAGTTGCTGTACTGACACAGCCCACCAAACACCCCCATATTCATCAATATCTTTATTTACTCAGTTCTTCATATAACTCTAAACAACTGCAGTCCCTACAAAAATATAGTTATGCCCTTCATACATATGCAGAAGCTTGTGTCTTCAAGACAAGCTGGAAATCATTTTTTTTTTGTTTTGTTTTTAAATTTTGAGAGGGTTGAGGAGAGGCAGAGAGAGAGAGAATCTGGAGAAGCAGGGCTTGATCTCACAAACCGTGAGATCAAGACCTGAACCAAATCCAGAGTCAGACACTTAACCAGGCTGAGTCCCCCAGGCAGTAGTTAGTTCTTAAATTGTCCCATGTGAGTCAGAGATTCCAGCTGCAGTTAACTACAAACCTTCCTTCCCACCTCTTATGAAGGCTTTTCAATTTACTGACATCATGGATGATGATATTTATTTTATAGTGGTAAGAACATTTAAGATGAGATCTATCCTCTTAACAAATTTTTAAGCATATGGTACATTATTGCTGACTGTAGATACAGTGTTGTACAACAGATTTCTAAAGCTTATTTATCTTACGTAACTGAAACTTGATGTGCTTGATTAGTACCTGCCCATTTCCCTCTCCCCCCAGCGCTCTGACAACAGCCATTCCACTCTGAATCAGTGAGTTTGTCTCTTTTAGATACCTCATATAAATGGAATCAGCCAGTATTTGTCTTTTTGTGACTGGCTTATTTTACTTAGCGTAACGTCCTCAAGGTTGGTGCATGTTGGCACACATTGCAGAATTCTTTTTTTTTAAGGCTGAATAGTATTCCATTGTATGTATATACCATGTTTTCTTTATCCATTCATCTGTTGTTGATGGACATTTAGATTCTTTCCCATCTTGGCTATTGTGAATAGAACTTCAGTGAATGGGAGTGCTGACATCTCTTTGAGGTCTAGATTTTGCTGCTTCTGGATAAATACCCAGAAGTGGGATTGCTGAACATGTGTTCTTACATGTTTAGTTTTCAAGAGCTCCCTTTTGTTCTCTGCAGCAGAGAAGTGAAATAGTTCAGTATTTAAGATTGTGGATCATTTCCTCATGTAAAATGTGGGTAATAATAGTGTGTACCTCATAGCAGTGTTGTAAGCTCAGTGAATTAATGTATGTGAAGCATTTAGAGAAGTGCCTGGTTATTTTTTTTTATTATTATTACTATATTCCTGTCCGCTTATGATGGATAGAATATCTTTTATCTCTGAGAAAATTAATAAATAGGCTTACATAGGCTTATCAAATAGACACTAATATTTTCTTTTTTTTCCAATTAAAAAAAAAAGGTTTTTTTTTTAATGTTTATTTATTTTTGAGAGAGACAGAATGCGAGTGGGTTGGGGCAGAGAGAGAGGGAGGCACAGAATCTGAAGCAGGTTCCAGGCTCTGAGCTGTCAGCACAGAGCCCGATGTGGGGCTCGAACTCACAGACTGTGAGATCATGACCTGAGCTGAAGTTGGACACTTAACGGACTGAGCCACCCAGGTGCCCCTTAAATTTTTTTTTTTTTTAACGTTTATTTATTTTTGAGACAGAGACAGAGCATGAACGGGGGAGGGTCAGAGAGAGAGGGAGACACAGAATCGGAAGCAGGCTCCAGGCTCTGAGCCATCAGCCCAGAGCCCAACGCGGGGCTCGAACTCACGGACTGCGAGATCATGGCCTGAGCCGAAGTTGGACGCTTAACCGACTGAGCCACCCAGGCACCCCTAAATTTTTTTTTTTTAATGTTTATATTTATTTTTGAGACAGAGCAAGACAGACCATTGAGCGGGGGAGGGGCAGAGAGAGAGGGAGACACAGAAAGCAAAGCAGTCTCCAGGCTCTGAGCTGTTTTGTTAGCACAGAACCCGACGCAGGGCTTGAACCCACGAACTGCGAGACCATGACCTGAGCTGAAGTCGGACACTTAACCAACTGAGTTACCCAGGTGTCCCTGACAGGGAGGGTATACTTCTAAACTTTTTTTTTAAGTTTTTTGTTTGTTTATTTATTTTGAGAGAGAGCGCGCGCACGCACATACAAGCAGAGGAGGGGCAGAAAGGAGGAGAGACAGAATCCCAAGCAGGCTCTGCACCATCAGTGTGGAGCCCAATGTGGGGCTTGAACTCACGAACTGAGATCATGACCTGAGCCGAGATCAAGAGTTAGATGCTTAACTGACTGCGCCAGCCAGGCACCCTGAAACTTTGTATTTTGTTCCATTTATTTCTCTAATCTTGTACTGATACTCAGTGTTTTTATTATTGTAGCCTTATTTCATCTTTTAGTTAGTGGTATAAGCCTTTCTTTCTTCTCCACCCTGAGCAAACAAAGTATAATTATTTCCATATTTCATGTTTTTATCCATACAGAAATATGGCAGTTCTTCAAGAGACTTAAGTGTTGATAATTAGAAAATAAAGACTAGAAGGGAATGTACATAGGAAGCCAGTTGCACAGTGTTTCAAATAAGCGTACTGGATTTTAACCTCCTTTGTCTTTGAAGGCTGCTTTGGAATTTTTTGATTCATTCAGTCAGTATCCCCTTGAGTCCTTATTACTGTGCCTGCTTTCTGTGCTGGGGATACCAGCAGTGAGCATGGAAGGCAGACAGGACTTGTGTTCTTGGGGGGCTTGCTTTCTAGTTTGGGGAGGCAGATAAGATAATTTCAGATTTTCCTAAGTATCAGGAATGAAATAAATAGGACAGCCAGATAAATTGGGGGTGGGGGAGCAGTGAGGTTTCATTTAGATAATATACTAAAGGAAGGCCTTTTCAAGTAGCTGAGATCAGCAGGATGGGAAAGAAGCCAGCCATGCTGGGGACTGCAGAAGAGTTCATTTGAAGACAATGGCAAGTGGAAAGGTGCTGGGACTGTAAATGCCTGCCTTGTTCAAGGAACAGAAAGAAGGCCATTGTGCCTGGGAGAGAGTGGTTTGAGATGGTGTTGGACAAGTAGGCAAGGGCCACATCACTTAGTATATTGAAACTATGGCAAGCCTGATCTTCCATACCTAAATGATGAATTCAGTTTTGTTCCTTTATTAAAAAACTAAACAAGATGTTCTAGGAAATAAATAGACCTATTTCTATAGGTAGTTTATATGCTGTTCCTAAAGGAAATCCCAGAGAGCGGAGCTGTATTGATCACATAATATGCGAACCAAGTTCTGGTTGGGTGTTTGGATCTAACTGGGGTTGGGGTAGTTGTGTTGTCTTTAAATTTAGATAGCTTCGAATGGTGCCTTAATTCACTTTAATGGAAGCAGTGGGTTGGGTTCTTCTTGGTTCCTTCTGTAGACTCAGGTGACTGATAAAATCCAAAATGAAATCATTTTTGGTTTCTTACGTAGAGTTTTATGTGTATTTAAGACAGTTCTCTCTCCCTCTCTTTTTTTAAGTTTATTTATTTATTTTTTTAATTTTTTTTTTTACGTTTATTTATTTTTGAGACAGAGAGAGACAGAGCATGAACAGGGGAGGGGCAGAGAGAGAGGGAGACACAGAATCCGAAACAGGCTCCAGGCTCTGAGCTGTCAGCACAGAGCCCGACGCGGGGCTCGAACTCATGGACTGCGAGATCATGACCTGAGCCGAAGTCGGTCGCCCAACCGACTGAGCCACCCAGGCGCCCCAAGTTCGTTTATTTTGAGAGAGACAGTACAACTAGGCGAGAGGCAGCAAGGGAGGAGAGAGAGATATCCCAAGCAGGCTCCTCACTGCCAGCACAGAGCCCGATGTGGGTCTCAAACCCACAAAGCCATGAGATCATGACCTGAGCTGAAACCAAGAGTTGGACACTTAACTGACTGAGCCACCCAGGCACCCCAAGACATTTCTTTTTTTCCTCAACTTATCTGGTTGAAGAGCAGATGTAAATGGAAAGTTATCAGGTGGTTCTATCAACAGGAAGATCTTACTGGATAGAGACTGTAAACTGCAGAAATAAATATGAATTTAAAAGTGACTTAAAATAGGGGTGCCTGGGTGGTTCAGTCAGTAGAGCATGCGTGTAACTCTTGACCTTGGTATTGTTAGTTTGAGCCCCACATTGGGCATAGAGTTTACTTAAAAATAAAAGTGACAAAATAATATTCGATCAGGTTTAAAACTTGAGCATTTGAAAATAGGTAATCTTTTGTTGTCCTTTAGGACGGCACTGTTGAAGAGAAGTCCAGTATGGGCCATATGTAATTTTGGATTTTCTAGCAGCCATAAAAACAAACAACAAAAAAAGCAAGCAAATGAAATTAATGGTATATTTTATGTAATATACCCAACACATTCTCATTTCAACATGTAATGTAAAAAATAGCTAGTGAGGTAGTTATATTTTGATTTTTTTGTACTAAGTCTTTGAAATACTATATTCTATACCTATGGCTCATGTCAGTCCAGATCAGGAACATTTCAAGGGCATAGTAGCCATAGGTGTATTGGACAGTGCAGTCCTGAAGGCTCATATGTCTGAAGGAACAGAAAAATTAATATGATTTACTTATTGAATGACATACTCCCATCTTCCAAATACAATTTAAAGCAATGAAAGATTAACATGAAATGAAATAAACTTGAACACATGTATTTTTTTCCCTCTAAACCACGTGTGATAAACTTGTTTGGAGAAGATGATTTGATCCTAAAAAGACCAATGTTTATAAAAGATACCAAACAGTTTCTCCTAAGAGAGTTATAAACGAGCTTGATATAGAACTTGTAAACAGTGGCTGTGCATCAGGGGTGGGATGATAACTTGATGAAGGGAGACCACAGTCCTTCCACTCCTTGGAATCTGCAGTGTCCATATGCCAGTGGTTCTGAATCCCTTTCCAGGTTTCCTCAATAAGAATCTTCCGTGGGTAGCTCATGGTTTGTGGGTTCGAGTCTGCATTGAGCTCTGTGCTGAGGGCATGGAGCCTGCTTGGGATTCTGTCTCCCCCTCTCACTGCCCCTCCCTGCTTGCCCTCTCTCTAAAAAGTAAATAAACATAAAAAAAACCTTTAGATTTGATAAATGGACTTCTCTTAAAGCTCTAGAGGTGATTGCAGTATGCACTATTGGTTAAGCCCAAGCTATTAGTAGTAATAACTTCATTTTCTTTTAAATGTTACTTTTGAGAGAGAGAGTGTGCGTGCATGCAGGGAAGGGGCAGAGAGACAGAGGGAGAGAGAGAATCCCAAGCAGGCTTCACGCTAGTGCAGAGCCTGAAGTGGGGCTCGATCTCACAACTGTGAGGTCACGACCTGAGCCAAAATCAAGAGTCAGATGCTTAACTGACTGAGCCACCCAGGTGCCCCATAATAATTTCATTTTAAAAAATAATTCAGTGTCGGGCACCTGGGTGACTCAGTTGGTTCAACACCCAATTCTTGATTTCGGCTCAGGTCATGATCTCACACTTCCTGAGATTGAGCCCTGTGTTGGGCTCTGTGCTGGTGGTGCAGAGTCTGCTTGGGATTCTCTCCTCTCTCTCTGCCCCTCCTCCTGCTCATGGGCTCGCGCGCTCGCGCTCTCTCTCTCTCTCTCAATATAAATAAACATTAAAAAAAAAAACACAGGTAAGTGTCATGATTGGCTGTTTAATTCAGCTTTTAAAAAGGTTTACCATAATGAGAGCTAGAAGGAGGCCATAGGTCATTAGTTAACAGGCTATAGTGCCTTTATTAAGTTAGAAAAGCTGAGATTTCCTCTAAAAAATGAGAAGATATTCCCCAGTGGTAACATATACTCATTTAAAAGTGGAACTAAAATTGCCGTTACCCTCCCCTAGGGATATAGGAGAACAGCCTCTGGGGTGAATTGAAGATTATTTAAGCTACTGACTATGCATATACTGTCCATTCTGTTTTTCTAATGATGAAAGATTAATTGCATAGAAGATCCTGATTAGTAGACACCCATTGGACTTAAGCAAATTCTCAAGAGAAAATACCACAAGTTGCCTACACTGGGGGATATTGTGGTGAACAGGTTCCAAATGAATGGCCCCTCAGCTTGCTGTTGATTTTCTCTGCTAACATCTAGCAGCAAAGGGATTTTTCTCCAAAGGTCATGACCTTAGAATGTGACCTTTTCTTGCTTCTTTATACCTCTCAGTGCAATACATGCTGATTTAGCTAGAAAAGGTATAAAGCACTTTATTGTTCTGTGTAGGAAGATATCTGATTACTTATTACTAATAACAAGAAAATAGAATTCAGTGGTGAAATCTGTTTGCTGTTAGAGAAAGTTCCTCAGTATCTCCCTCTCACCACTCTGGGGTTGTAGCTGAACAGACCTTGTGGTGTGAACTTATCTGCTATGTGCCAGGCAGTTTATGTGCACTTACTTAGTTCCCATGGTGGTTTTGTGAGTGGTAGGTCATTTTTGGAAGATTGGGGCAATATCTTACCCAGCTAATGAATGGAGCACCCAGGACTGGAGCCTAGTTCTTTTTTGGTGCCAAAGCCACAGAACCTGGTTCTGTATTAGAAAGTGGCTCTCAGGGGTGCTGTCCATTTGAGACAGGGCATTTGAGATTGATAATTTACTTCAGATTCTCTCACATCCACCTTTATGTGCATCTTGAAGCAAGCTTAGATTGTGGAAAACACTGAACGAAACCTGGATTCTAGTGCTAGCTTGGTTGCTTGCTGTGTGTTGGGGTTCCCTTGCCATTGAACAGGAATTTCCCAGTCATCTTCTACTTTGGTCTTCATAACCATGAGAGAGGGATACCAGATCCCCCTGCTTTTTTTTGTTTGTTTAAAAAAGTTTTTGTTTGAAGATAGGTTTAGACCATTGCGTGGATGGTACAAAATCCTTGTATGAGTTTGCTCAGGCTGCTGAGAGAAAGTACAAACTAGGCGACTTCCACAAGAGCAGTTTATTGCTCTGCAGATCTGGAGGCTCGAAGGTAAAAACATCAGGGTGTTGGCAGGGTTGCTTCCTTGGCATGGAGATTGCTCTCTTCTTCCTGTGTCTCTTCACATTGTCTTTCCTCTGCATATCCCTGTGTCCAGATTTCCTCTTTTTATAAGGACACCAGTCCTATACCTCAATGGAGGTCCTATCTCCAAATGAGGTCCCATTCCGAGGTACTTGGGGTTGGGACTTCAACATATAAATTTTGGGGGTGAGGGTAAACAATTCAACCCATAATAGTTCCTATATTCCCCTTACCCAGTTCCCCCCTTATTTTTTTTTTTAATTTTCTTTTCAGTGTTTATTTTTATTTAAAAAAAAATTTTTTTTTTTAACGTTTTATTTATTTTTGAGACGGGGAGACAGAGCATGAACAGGGGAGGGTCAGAGAGAGGGAGACACAGAATCTGAAACAGGCTCCAGGCTCCGAGCTGTCAGCACAGAGCCCGATGCGGGGTTCGAACTCACGGACCGCGAGATCATGACCTGAGCCGAAGTCGGCCGCTTAACCGACTGAGCCACCCAGACGCCCCTCAGTGTTTATTTTTGAGAGAGAGTGTATGCATGCATGCGCACAAGCAAGCGGGGGAGGGGCAGAGAGCAAGGGAGACAGAATGCGAAGCAGGCTCCAGGCTCCAAGCTGTTAGCACAGAGCCCGACGTGGGGTTCAAACTCATGAACTGTGAGATTGTGACCCAAGCTGAAGTCGGGGTGCTCAACCGACTGAGCCACCCAGGCACCCCCCCCCCCCAATTTCCCCTCATTAACACCTTACACCAGTATGGTACATTTAGCACAATTAATGAACCAATAATGATACATTATTATGAATTAAAGCGTTACCCCTGTTTTTAACAACTGAGAAAACTTCAGTTCAAAGAGAAGATGTGACTGGCAAAAGGTAGCACAGCTAGTGACATTGTTTCTGACTTTACACTGGTGCCTGCAAAAGAAAACTCCCAAAGTCACATTGTGAATCTGAAGAGATAGTGAAAAATACTTTCTTAAAAAATGTTTACTTAATTTTGAGAGAGAGACACTCTAAGCATGAGCGGGGGAGGGGCAGAGAGAGAGGAGGACAGAGGATCCAAGGTGGGTTCTGCACTGACAGAGAACCTGATGCCAGGCTCAAACTCATGACCTGTGAGATCATGAGCTGAGCTGAAGTCGGACACTTAACCTACTAAGCCACCCAGGCACCCCTACTTTTTTTTAAAGCTGCTGTGGTTTTTGTTTAATTTACTACTATTTTTTATTTTAGAGGGGGAGAGAGCGTGAGCAAGGGAGAGGGGCAAAGGATGAGGGAGAAAGAGAATCCTGAGTAGGTTCCATGCTACACGCAGAGCCCAATGCAGCGCTTGATCCCACGACCCTGGGATCATCACCTGAGCTGAAATCAAGAGTTGGACGCTTAACCTACTGACACCCAGGTGCCCCCCAAAATACTTTTCTGTGTATAATTACAGCACGACAGGGAACTTCTCTCTCTTGCTTGCTGCATCTTGCATAATGTATAACATAAGAATTAGCATTCAATAAATTCTCATAGAGTGAACAGAATGCTCCTGGTTCTTGCTGGACAGTGGTATTTTTGGGGAATATACACATACCAGTCTTAACCAAAGTAACTGTAGGCATACCTACCTTTTACTGTACTTCACTTTATTGCACTTGGTAGACACTTTGTGTTTTGTTTTCTTTTTGTTTTTACAAATTGAATGCTTGTGGCAATTCTGCATCAAGCTAGTCTGTTGGCACATGTCTCCAACAGTTCTTGCTCACTTCATGTCTGTGTCTCATTTTGGTGATTCTTGCAGTATTCCAGATGTTTTTTATTATATTTGTTATGGTGATCTATGATTAGGGATTACAACTTATGTAAATTCAGATGATGGTTAGCATTTTTTAGCAGTAAAGTATTTTTTAATTACGGTGTGTACATTTTTTTAGACACAATGCTATTGCACATTTAATAGACTACAGTATAGTGTAGACATAAATTTTAAAGCAAAACACTTGACTCACTTTATTACTGTGGTCTGGAACCAAACCTGCAGTATCTCCCGTTGTATGCCTGTGTATAGAGATTGTGAATCTTGCTTTAATGAGAAAGCAAGACTAAGTTTTAAATTATGAAATAATGGTGTATTTACCTTTCTGTTAAGCATCTCTTAATGCAGTGTCCTATTTTGTTTGTAAAGCCCAACCTGCTACTTATCCTGAAGCCTTAGAAGTTGTATGTCTAGTATTATCCACGTTTCACAAAAGAATAAACTGAAATCTATAGAGATTATTACTTTCTTAAAGTTCCCCAGAACGCCTCTCTTATCCATGTCACTTCCTTTTGCTATGACATTATTAGATAAACCTTACGCTGTACTTACCACACAAGATGCTGGCAAATAAAGTTATCACTTACACACTTGTTATTCCTTCAGAATACCTTTAAGAGGCATACTTACGCTTTATAAGCATATATGCTTATATAAGCATATATATGTGTATATATATATGCCTTATATATACTTAAAACTAATTGGTGTGTAAAATTTCTTATAGGCATTTTATTTTACTAGCTTTTTTCAAGCTGGTGACTTGGGACCTAAGTTCATTGTTTGTGTGCATTTTTCAGAATTTTCAGGCACTGATTATGTTGCCTTCTGTGAATGAATATCCCACTAGTTAAGACTTTCATATGTTTTAATTTCTGATTAAAGGAGAAATAGTTTGATTAAAAGAGTGAATAAAGGTGTTTCCTAGCAAAGATTTATCACTGTGGTCTTAAATTAATATTTTCTCCAATGTCCTAGCAGGCAAGCAAGCAAGCTTTATAAAACTCTGATTCCTGTATGGAAATCAGGTTTGAAATAATTAGTGCCTCTTTGCCTGCTGTATTCTGTGCAATAGGGAAAAATACATATCATTGAATTTTTCCTACCTTTCCAAGTTATTCAGAAGTAATATGGTCCTGTTCCTTTAAAAAGTGAAAGATGGAAGGGGTGGAGCTTGCCATGTCATTGAGACAAGAAATGAATTCAGTCACTGAAGAAGAAAAAGGAAATGTGACCTCTTGCTGGCTCTGTGATGGGAAGAAGCTAGCAGCAGTGTCCCTCACTCTGACAGGATTCTGTAGCAGAGCCCAGACTCGTTCTGGGAGCTCATCTTTTCCAAGTGAGGTTGGTGCTGCCTGAATTTGGTATAGGTGGCTTCTCCCCGATGCAAGTGATAAGTTTTTAAGTACAGTTAGAAGGTAAGTGATTTCAGGGGTGCCTGGGTGGCTCAGTTGGCTAAGCGTCTGACTTCGGCTCAGGTTGTGATCTCACGGAGTGTGAGTTCAAGCCTTGTGTTGGGCTCTGTGCTGACAGCTCAGAGCCTGGAGCCTGCTTTGGATTCTGTGTCTCGGTCTGTCTCTCTCTGCCCCTCCTCTACTCATGCTCTGCCTCTCAAAAATAAATAAAAACATTAAAAAAAAAAAAAAAGTAAGTGGTTTCAGGCAGATTGGCTAGTTTTTATAAAGGAGTAGAATATGATGTGAATCTTAAATGATTTCTTCTACAGTAAATCTCAGAGTTGATAGGGGATGGAAGGATGAGATTTTTTTTTTAATGTTTTTATTTATTTTTGAGAAGAGAGAGACAGAGCATGAACAGGGGAGGGGTAGAGAGAAAGAGGGAGACACAGAATCCAAACCAGGCTCCAGGCTCTGAGCTGTCAGCACAGAGCCCAATGTGGGGCTTGAACTCAACAAGTCTTGATATCATGACCTGAGCTGAAGTCGGATGCTTAACCAACTGAGCCACCCAGGCACCCGGATGAGATTCTTTTTTAAAAGCTGAAAACTTAAGCTATTCCATTTAATTCCAGGTTTGTTTGTTTTTAGTTTATTTACTTATTTTGAAGGAGAGACAGTGGAGGGGCAGAGAGAGAATCCCAAGCATGCTCTGTGCTCTTAGCACAGAGCCTTATGCAGGGCTTGATCTCATGACCCTGAGATCATTACCTACGCTGAAATCAAGAGTTGCAAGCTTAACTGGCTGAGCCACCAAGGGGCCCCTAATTCCAGTTGTAAGATATACCTGAAGTAAGGATGAGGGATGTCCTCCTAAGTTTGTGTAGATTTTCAAGCTTTTTGACAGTAGGAAACTGTTCCAAGTCATCATTTTATTGAAAAAACAGTCACAGAGAGGTAAAAATACTTGGCCCATGTAAGGGCTTCTGGGTTTATTAGCATTAATTTGGTTTTGATAAATTTCCCTCATTTAAGGTGCTTGTGCACTTGCTTGGTGCCAGTTAATTATTTTTTTTTTCCAGCCTTTCATTGCTCACCAGTGTCAGTGAAAAAGATCAGTTCTGCCCTCCCCTGGGGGCCTTGATATTTTGTGGGGAGAGAGAAGGAAGAAAGCAGTTTATAGCTCAACAGAAGACTAGAACAAGTCTCTTGTATATTAGCTGACTGGTGCTTGGGCTTAGAAGGAGGGAAGTTAAGACTTTTTCTCAGGTAGGATGGGCTCCCTGCTGGATACACCCACAGAATCTGTAACAGATCATCTGGTGACTTTTGGAGATGAGTTTTGTTCCAACAGGTCAGGGCAGCCCAAAGCATCCAAAGTAAATAGTAATAACTTTTAGAAAGGAATTCCCTATTTCCCTCAAGTGTGAAGTGACAGCAAAAAGTCACTTTTTTCTTTATTTGCTATTCAGCTTGGTATGGATTTTTTCTTTTTAACGTTTATTTATTTTTGAGACAGAGAGAGACAGAGCATGAATGGGGGAGGGTCAGAGAGAAAGGGAGACACAGAATCCGAAACAGGCTCCAGGCTCTGAGCGGTCAGCACAGAGCCCGACGCGGGGCTTGAACTCACGGACTGCGAGATCATGACCTGAGCTGAAGTCGGCCGCTTAACCGACTGAGCCACCCAGGCGCCCCATGGATTTTTTTCTTTAAAAGAATTTTTTTGGGGCGCCTGGGTGGCGCAGTCGGTTAAGCGTCCGACTTCAGCCAGGTCACGATCTCGCGGTCCGTGAGTTCGAGCCCCGCGTCGGGCTCTGGGCTGATGGCTCGGAGCCTGGAGCCTGTTTCCGGTTCTGTGTCTCCCTCTCTCTCTGCCCCTCCCCCGTTCATGCTCTGTCTCTCTCTGTCCCAAAAATAAATAAACGTTGGAAAAAAAAAAAATAAATAAAAGAATTTTTTTTTTTTTTTTTTTTTTTTTTTTATTCTCAAGTTTGTTAACATACAGTGCAATCTTGGGTGTGGATTTTCTAAGAGACAAATACCTTGGAGTTCTCATTTGCCATCCAAAGAAACACTAGGGATAGGAAAGAAAGAACAGAGATTGAGTTTTTGAGCACTTGGAATTGAACTCTTGTGGATAAAAGCTGGCCTAGTATTTCTAGTATGTGTAGTTTTATGCTAGGCTGGCCATTCCTTAATTGCTCTACTTTTAAATTACTTCATAGCTCACCCTCAGAGAAACTTCTTAATGCTCACTTAGACATATTGTCCGTGTGTCTATGGATAACTGACATGTTAGTTTTTTATGTAGTGAAAACAGTACACACAGTTGGGCCTTTTGTTTCTGCAGTTAACCCTGACATAACAACCGGGGGCCAGATACAGTTTCTCCAAGGGTGTGGGCTTTGCTGGCTGGCTTTTATCCCTCCAGTTTCTGGGTACAGACTGCATGATTTCTGTGAAGGTTGCCAAACTGGTTCCTCCTACTGTTAGGACAGTTGGGAATTTGTTTTGTAAACAGGTCCATTGTTAGCATAAATATATATGCTTTCACTAATAAAAGTTATTTTTAGGGAAGTTGATAATAAGGCTGACATAAGAAGGCACATCGGGAAAAAAAAATGACAAAGTTGTATTTTCCTAAATACCAAACAGTTGTGGTGAAGTCACCATTTTTACAGTGGATTTTGGACTCTGTAGAATTAGAAACCTTGGGTTGGGTTTTTTTGGGGGGTTGCTAATCAAACATACAGTTTGTTAATATGTATTTTCTACTTTCTCATCGTGATCTTCTCAGCTGTTATGAAGTATTCACACTTCTAAAAACAAGTTGATGAAACAGCACACAATGGGAACGGTATTTTGGACTACTCATGTCCTGGAATTAGGAGATAGTTTAGGGTTGCACTTTGGAATTTGCTTTAGATGTGTTTGAATTTAAATCAGAGTGATTGTTATTTGCTGATAAATGATTCTTCTTTTAGACTTATTTGTAGAGCACACAAGGAGAAGCATGTAGAGGTGAGCGATTTGGGTCTCTTCATTGCATATCTGGGTTTTGATTTTTTTTTTTTTAAGATTTTATTTTATTTTATTTTATTTTATTTTATTTTATTTTATTTTATTTTTTTCAACGTTTATTTATTTTTGGGACAGAGAGAGACAGAGCATGAGCGGGGGAGGGGCAGAGAGAGAGGGAGACACAGAATCGGAAACAGGCTCCAGGCTCCGAGCCATCAGCCCAGAGCCTGACGCGGGGCTCGAACTCCCGGACCGCGAGATCGTGACCTGGCTGAAGTCGGACGCTTAACCGACTGCGCCACCCAGGCGCCCCTAAGATTTTATTTTTAAGTGGTCTCTGCACTTAACGTGGGGCTCAAATTTACAACCCCAAGATCAAGAGTCACATGCTGTACTGACTGAACCAGCCAGGCATCCCAGGTTTGTTTTTTTTATTGAGGTATAATTGATATACTAATTTCAAGTGTACAACAGGGGTGCCTGGGTGGCTCGGTCGGTTAAGCGTCCGACTTCAGCTCAGATCATGATCTCACGGTTCGTGGGTTCGAGCCCCGCGTCGGGCTCTGTGCTGACCACTCAGAGCCTGGAGCCTGTTTCAGATTCTGTGTCTCCCTCATCTCTCTGCCCCTCCCCTGTTCATGCTCTGTCTCTCTCTGTCTCAAAAATAAATAAACGTTTTAAAAAGAAAATTAAAAAAAAAAGTTTAATTTTAAGTGTACAACATAATGATTTGATATTTATATTTGTAATTTTTTTTAATATAAGGAGTCTCTCGTTTTTCGTTCTTTTGTTTTTTTGTTTTCTGTTTTTATTTCAAGGGAAAAGATATAGGAAAATAGCTGCAGAGACTGGCTACATTCACCCAAATTTGTTAGCGTTTTGACCATAAGTAGAGCCTACCTGCAGAGAGTTGATGGTTTTTGAAGCTGGGTGGTGGGCACACTTGCGTTCCTTACACTGTTCTATTTTTGAGTATGAATCAACACTTCCATAATAAAAACATTTTAAAGAAATAGACCTCAGTTGACTGTAAAGCAAGCCTTTCCTAACCCTCTCTAAAGTCCTAAAAGAATAAAACAATTCCAATGTGATAAGACTTTCTCAAATGGACTTCGAGTAATTACAGTGCAGCTTTATTTATTTAGGGTCATGGAAGTTACTATTTTAGATTTTTTAAAATATCTCAGAAGAAGGTAGATAGGTGTTTGATTCCACATTAAAGATGAAAGAATCAACCCATTAACTCCAGAATGTCAACAACTTTTATGTTTAGAATAATGGGGTGAAGTCATCTGTAAAATGACCAGCTAAGAGAATTATATGTAAAGTAAGAAGCTGTCATTCTATGTCCCTCATTTTGTGTCTCTCCCTTCTCCTGCCCCCTTCCTCTTAAATCTTCCTTCCTGCTCTGCAGAGGTAACAGCTGTAAACAGTTTGCTGCATGTGCTTAAGTAGGTACATCTTATATGTACATCTGCACCCACATATTACACATTTTTAAAGAAGTTCTACCAAATTCCATAGAATTCAGTATTTAAAGTTCAAGAATTTCAGCACTAAACTTCAGAATATATTAAAGTTTTTTTTTTAATGTTTGTTTATTTTTGAGAGAGACAGTGCAAGTGTGGGATGGGCAGAGAGAGAGGGAGATGGAATCTGAAGCAGGCTCCAGGCTCTGAGCTGTCAGCACAGGGCCCGACGCAGAGCTCCAACCCACAAACTGTGAGATTATGACCTGAGCCAAGTCAGATTCTTAACTGACTGAGCCACCCAGGCGCCCCCAGAATAATTTTGATTTTATAACCTAGGCAAGGTCAAGTCTTTTATTATTTCTTTAGGTTGTTTAAGCAATAAAATTGCCATTCTCCCCAAAGTCCCTTTCCCACCTTTAGGAAGGTACTTAATGCATGTGTGATTATTCTTCTCTATAAGTTTTAGAATCTCAGAATTGAAATTAGTATTGTATTTATTAGCTTACTTCATAATTTAAGAGAGCCAGTTAATAGAGTTGATTATTAAATCTGTAAATATAATACTAATTTCAGTTCTGAATGGAAATCAGATCAGAGACCCCCTTCATTGTCATTCTCCCCAAAGGCCCCTCCCCCACCTGAGTTCAGTTTCTTCAGGGATGTGGGTGGGGTGTGAAGCCTTAGCAAAGTGTTACCCTAGAGATACCCCCAGCTGCTCTTGATTCTGTTTCTGTCTCTCACTCAGGAGAGGGATAATCTCCAGAGAAAAGCATAAAATAGTAAACATGTGTAATGTTTCACCTGAGCCCTGCTTTCCTAGCCAGAAGTATCCAGAGGCATACAAAGCACAAGTCAGACCATTGCTTTGTTCACAACTTTTTATGAATGGTGAATTTCTTTCTTGGTAGTTTTCCGTCTATCTTTTCTTTATCTTAGTCATTTTGTGTCTTGTTGACCAAGAATTTCTACTTCTTGCACTAGTGACTATTAAAAGCATGGCTTTTTTTTTTTTTAAATTTATTTATTGTATTGAGAAAGAGAGCAAGCACACGCATGAGCGGTGGAGGGGGAGAGAATCCCAAGCAGGCTCCGTGCTGTCAGAGCAGAGCCCATTGTGGGATGGGACATGATCCCAGGAACCTTGAGATTATGACCTGAGCTGAGATCAAGAGTCAGATGCTTAACTGAATGAGCCACCCAGGCGCCCCCAAAGCATGGCTGTCTTGATTGGACTTGGTGGCATTGAAGTTTTACTCTGACCTGGCACTAATAAATAGAGTTTGAGTATCTCCCTAACACGGAGGTCAGTTTGGCTTTCTGTATCTTGGAGTAAGATGTAGAAGGGACAAGAAAGAGTGATCTCAACTTCCCATTGAGCAGGAGTGGTTAGCCTATGGTATATACTTAATTCTATTCCTGGATTGTATTATTTATATTTGATAAACTGCTACTTTGGTGGAGAGCTTGGAGAATGAAGAGGAAGTTTGAAATGTGAAGTGTCCAGTCTTGTGGCTAATGACTTTGCAAAGTGCTGAAGATACAACTGGAGAGCAAATCAGACATGATCTCTGACCAGCTCATTTTGTAGCCTCCTGGTTTTGGTATCCCAGGTTGTGAAACTAATTTGGTTAGCAACCTTACGGTCCTCAAATGTGTAGTGCCATCTGATCTGGAAAAGTGTGCTGTCTTCTGGCAGAGCAGAGACTCAGTCTTGGGGTGATTGCAAAGGACAGCCAGTCCAGGCCCATGTGGATTCAGTCCTCAGGAACTTTCTTCATCCTTTTCGGGTTATGTTAGAGATCCATAAACAGTGGAAACTAATTTTCCCTTCCCAAGTGAGGGCCATTTTTTAATCCTAGGTGTATTCATGTTTCTTGTTATCAGTCTCTTGTCACATGAAGCTCTTTGTTCTCTACACCTGGCTGTAGCTCTCTGATTTAGGCTCTGTAAAATGACTGATGGCAGAAACATTCCTGCTGTCTTTGGCAAGAGACAACTTTTTGTGCTGGAAGTTCTGAGACTTGTTTCAAGTAGAGCCTATTTCCATTTTTTTGGAATGTTAGAGCTGGAGATAGGGGTGGGGGAAGAGAGCTGTTTTGTGCTTTAAACATTTCAGCTTTGCTGGTATAAGAATTAAGTTCTTTCAGAGGTCATTATGCTTCAGAGATTTAAAAAGTTTTTTTCAAGTTTATTTTGAGAGAGTGAGCAAGAGTGAGTGGAGGAGGGGCACAGAGAGAGGGAGTGTGAGAGGATCCAAGCAGGCTGTGCACTATCAGTGCTGAGCCCAATGCTGGGCTTGAACTCAGGAACCTCAAGATCATGACCTGAGCCAAAACCAAGAGTGGGACACCTAAACGACTGAGCCACTCAGGCTCCCCCAGAGATTCTTACTTTAACTTGATCAGATTCACAGGAGACTGATGGGTACAATATGCAAATGGAGTAGCTAAACCTTTAAGGTAATGGTGAGTCACCATATTAAAAACTTCATGTTGGGGCACTGTCAGTGTAGAGGCTGCTTGGGATATTCTCCTTCCCCGCCACCCCCCCCCCCTTTTCTGCTTCCGTGCTCTTTCTCTCTCAAACTTTAAAAAAGAAAAAAAAATTCATGTTTGAATTTTGGACCTATTTAGCTTTGGAACTTTGAGGGTGAGATACCTAACCCCTTAAGTCCTTTTTTTTCTTGTCTGTGAAACAGGACAGAGCATAGTATTTAATGAGGTTTGTGTGTATAAAATGAGCTAATGCTGAAGGTTTGTAGCTCCTTGTCTGGCATATCTTGGTAAATATTAGCAGTTGTTATTGAGGTTCTCAATTACAAAAAAACAATTTTTTTTTTTTTAACGCAGGGCTTGAATTCATGCCCCTGATGTCAAGACCTGAGCTGAGATCAAGAATCAAACACTCAACAGACTGAGCCACCCAGGCACCCCCTAGCAGTTGTTATTGATAAATCAAAGTGCCAGGAATCCGTTTCCATTAGATACATATCTAGCAAGAAAGCCAGTTCGCAGGACAGTCTTTTATGATAGGCAGGTCCATTCAGAGGCCAAAACTGATTTAGAAGGATGTTTGATGAATGTATTCTTGGTATAGATTCTAGATGTGTCTCCACCCCTGCAAGCTAGCTCTGCGCCCAACGCAGGACTTGAACTCATTCTAGATCTAGAGCAGGAGGAAGTAGATATTCTTTATTTTACCCCCAAGTAAACTCTGTGCCCACTGTGGAGCTTGAACTCACAACGGTGACTGAGATCAAGAGTTGTATGCTCTAATGACTTGAGTCAGCCAGGTGCCCCAGAAGCTAGATGTTCTTAAGAAGTAAGCCCATCAAATCATCATAGCTGAATTGCCCTACTTGAGGAAATGATGTATCCTAACTCTTCAGGATAGTCCCAATTTAAAATCCTTTTCCCCATTGTCATCATAAGTATGTATCCTATAAACTTTACATTGCTGGGGACAAACAACCCCCACCCTAGCCTGTCTTAGCTAGAAACAAAGCAGAAACTTCCATTGGGTTATTTGCTAATTTTCAGGTTTGAACTCTATGGTCCTGTACTTTTAGGTTTCTTTAGATGATTGTTATGGGTCATTAAATTCTAGCTTTCTCTTTCTCTGAACTTCAAGAAGATGCAAATTCTTAATGCTTGTTTCCTCCTTTCAGTATTTATTCGTGACTAAAACTTGTGTGTTTTATAAAGTTAGATCTTAGATGTTATGCATTTCAATATTTCAGTGTATCATGGTATTTACGTTTTAAATTAGAGACTTACCTAAAAGAACTCTAAGCCTTATGCTAAGATTCTTGCGTTTCTTTTTGGAGGGTTAGTTTTGGGGAAGATTTCCATAGGTGACCATTCTTATCCATTGTTTTGACCATTAGTTGCCTCTTAGAGGGTGATATTTATTGATCCTTCCTGAAATTCTCTTGGTTTAGAGCTTACTTGGGTCCTGTAACCCAAATTAAACATTAAAATAAATGTTCCTTTGTAACACTGCTGCTTTCTTGAATTAACACTTGGCTTTTCTGTCATGGTTCCTTGGAGTAAGCATTAGTAATGAAAGTTTCATGATGTTAATACATCTGAGTAATTTAGGAAGATAAGACAAAGGCACCTCTATATGCTTCATTGCTGCAAGGAAGCTGCTGGTGCTAGAAGAGGCTGGTGTTTACCAGAATACCTAGGATTTTGGTCTTAAATTGGTTGTAATGTGTATATTGAAATGAGAGTTAGTACCATGCGAAATGTTGTGAATATGTTCAAGGTATGTGAGATCTCTTGAAGAAATCGAATGTCCTGTGAGATAGTAAATGTGATATGGGAATGAGAAAAGAAAAAAAAAGAATATAGTCTGCCCAGCAAAGCCCTCTACAAGACATTAGATTAGAGCAGTGGAGCCATTCAGAATAGTTTAGGTGCAGCTATCCAGAGGTCAGACTGTTCGTCATAGGCATTTGTCCCTTGCCCAGCTCCCGTTTCCCTATCTTTCCATGGGTTTAGAAAGCTTTAAAGGACTTAGGTTTGAATTGATTTCACATATTAGGGAGGATTTGGGTCTGCCTCATGTTACCATTCTGTTTTTAGGTTATTGTATGTTTGCCTTTAATTTTTATTTGCTTGACTAATAAAATCCTTTCTTTAAACTTTTTTTTTTTTAATGTTTTTATTTTTTGAGAGGCAGAGACAGAGTATGAGTAGGGGGAGGAGCAGAAAGAGGGAGACACAGAATCCGAAGCAGCCTCCAGGCTCTGAGCTGTCAGCACAGAGCCCGACTCAGGGCCTGAACTCACAAACGCAAGATCATGACCTAAGCTGAAGTTGGATGCTCAACCTGCTGAGCCACCCAGGCGCCCCTAAATGCTCTTTCTTTAAAAATAAAGTCTGAGGGGCGCCTGGGTGGCTTGGTCGGGTTAAGCGTCCGACTTCGGCTCAGGTCATGAACTCACGGACCGTGAGTTCGAGCCCTGCGTCGGGCTCTGTGCTGACAGCTCAGAGCCTGGAGCCTGCTTCAGATTCTGTGTCTCCCTCTCTCTCTGCCCCTCCCCTGTTCATGCTCTGTCTCAAAAAAATAAATAAACATAAAAAAAAATAATTAAAAATAAAGTCTGAGAAGACCTTTTAAAATATGAACCGAATTATTTATGGAGTGAAGGATAATTGTTTGGTTTATGTGTAGCTTGGTTGTTTGGCATGCAAAGGTTGGAACCCCATGTGGCCTATTGAGGTTCTATCTGGCACTACTTAGTTTTAGGAACCCAATCTCCTGCCTCCTTTCAGTAGGCTACCTGCAGGGTTCCAGCCATGGGGTAAATACTCCCATAATGTTTATTCTGGTGAATTCAGCAGATGCCTACAACTTGGCCAAGGTAATGCTGGCATAATCACTTAGGGACACTGAGAAGAAACTTAATCTGAGGTGAGAAGGGAAAAGGAATAATTTAATTCATCCTTTGAGAGTTTTTGATTTAGAGAAGTTTTGGCTTTGTCTGCCAATGTTACTTCTTCTTTGAGTTGAATAATAAGATATGTTTTTAATGATATAAAAGTCATATAATTATATATCTTAATGCCTTCATTTTAAGTACAATGCATCTGTTCTCCCAAGGCCTGTTTATCTGCTTGGTAATTAGAGGAGGGAGTGGTTTGGGTGGGGAAGGCTTGGGAGACTGTGCTCTCAAGTGGCTCTGCGGGAACAGTTTGAAAGTGAACCCTTGCTCCAAGTGACTGAATTGTATCTGAAATAATTTCAAAAAGGCTGTTTGAAATTCTTCTCTTGGGTTTTAAAGAAAAGGTAGGAAAAAAGAGAACGGTAGTCGGATAAACACACAAGATGGAGGAGGAAGACATCTTGCAGCTGCAGAAGGGTGTGTGAGAGAAGACATTGGGACGTGCTCCAAATCTACATGTGCTTGGTATGGCTTTCCAGAAAGAGACATTTTCAGATGCATTAATAGTATCTAAAGAGTTCTGTAGTAGGCCACATTTGGAGAATTCCTTTAAGTTCTGAGTTTCCAATGAAGGAAGACAAACTGGTACCACATCGTCTAAAGACTATTGGAAAGTTGAGGATATTTGGGTCTTACCAGGCCCTTAACTATAGGAGTTTAGGAGCCAGGTCCTATGCTTCCGCATCCTTAACATGCCAGGCACATAGTGGATAGTAAGTATTGATTGCTACTTGTTCCGTTGGTGGATTCTTCTATAATGCTGGTGGAGGAACAGCACTCCCTTACCTTCATTGTGAGAAGAAGTTTTTACCCAGATTGTGTTTGAGGGGGTATGTTTTTGCCTGAGGCACATTTCATAGCCGTGAGCTGCCATATTAAGCCATAGTTCTTCTGTAAGGACTAGACTCTTCTATAGTATTTGAAATGAAACAAGCCTCTCCAGGAAGAGTGGGGTTTGTTGAAGAAGCAAAACTTCCCTTTGGGGAAATTTTAGTTTGAACAGAAATCAAATGCTAGGAATTTGTAACATGTAAAAAGGTGCCAGATTGATTTCCAAGGTGATGTTTGTCCCATTTCCCGATATATTTGTAGAACATGAACAAGGAAGAAATGGTAGAAACAGGAAAAGGTGTGTGTAATCACGTAAAGTCTGAAAGTCTTCAAAATAGAATTGAGAGTTGTTTTGAATGAACTTTGCTGATCAGATCAAATGGCTTTACTTACGTTTGTCCCTACCTTATACTAAAAAGGATTTATTTATATATGTATTTATGGATATCCAGAGAAAAAACTTCATGTCTTTTGGACACTTCCTTTCCCTTTTGCTTCCTGTAATTTGCTGTTTGTTATTCTTCAGGTGACCACTTAAATACCAGCTTTTCACCATCTTATCTTCATCATCTTATCTAAATAAAATAAGTCAGTACTACTCTGCATAAGCTTACTAACATTATGTGGTCTTTGTCTTTTAGTAACTACCAGAATTTGTAATTACATCTTTGCTTGCTTCCTTATTTGCTGTCTTTTAGCACCTCTAGACTTTGGGATCCATGAAGGCCAGAATCAATTCTGCTTTAATTTTAATTTAACTGTTTATCCTCTATTTAGCATCCTCTCAAATGAGTTAAGTGATTCATTGGTTTATCTCCAGCTGTGGTTTCATTTTATCCAGAGTCACTCCACTTATTTCTCAGAGTATAATGATGTTTTTAAAATCAGTTTCAATTCACGTTTAAAAAGTTCCAGGAGTAGGAGTAAGGGTGGTATCACAGTATTGTGACTCTTAAGCATACTTGTCAATTCTAGTAAGTTTATATTTAGAAATGTTAGGTTTGGCTTTATCTGCATTTAGATGACAAGTTTTTCTTCCTCTTAATGAAAATAAGCTTTGTAATTTTCTAATTTCTGGGGGCGAAATGAGTATTTCAACACTAGCTTGCTGGTCCTTTTTTTTCTTTTTTCTTTTTTTTATTGTCCACCTGTTGTGGACAATACCAGTGATCTAAAAGGATTTTTCATTCTGACTTCAGCTAAAATTGAAGATTGGGCAGAGATATCACGAGGCAGAAATAGCCCTAAATTTGTGACAGGAAAAAATCCATTCAGCAAGACTATACCTAAAATTTGCTGAAGGCCAACCAGAAAAACAAAATGCATTTTCCGTATTCAGTTCCTTTAAATTGCTCAGTTACACCTCCACCTCTTCATGCCTGAATAGCTACTTAGTCCTCTACCCTGGCTTTGTACAGTGACACTTCTGCCAAAAATCGGCTTCAAATGGAAATCTCTTTGACCTTGCTGGAGCACACAACAGTTCAGTCCCTTTGGCAGGGCCTAGACTCTAGGTCTTTGGTTCCCTCATTTAGCAATATCTTACTATCGTTTGTGTCTCTGGCTTCCTAGTGGTTTTCCGTCCTCCAAATCAGGTCTCTTTCCTATGGGTATAGTTATTTCCCCTATGATCTAGTGCGATAGCAGCTTCCTGGACTTGCTTGCCTTTCTACAAACTCTTAAAATTTGTATCTAAAACTGGGGTGTAATAATTAGAGACTGGGGCGAACTTGAACTTGAATTCACGTATTATGAGATCACGACCTGAACCGGAATCAAGAGTCCATCCCTTAACAGACTGAGCCACCTGAGGAGATGGCTTTTGAGCTGAGATATGAATAACAAAATCTGAGAGGTAGGGGAGGGTGAAATGTTTGTTGATTATCATTTCCCTTTACAAACCAGGGTCAGCATCATAAAAGAATCTACAGCAAAACTGTGAAGCAGTGAGGTGTGATAGAATAAGCCCTAGAATTTTGGCCTGGTTTGGCTATTAACCAGCTTTGTGGTTTTTGGCCGATCCCTTGTTCTTCCTGATACACACATGCTATAGCCCTTCAACTTTTTGCTCCTTGGAAGTCGCCACAGTTGTAGTCATAGGGTATAAAGGAGAATAAGTGAGACGGCTTGATAGAGTGCGAGTGTGCCTTGCTGACCAAACTCAGCGGGCTTGGCGCAATTCTGAGGCTCTCCATTCATTCATTCATTCCTGCCGGGGAGGAAAAACAAGGAAAAAGACAGTTTTGTTTTTTCATGGGCAAATGACCCCCAAAAAAGGTTGCCCCTTGATGCTAAAGAAGAGCTAAAAGAAAGTGACAGTTCTTCACTTTATAAATTACCTCAGGACTGTGTTTTATGGATTATATTTATATTTTAGGATTAATATCCTCTATTTTACAGGCTGTAGTACCATGGTATTAGAGTATTTGAGAATACTCTTGCATTTTTTTTTAATTCAAGTATAATATACAATGTTACATTAGTTTCAGGTATACAATATAGTGATCTAACAGTTCTGTACATTACTCAGTGCTCTTCCTGTCACCTGTTTTACCCATTCCCCCTCTCTCCAGCCTTCACTTGGGTAATCATCAGTTCTCTATGCTTAAGAGTCTGTTTTTTTGTTTATGTCTTTTTTCCTCTTTCTCTTTTTTTAAATTAAATTTGTTTTTCAAAGTTTATTTTTGAGACAGCACGCACAAGCAGGGGGAGGGACAGAGAAATGGGGAGACCGAGGATCCAAAGCAGGCTCTGCGCTGACAGCAGAGGGCTCGGAAACAAGAACCGTGAGATCATCATGACTGAGCTAAAATCAGACTCTTAACCAACTGAGCCACCCAGGCACCCCTATTTGTTTAGTTTCTTAAATTCCACATAGGAGTGAAATCATATGGTAGTTGTCTTTCTCTGACTTCATGTAGCATTATACCCACTAGATCCATCCATGTTGTTGCAAATGGCAAGAATTCACTCATTTTTATGGCTGAGTAATATTCCATTCCACCACAACTTCTTTATATTTTCACCTGTTGATGGACACTTGAGCTGCTTCCGTATTTTGGCTATTGTAAATAATGCTGCAATAAATATAGGGATGCATCTGTCTCTTCGAATTAGTGTTTTCATATTCTTTGGGTAAATACCCAGTAATAGAATTACTGGATCATAAGGTAGTTCTGTTTCTAAGTTTTAACTATTTTCCACAGTGGCCACACCAGTTTGCATCTCCACCAGTAGCTCACAGGGGTTCCTTTTTCTCCACGTTCTCACCAACATTTGTTGTTTCTTGTGTTTTTGATTTTAGCCATTCTGATAGGCATGAAGTGATACCTCATTGTGGTTTTGATTTGCATTTCCCTGATGATGAGTAATGTCAAGCATCTTTTTATGTGTCTCTTGGCTGTTTATGTATGTCCTCTTTGAAGAGAAATGTCTGTGTCTTCTGCCCATTTTTTAATTGGATTATTTGTTGTTTTTGGTATTGAGTTGTATATATATTTTGGGTACTAACCCCTTATCGTATATATCATTTGCGTGTATCTTCTCCTGTTCAGTAGGTTGTCTTTTTGTTTTACTGATTGTTTCCCCCACTGTGCAGAAGCTTTATTTAAAACACATTTATTTTTATTTTTAATTTAGAGAGAGACAGTGTGGAGCAGGGGAGAGGGGAAGAGGGAGAGAGAGGTCCAAGCCCAGCACAGAGCCCGACATGGGGCTTGATCCTGCAAGCCTGAGATGACCTGGGCCAAAATTAAGAGTTAGACACTCAACCGACTGAGCCACCCAGGCACCCCATTGTGCAGAAGCTTTTTATTTTGACGTAGTCCCAATAGTTTATTTTTACTTTTGTTTCCCCTGCCTCATGAGGCCTATATAGGAAAATGTTGCTATAGCCAACGTCAGAGAAATTACTGCCTGTGCTCTTTTCTAGGATTTTTATGGTTTCAAGTCTCACATTTATTAGGTCCTTTATCCATTTTCAGTTTGTTTTTATGTATGGTATAAGAAAGTCATTCAATTTCATTCGTTTGCATGTAGCTGTTCAGTTTTCCCAACACCATTTTGTGTTGTTCTTGCACACTTTTTAGGCCTCTTTCTTGGAATGAAATATTAAGGATTTGCCCCGTGGCTTTAAGGCCTAGGGAGTAGAGAAATGGTCAGATGTTGCCATACACTCAGTAACAAGACATCATTGCATAGAGTTTCTTTTCTTAGAATTGGGAAACCCAGGGGGTTCCTGGGTGGCTGTTGGTTAAGGGTCTGACTTCGGCTCAGGTCATGATCTCACAGCTCATGAATTCAAGCCCTGCATCGGGCTCTGCTGTACTGACAGCTCAGAATCTGGGCCTGCTTCACATTCTGTGTCTCTTGTTGTCTGTCTGCCCCTCCCTCTCCCTCTTTCCCTCAAAAATGAACATTAAAAATAAAAAAAAAAGAATTGGGAAACCTGTCCCAGGTCTTCTCAATACTTTTAACAGCTGACTTAGTCTGAAAAACTTGTCTGCTTATTGAAAAAAAAGACTATGTGTACCAAATCATTGGTAGCTCCTCTCACTTTGTTAAGTGGTTTATTGTGTTTCCAAGTCAGAGCTACAGGTCAGATTTTCCATTTGCTGCTGTGGCTTGGTTTGTTTGGGATTGTGCTGTTTAGAAATCCTTCCCTAAAAAAAAATAAAAAATAAAAAAACTTTTTAAAGTAAGCTCCATGTCCAGCATGGGGCCCAGTCTCACAACCCTGAGATCAAGAGTTGCATGCTCCATCAACTGAGCCAGCCAGGCACCCCTCCCCCCCAAATTTTATTTATTTTTTAAGTAGGCTTCATGCCCAGGGCAGAGCCCAACATGGGGCTTGAACTCGTGACCCCGAGAGTGAAGACCTGAGCTGAAATCAAGAGTCAGTTGCTTAACCGACTGTGCCATCCACCTGGCCCTAAAAAAATCTTTTTAAATGAAGTGTGAATACCGTAGAAATTCCTTTTGATAAATGGGCAGTGTTTTTAATCAGTCATTTCATTTGTTTAAAAAAAACAATTGTTTCTAAGTGTCCAGAGAAGTTCAAGTTTGCAAAGGTATTCCCTCATTTGTTTGCATCTGTTTTCTACTTTAGGTGTAATTGAAAAGTGACCCTCTCTTCAGAGATGTCAAAAACAAACAAATCCAAGTCTGGATCTCGCTCTTCTCGCTCAAGATCTGCATCAAGATCTCGTTCTCGTTCATTTTCGAAGTCTCGGTCCAGAAGTCGATCTGTTTCTCGTTCAAGGAAGCGCAGGCTGAGGTAAGGGGATGTGATTGTATATCGGGATAACCATTGTATCGGTCAGTGAGGGTCTCTGAAGATGTTTTGCTAGACTCTGTGAGTGTCAAATGGAGTGGGGGGTTGGCTTCAAGTAGAGGGTTGGGCTGTCAGATATTACAGGTTTGTTCAAACGCTGCAAATCCAAATCACCTTTGATTGCCATACTGTTTGCCTAATTCCTTTTCTCCTCTGCCAGCATGTACTGTTTCTCATCTACTTTGGAAGAAAGAGCATTTTGTTTTATTTGAGCTGCTTGCTTCAAATCTCTACACGTGATTGATTTCCTCCTGAGGTATTTTTGCAGGCTTTGGACAAAAGGTTGTATGCATCATCACCAAAGAAAAGATAGCTAAGGGGATTAATACTATGAGCAACTTTGCGAGGCAAGAAGCCTCATTAATTCAATAATGTAATTAAACCACAAAAACTTAACAGGAGTCATTTGTGTACATCTGATGTGCCAGTCACTAACAAGCTGTGTCTATTTAGTAAAACACAGCAAAACTATCTAAAAATCACTCTGGTAGATATCTCTGTGCCTAAGTGTACAAATAATTCTTTTGAATTTATTGCCAGTATTCTTTAATTCTGTCAGGTTTCACATCTTTCAGTGGGTCTCCCGGTTTCAGTTATGTCTTAGAAAAACCTCCATCTCGTTTCCTCTTTTCATGTATTGTGAGTTGGGTTTTTCATTCTTTACAACTTGTAATTTTTTCTTGTGAACAGACAAGAACTTTTTTGTAGATACAAGTTTCTATCCATGAATATTGATGTATTTAAATACCAAAGGGGGATATTTGCACAGCTTCGTTCTTGTTATCAGAATCGCACCAGGCAAGGAAGTAGTTTCTCAGCTTCACCACTTGGACCCCCTCCCCCTGCCCTGCACTCCTTATTTCACATAAGTTTCTAGAATTCTTTTGTTAAATGAATTGATTACAAAATTTAAAATAAACCTCAGGAAAAGTAGTTATTAAGTTGTGTTCTTTACTTCTGTAGTCCTGTGAAACACTTCTAAAATGTCTTAAGGAATTGGGGGGATTCTTTTTTTCCTCCCAACATCTTAAATGGAATCTGTGAGAGGCCTGCCTGAAAAAATTAATTTCAGACCAGAGGGTGAATAAAAAGTTGGTGTGCATAAATATTAATGATTCTTTTAAAAAAATATTTTTTTTGTAGTGCTTATTTATTTTTGAGAGAGAGAGAGTGCGCTAGTGGGGTAGGGGCAGAGAGAGAGGGAGACAGAGAATCTGATGCAGGCTCCAGGCTCTGAGCTGTCAGTACAGAGCCAGATACGGGACTCGAACTCACAAACTGTGAGATCATGACCCAAGCTGAAGTTGGAGACTTAACCGACTGAGCCACCCAGGTACCGCTATTAATGATTCTGCTATAAGTTAGAATATACAGTCTCTTCCTCAAACAGAAGAAACACTAGATTTTTTTTTTTTTTTTTTTTTTTTTTTTTTTTTTTTTTTTTTTTTTTTTTTTTTTAAAGATAATATGACACTTTGTGATAATGAGTCCTAGTCTCTCACCCTCTCTTCTTCCATGTTTTTTGGGCATGCATTTTTAGGTCAAACTTTGTTCAAGCCCTAGGCTAGAGACTGTTGCTTAATTGTGTCAGAGTCAATATAAATAAATTTCTACCTTTCACCAGCCCCGAAAAAAAGAAGAGGGAAACCCACCAAAATATATTTATATCTACCTTAGGAAGTTGCTGTCAAGGCATGGGACTGAGCAGAGACTCTTAGTAACCTACTCCTGCTTTGCCCCCAGAGTCTTTTGATTAGTGCCATTTCAACTTCACTTTAGGTCAGTTTGTTCTGAAGAGAGTAACACTTTAAAACTTAATCTAGTAGATGGAAATTAAGTAATTGCCTCAAAAACAAGGGCTCTACAACCAAAACTGAATGACAAAATTGAACGCACACAAACCAGATTGAAAAATGCTAACCGGCTCTGAAGTATTTGTGGTAGCTGGGATTCCGGGCAGATCTGTCTGGACAGATCTCTTCGTATTCTACAGATTATTTGGCATGGTCACTGACTTGGCAAATGAGGGAAAAATATCTCGGGCAGTATGTGCTGGGGTAGGGCTAGAGCCACTTTATGTGCTATCTTATACCAAGAAGATTGTTATTTTGGAGGAATTTCTCCACTGGAAAACATGTTTTTATACTCGATTCTAGTCTGACATCTCTGTTTTTTAGAAACAGATAAATTTGCCACTGGATGTTCACTTTTTATTTCTGGCTTATCTGTTCCATGATTTTTTTTCCTTTTTTTCCCCTCTCCTACAAGGAAAGTATACTATCCAGAGAGTTTGAGAAACCATGCCTTTAAATTAACTTAACTGCTGAGTTCTACAGAATTGGAGAAAATTGATTGTTTCCTTGTATTTCACAGACTGTATCCTTTTAAGTGACTTCTTGTAAATAACTTCATTTGCAATCTGCAGAGACTCATGTTCTTGCATCTGTGCAATGACTGCGGGGTTTGGATGCGGTATGCCACAGGGCCCGCACTAGTAGTTGGTGACAGAAGCAGCAGTAGCCTCTGAGGATGGGACATGAATTAAACCCTCCTTAGTGCTGGTGGTGCATCACCTCCCTCAAGTATAGCCATTTAATCGGGTCATACACACTTTCATAGCCTGCATCTGCCTCTTCCTTCTTTTCTTATATTGTTACTGTTTTCGAATGAAAAGTATGGAAGGTAAGTTTTTTTTCATTGTACTTAAATAGTAACTGTTAACAACCAGCCATAAGATACATTTTTGCCAGTCACAATTGTTCTTGGGTGAATAAAGAACACCTTGGGAAGACCAATCCCACTCTTATCTTCTATAGATTAATATAAATTTCTTTTCAAAAACACCATTTGTTTAGTTAAGATCTGTCATATTTGCTAAATGGAGTTATTTATAAAACAAGCAAATAAAATCTGTTTTTGGTTAGGCCAAATATGAAAAATTCTGTTGATTAACTGAAGGTTTTTATTCTACTGTATGTAAAGAAAGTATTTTTGCGAAGACTTTTTTCTAGTAATTTTAGATACTTTTATGTTAATGATGTATATCATAATTGACAAGGCACATTTGGTGTCCAAGAACCCCAGCAGATTTTTATACCAACAGATAACTTTGGCTTTTGGATCAAAACAGCTCCCTGTCATTGACAAACTTAGCATTCATAAACATGTAATTTTTACAAAATCAGGTTACTGTTAAATCCCTGTGGTTCTGGAAATGCCCCTTTGCCCAATTAGAGTCCCAGATTGTTGGATGAAGAACACAACACTTGGCTTTAGGTTCACTTGAAAGACGTGTGGGTGGTGGTGCCGGAAGAGGGGTTGGTTTTGTCATTTTCTTTACTGAACCTCCTGTGTACTTGGGTGTTTATGGTCAGATGGTGCCCTCTTGTGGCACCTAGGTAGGATCGTGTGATTCAACAACAGAAAGTCATCCACCTAAGAAATGAAACCATTTCCAGGTCCCCAGTAAATATTTTTTTTTAAGTTTATTTTTGAGAGAGACAGTGTGAGTGGGGAGAGGGGCAGAGAGAGAGGGAGACACAGAATCTGAAACAGGCTCCAGGCTCTGAGCTGTCAGCACAGAACCCGATGTGGGGCTTGAACCCACAAACCATGAGATCACAGTCTGAGCTGAAGTTGGGCTCTTTTTTTTTTTTTTTTTTTTAAATTTTTTTTTCCAACGTTTATTTATTTTTGGGACAGAGAGAGACAGAGCATGAACGGGGGAGGGGCAGAGAGAGAGGGAGACACAGAATCGGAAACAGGCTCCAGGCTCCGAGCCATCAGCCCAGAGCCTGACGCGGGGCTCGAACTCACGGACTGCGAGATCGTGACCTGGCTGAAGTCGGACGCTTAACCGACTGAGCCACCCAGGCGCCCCTGAAGTTGGGCTCTTAAACCGACTGAGCCACCCAGGTGCCCCCAGGTCCCCAGTAAGAAAAACAGTATTTTTGTATCTTTTGCTGACCTGATTTCAGTGAATTGTTTTAAGCTCTGAGCAGTAGCATCTCCAAGTTCCTGTTTAAGTGTTCTTTGGTTGGGACTGTGTGTTTACAACCCAAGGTTTTAGTGGAATCTAAGGAAGTAGTCCTGCATAGACAGAGAGGGCTGAATGGGATGAGGAATAGAGTGTTATACCATGATAGGGGGTGAGGACCTACATTTAGTCTGGACCTTTGTCTGCAGATTCAAGCTTGCATTCTTCCTGGCTTCCAATGGTTTAGGGACCTGTAGAATCCCATGTGAAATTCTCAGCAACGTGTATACTATATTAAAATGATTTTGTTTAGTGTACTACATTAAGAACATTATTCTTTTAAGCATTGTAGAAACACATTTCTATTTAAAAAGGGCTACAATATTAATGAGGCAATCTCAATGTGTAATTGTTAAAACGATTCATATCTGTGTATTTGGACTTCATATGGGTCAGCAGTGGGATCAGATATTTAAATTGTGCCCTTTCTTTGAAAATAAAATACTTAAGAACAGGATCTCAAACCGTTAGCTCTTTGTTGGCAGGGATGTCTTAAATAAAAGGCTTGTGTCAAAAATTCAAATGTTTCCCTCCTCCCCCTTTTCAGTTCTAGGTCTCGTTCCAGATCATATTCTCCAGCTCATAACAGAGAGAGAAATCACCCAAGAGTATATCAGAATCGGGATTTCCGAGGTCACAACAGAGGCTATAGAAGGCCCTATTATTTCCGTGGGCGCAACAGAGGCTTTTATCCGTGGGGCCAGTATAACCGAGGAGGCTATGGAAACTACCGCTCGAATTGGCAGAATTACCGGCAAGCATACAGTCCTCGTCGGGGCCGTTCCCGATCCCGGTCCCCAAAGAGAAGGTCCCCTTCACCGAGGTCCAGGAGCCATTCTAGAAACTCCGATAAGTCTTCCTCTGACAGGTCGAGGCGCTCCTCATCGTCTCGTTCTTCCTCCAACCACAGCCGAGTTGAATCTTCTAAGCGCAAGTCTGCAAAGGAGAAAAAGTCCTCTTCCAAGGATAGCCGGCCGTCTCAGGCTGCTGGGGATAACCAAGGAGATGAGGCCAAGGAGCAGACGTTCTCTGGAGGCACCTCTCAAGACACAAAAGCATCTGACAGCTCGAAACCGTGGCCAGATGCCACCACATACACTGCTGGTTCTGCGTCACGGGCCTCTGCAGTTTCTGAGTTGAGTCCCCGGGAGCGAAGCCCTGCTCTCAAAAGCCCGCTCCAGTCTGTGGTGGTGAGGCGGCGCTCACCCCGTCCTAGCCCTGTGCCAAAACCTAGCCCTCCACTTTCCAGCACGTCCCAGATGGGCTCAACTCTGCAGAGTGGTGCTGGGTACCAGGCCGGGACACACCAAGGTCCATTCGATCATGGCTCTGGGTCCTTGAGTCCATCCAAAAAGAGCCCTGTGGGTAAGAGTCCACCGGCCACTGGCTCCACGTATGGCTCGTCTCAGAAGGAGGAGGCTGCTGCTCCAGGAGGAGCAGCCTATACAAAGAGGCAAGTGTCTCGTTTCCTCTCCTGGTTGTGTTTTTATCTCGCCAGCTGGCAGTTTAATTGTAATGTGATCTAGGTTAGAGCTCTGATTAATGGTAATAAGGTAATCCCCGTTTCCTAAACTTTGCAGTAGCAACCTTGAAAAGCATCACCCAAGGAAACCTTTAGCTTAACTCTAGCTTTCCTGCCTCCCTGAATTTGTATTGTAGCATAAAGTTTCTTTAGACTGCTCTGCAATGATGTTTTCACATTTAAAATTTGCCTTGGATTCTACCAACGTAAGCCAGAGAACAGAGTTTTGTGGGTCACCTATCAAAAAATTATGGTCTTTGCCAAAATGAGCGGGCCATTGGAGATGTTAGACCCTCTAGGACCCACCATCTACTGTGATCAGTCTGCATCAGCCCATGATGATGAAGAGCTACACCTTGTACCCTCACACCCTCCAGTTGAGGAGACTGGGCAAAATGGGAAAGACTGAGGCTTAGTCCAGGAAGCCCTTGTTTTAAAATCACAAGGTGGGTGTGTGTCCCAGTAGAAGCTAACCAGGTTGCGTGTGTTAGGAGAGGACGTGACTGTGCTTCTGCTGTGGGGGACATGGTGAGTTGGAACCTGAATCTTTGTGTGGTTGGATGGATTGGGATGGCAGAGACGGAACAGGGAAGTTGCATTGGGACCAGGTTGTCAAGAGGTACTTAACCGGGCAGGTGGTTCCCCCCTCCTTTTCTCTCTCTCTCTGTCTCATTAGCATATTCTTTGGTGCCCCTGCTGTCCTTTGATTCTTCTTTGCCATATTAACTCAACTATAACTTGATTAGACTTCTTCGTTAATGGTACAAATGAGATGTTCAGCCTCTGTACTTTCCAGTCTTCAGTGAGTCTGCTTTAAAGTGTAAGTGTGGTTCCTTGCCAGGACTGGGAGTCTCATTAGGAGACTCAAGGATGAGCTCTGCTTTTCCATAAGAACGAGTAGGATGGTTTTTGCCCTCTTCCCCCAATTAACTTGTATTTTGTTTTTATTTGTGTTCGCAGTATATTTCATATTTAGATCTTCTAGGTGACTTGAAGCAAACATGAAGTCTCTTTTGAGACTTGTATTTCCAAATGTGAGTTGTATAAAAAGCAAAACAGTCCAAGGTTGAACATTCTATGTTAACTTTGCTGAAAGCAGATTTTAAGTGACTGAGTGAAGGTTGGATAAGACCTTAATTTTTTTTTTCCTAGACCACTTACAGGTAAGTAGGTTTTTGTTTTTTAGTATCCTAAAAAATTACCTTTGCTGTTTTCTTTTTGGTTGCTCTCGTAAGATACAACTCCATGGGCCATGTATTTTTCTCTTAAATGGCATCCAAGTTCATAGATCTGTGAAGGGCCACTTTTTAGAAATTACTAGAAAGTAACCAAGTAGAAAGTCCTTTGGTAACACGAATCTACAAGACATGTTTGTTCAGAGAATTAAAAAAAAAAAAAAAAGAATGGTGCTGTTTTAGATCAGGTTGCTTAAAGAAGCCTCTTTTGTGTCTCCCTTGTGTTTTATAACTAGGTACCTAGAAGAGCAGAAGACCGAGAACGGAAAAGATAAGGAACAGAAACAAACAAACACTGATAAAGAGAAAATGAAAGAAAAAGGGAGCTTCTCTGACACGGGCTTGGGTGATGCTAAAATGAAATCTGATCCATTTGCTCCCAAAACTGATGCTGAAAAGTCTTTTCGGGGTAGCCAGTCTCCCAAAAGGTATAAGCTTCGAGATGACTTTGAGAAGAAGATGGCTGACTTCCATAAGGAGGACATGGATGGTCAAGATAAAGACAAAGCGAAGGGAAGGAAGGAATCAGAGTTTGATGATGAACCCAAATTTATGTCGAAAGTTATAGCAGGTGCAAACAAAAACCAGGAGGAGGAGAAGTCCGGCAAATGGGAGGGCCTGGTGTATGCGCCTCCAGGAAAGGAAAAGCAGAGGAAAACCGAGGAGCTGGAGGAGGAATCTTTCTCAGAGAGATCCAAAAAGGAGGATCGGGGAGGGCCCAAGAGAACCGAAAGTGGGCACCGGGGCTTTGTGCCTGAAAAGAATTTCCGAGTGACCGCTTACAAAGCAGTCCAGGAGAAAAGCTCTTCACCTCCCCCGAGAAAGACCTCTGAGAGCCGAGAGAAGCTAGGAGCCAAAGGAGACTTTTCCTCAGGGAAGTCTTCCTTTTCTATTACTCGAGAGGCCCAGGTCAATGTCCGGATGGACTCTTTTGATGAGGACCTTGCCAGGTGAGGTGTGGTCCTTGAACCTCAGGGCTGTAGTGGTCTAAGGGGCATCTCCTTATCCCTCTCTCTAAGGATGTTCTGGAACCAGGACAGGCCCCTCCTGTATTTCCTGTGCTATCCAAGTTTCATAGCTGATACGTCAACCTGTGTTCAGTGGAGAAGTGTGTGTCATTAAGGAGTTATGTGTTGGGGGCAGTATCACAGGGGTGGTGAAGCATCTTTGCAGTCTTCAGTGACTGGCTTTCTGGGTGTTGGGTCCCCTCTTGACCTCTGTCCATTACCCTACCCCATATCCCCTGTCATCCCATTTTTTCCCCTTAAATGTGCTTAAGGTGATTTTGCCTGTGGAGCCATCCAGAATCCATTTTTCCATGCTGGTTACCAGAGTCAGTTATTACTACAGACCTCCATCACATAACATAGCAATTTTAAAGTTGGGGCTTGGGTGGAAGAAGGGTGTGTTGGCAGAACTTTAGGGAAGAACGGTAAGGCCCAGACTGACTGTGTTTTATACCTGGTGTGAGAACCGCACAGCCAGTTGGAAGTCTGCCTGAGCAGCATTCCAGGCACCTCCCACGTCACTGTGTCACTTCACTGAGTGGCCCTGGCTGGGCAAGCTAGTTGATCTTTTAAATACTTTTCAATTTGTTGTGTGTGTTAAAACCAGCAGCGACTCCAAAAACAGAGTTACTGATGTTCAGTACTTTACCCTGACCATTTGTTCCTCTCAAAGACTCCCAGTGAAAAAAGGGAAGAGAGATTTTGGATGCCCTTTTCCCTAGTTATGGTCCATTGAAATTACTTTGAACTTGGGTAGGAAGCAAAAAAGGAACTTTGTGGGTAAATTTAAAACTACTGAGGAAAAAAAAGCATTGTATTTTTAGGGTTTGAGTGTTTTGACTTCCTGTATATCTTGTTACACGGGGCCTCCCTATGTTTCTTTTTCAGACCCAGTGGCTTATTGGCTCAGGAACGCAAGCTCTGTCGGGATCTAGTCCATAGCAACAAAAAGGAACAGGAATTTCGTTCCATTTTCCAGCACATACAGTCAGCTCAATCTCAGCGGAGCCCCTCTGAACTGTTTGCCCAGCATATAGTGACCATTGTTCACCATGTTAAAGGTGAGTGCAGACCCCAGCCTGCTTGAGCCTCCCTTTCTGTGTGCTTAGCTTCCTCTGCTATAAGCAGAAGGATGAGTGGGTGACTAAGGGAGCCTTTTGGGGCCCTTTATCTCATCAAAAGGGCCTTTGAAGCTAGGGACTGGCTTGAAGGAAATTCCTTCCGAGGAGGAGTTTCCATTTTGTAATTACAGACTTGAACATTTCGAAATTATAGTAACCTGTGCTCGTGAGAATAGGTAAAATACTTCATGTAAGGTTTAAAATGCTGGCAGAAGGAAGTATGAAAAGTGGCTTTTCCAGCACCTCTGTCTTTTCCTTTCTAGCAGATGAAAGCCTGTAGAGATCTCTCAGAGACTTTGTGGTGTGAATTTCTTCCCCACATTATTCTACCATTTCCTGGGCAGATTGAGGTGGGCAGGTTGGGAATGGCTGAGAGAAGTGATACAGAAGCTAGGTTGGGCCAGTTACAGGTTCTACCTGAAATCTAAACTCCAGTGGGAGTTGGTACTGTGATTCACAGAGAAGTGAGCTCTCGGTTTCCTTGTATCCATGTCCTAAGACAAGGGACTTATATAGTGGAAACCCATTGGCCAACATTGGATCGTGTCTGAACCAGCCATTTTTCCTTCCTCTTTTCAGCGTGTTTGTTACGTGTATTTGACGACTTGAGTCACATCTCTGGCTACAGGTTCATGCAGAAGAGTTGAATATTCTGCCTTTGGTAGCATAACGTGTTCTTTGAATTCCCACAGAGCATCACTTTGGGTCCTCAGGAATGACATTGCATGAGCGCTTTACTAAATACCTAAAGAGAGGAACTGAGCAGGAGGCGGCTAAAAACAAGAAAAGCCCAGAGATACACAGGTGAGGACTTCAGCCTTACACTGGAGGTGGCCATAAAAGATTGCTCATCAGATAATAAACTCCTCTTGTTTTTATCAACATTAGGTGCGTTAGCAGCAGGGTTTAGGGTAAACACTCTCCAGACTCTAGGGTAGCAGTGGGTGTTTGTTGTTTGAGTGGAAAGGACATGCCTTAATGACTATGGTTGCTCACTTTGGGCCTGAGGAAGACCGGCCTTTTGATATAGATGAATCCTTGTATTGTTGGGAGCTGACAAATAGTAACCTGTGACCACTGTGAACTTTCTATAGGCAGAGTAAATGCTCACTTTCTGTAAGCAACCCCTGTGTTCCATATATCTACTTCTTTTGGAAGAATTTGCAGTGGGTGGGAGAGCTTGCAGAATTGTGTCAAAGGGTTTAAAAGCCCAGCAGTTTTAGAGTATCACATTCAATTGTGGCTGTATATTCAGCAGTTACGGGCTTTGTCTAGAAACAAACTTGGCCGTATCTTCAATTTCTTAATAGTCCGCTCTTGAGCCTGTTGCGGTAGGTAGGAGAATGCTGTTTCTACAACAGTCTTCGGGTTTTAGGGTCTTTGGGGTGTGTGTACGTGCCAGGCCGTTGTTTTCTCATCTAGACCGAATCTCATAGGTAAATAATGGGCTATTATATTCTTCTTCCCAAGATGAAAACTGCTCTTTGAGGTTAGCAGGGCATGGATAGTCTTGATGTGAATTTGAGATAAAAGGTGTGGGTGTAGGTGAGTCTTTCTTCCTGGCTGTAACAGTATTGGGAAGGAATGAGAAGTTTCTTCAGTTTGAGTTTGAGAGGTTGGTGCGTATGTTGTGTGTACGCGCCTGTGTGCTCACGGACACACCTATGGGAGAGTATAAACATATAAGCAAAGAATGTAAATAATGTATGTGTCTAAGTTAGGAAACATAATGAAAAAGAATGCCTATGATTCTGTTGCCCAGTTTATGAACTAAAATGTTACCACTACTGTATTCGTACTGTGGGATATTAAACCTTTTTTCTGTTTTCAATTTTTAGGAGGATAGACATTTCTCCCAGTACATTCAGAAAACATGGTTTGGCTCATGACGAAATGAAAAGCCCACGGGAACCTGGCTACAAGGTGAACTGTTGCTTTGATCGTAATTCCAACAAAATGAGTGCGTTGGGCATGAACTTGACAGAAATGTGTTTGTTTAAATTACTCTCTACTTAAGTTTGTGTTTTTCTTTTAAGGATGGGCATAATTCTAAAAATGAACTACAAAGGGTTAATTTTTATTAAATGTATCAACAACCTTTGTGAAGTGGTTAGAATATGGTAAATGACCCCAAAGTCTATTGAGGTGAGCTTGAGAAAAAAAAGAGAGGAGTTTTGGAACAAGTGCCCATGATGAGAGAAGAAACTTTTTGTGATATTTTTCTGCTTGTAAGTATTATCAAATCAACTATATTACATGCACTATTTCCAACCATGATTTCAAAAAGACATGCATGTCAGAGGAGAGTGAAATATTCATATCTTAACATGGTAGACTGTTTTAAACAGCTAGTCCAGTTTTTTTTCCTAACATTGTACCATATTTATCATCTGTCGGTTACTGTTACTTTAAAAGCTAAACATTATTTTGATAGCCCAGCTACATTTGCAATGATGTGCACGCAAACATAGTTATTAAGAAGTTAAAGCTTGTATGCAGTCTTTTTACTGTGAAATAATAGGTTTGGGTTTTTTTTTAAGTCTTAGTGTTTATTGACCTTCATTCACATATGCAGTTAAAATTTAAAATTAAAGATTTCCATTGCTGCTGAAACCTTTTCTAAAGATATTAATCTTCAAGTCTTCTGGACAGAATTGTCCTGGTAGTTGAATGTGATGAGAAGCACTCTGGCACAGTGTCTTCTCTCCCACCCCCTTTTCTTTTTCTCCATTTGTCGCCTCCCCCACCCCCCGGTACTCCCCCAGCTCGGCACTAACCATGTGAAATGCAAGGCTTTGAAACAGCAGAAGAGAGCTGGTCCTCAAGGCCTCGCAGAGCTGACCCCATAGAGGTGCTGGGGGTGCACGGCCTCAGGGAGCAGCGTCTGCCTTTGTTTTGTTGTTTTGTTCTGTTTTTGTCTTTGGAGGGTGCAGAGGCCCCATTCCCTCTCAAAACCAACATGATAAAAATAAACCTTAAACTTATTTCGGCAAAAAGCTTAGTAGTTTGTGTAAGTGCAGTGTTAATACAGAGTCAGCTCCCCATTCCTTCCTCTTTTAGGGAAGTTTTACTTCCCATGAGGCAAATCCTGGTGCTTAATGATCCTGAATCCACCTTGCCCTCTGCTCTGAGTGTCCCAAGAGCTGTCGAAAGCCTTTGCCCTGGTTTGGGACGCACAGTGCTACTGCTATCCATCTGCGGTGCATGTGCCCTGAGGCTTCGACTTCCTAGGAAGTCAGCAAAAACGGGGTTTTGCTTTCTTTTTCTGCTGCTTTTTTCTTTTTTAAAATAAATCTCAACCTGGTATTGTCACTTCATGAATTTTCCATTATGGTTTTTGATGTTCCCTCTCTAAAGCTGTTTCTCATTGTAACTAAGCATTTTGGAAGGTTGCTGAAGTGTCCCATGCTCTGTTGCTGGGCTGCATGCTCAGAGCCAGTTCCAAGGAGAGCATAAACCCATGGTGGCTGCTACAGCATAGGTAGGGAAGGACAACACGGCACAGGCATTTCCGCTCTTGGTGGTGACTATAGGCCTGAGCCAGCCTAACCAGCCACCCTCTAAAGCGGAATTTGGCCTTCTCAGCTTGTAGGCTAGCCAGAGTCATTACTGGGCCACAGAGGAAGCAAACAAGGCGAGATCAATGTTCAGCATTTTCGGAAGGTAGACATCATTATTTCAGAGAACTGGTTTGGGTTCTGTGAGGGACCCTCAGGAAGGGACTTCTGTGGGACGTCCTGTATCCCTCCCAAGCTTGGGTGCAGTGCCTCACACTCCCAGTGCTTCCTCTGTACCACTCCATTGGAGTGGAAACCACAGTTTGTGGGGTGGTTGAGTTGGCAGCCCTGAATCCCAAAAACCTTCATTTTGATTTCTCTCTTGGCAGACTGAGGGAAAATACAAAGATGATCCTGTTGATCTCCGCCTTGATATTGAACGTCGTAAAAAACATAAGGAGAGAGATCTTAAACGAGGTAAATCAAGAGAATCAGTGGATTCCCGAGACTCAAGCCACTCGAGGGAAAGATCAGCTGAGAAAACAGAGAAAACTCATAAAGGATCAAAGAAGCAGAAGTACGTAAGCCCCTCATTCAGACTTCTGAGTGGGGTCTCTTGTCTGCTCCTTCTGGGCTCTATACCACAGTTTCATTTAGGGTTAGGGATGATAGCAGTTTGTTCTTTGATATCCTGTAACTGTCAAGTAAGGTCCCTGGCTTGAAAACAACTTCTGCATCAAAGTAGGGGTATGATCCTTGTCCAGAGAAGGCCTCCTGGGAGATGGGTGTTTAGTTTGGCTCTAGGGATGGAGTGGAAAATCATTTGGGAATTCCTTTTGGGTTATTTTAGACATTTTCTTTGATACATTCTTTTTCATCACAAATTTTAATGGGGAGGTTATGTTTTAGAAATGGCTCAAAGTTGTTGGCTCATAGTAACACTTTTGTCAAAGACATAGGGTGAAACTAAATATAGGACAAGGTTGTTGATTTTTTTTTTTTTAAGAACATTACCTCCCCCCCCCCCATTAATGTTTATTTTGAGAGAGAGAGAGAGAGAGAGAGAGAGAGAGAGAGAGAGAGAATGAATGAATCCCAAGCAGGCTCAATGCTGTCAGCACAGAGCATGATGAGGGGGTTCTTGGGGCTCTGTCTCACGAAGCATGAAATCATGACCTGAGCCAAAATCAAGAATTGAATACTTGACTGAGCCACCCAGGCGCCCCAAGATTGTTGATCTTAAATGCCCTTTAAGATCTAGTTTGACAGACACTTCCAAGTAAGGTGTTCCAAATATTCTTTAAACAAAGGTAGCGTTGTTGAACTTCATAGGGCAGCATTCATGCCAAGGTACTGTCATTTCTGTTTACATCTGTGAAAGTTCCATGACTTTTCAATCATGTCTCATTAAACGTAGAATTGAAGCCCCACACATTCCCATATGAAGCAACACCACTTTTGCTGTTTCTGAACTTTGGCCAGCAGGCGTTTTCATTATCCATTTTCTGATAACAATCCTTTGAGATAAGTTGCACGGTTGGTATGGTACCCGCTTTGCCCATTTGAAAGATAAGCTGAGCTTATAATGATTTTTCTGAAATGACATATTATCAGCTGACATCAAAACTCAGATCTTCTGCTCCTCTTTTTCTTCCTTCCACTGTGTTACTTGTGCATCAGGAGCCCTGGTACTTGCCAGGGCTGCCCCCCCTGACAAAGGGACCTGATAATCCTCAACAGGGAGTGGATGTGGTGGTCCAGTAGTCCTCAGCACTGCTTCTGGTGGAAAGGAGGCAAAACCCCTCAAACATTTCAGGGTTGGGTTTGGATTATTGATCCTGATTCCTTTCCCTGGAGCACGTACCTCTTCCTCTGACTTGCTGTGTGATGTTGAAACCCTAGTGTTTTGTGATTGGGGCAAGAAGAAAGATGTTTAATCTCGTTGAATATCACTCTTCAGGGGCTCCTGGGTGACTCAGTCGGTTGGGCATCCGACTTCGGCTCAGGTCGTGATCTCACAGTCCGTGAGTTCGAGCCCAGTGTTGGGCTCTGTGCTGACGGCTCGGAGCCTGGAGCCTGCTTCAGATTCTGTGTCTCCCTCTCTCTCTGCCCCTCCCCTCTCATGCTCTGTCTCTCTCTGTCTCAAAAATAAATTAAAAAAAAAAAAATTAAAAGAAATTAAAAAAAAAATATATATATATATATATCACATCACTCTTCAGTTTACAAAAACGGTTTCTCGAATGACTGAAGAACAACTTAACCCAAGATCACACAAGTAATAAAAGTGATGCTGGGACTCCAGTCTGAGGCCTTTTGGGATCTTGTTTTTAAAACCTCTTAGAAAAATCCTGTGATGATAACTTAGATTTCCCCTATTTATGAGTAAATGCTAGAAAGAGGCACTAGGATTTAAATATTTAAGTTCTTGAGCTTCTCAAATGTCGAATGTAGTGGGAGGGGGAGCAGGGTGCTTTGTTTGCGAAATGGAGGAGGACATGGGAAGGGAGGATAGCAGTAGGTTATTGGCGCTTGGCTGGCCTTTACCTCTAAGTGTCCTCTACTCCTGGGAGCCTGGCCTTTCTGCCATCTTAAAGGCAGCCAGTAACCCCCACTAGCACATGGCAGGGCTGGCACCGACTTCTCCATAGACGGTGACTCATTGTAGTAAGCTAATTTGCCCTGGTCTGTAATTTCTCTCAGATGAAGGGAAGGGAGGGAAGTAACTCTGGGAAGAGTTTTGCCGGATCCTGTGTTTTAATAACTCAACCTGTTTGAGCTCAGTGAGAGGTGGTATGTGGGATAGTGGTATAATTAGAGCTAGGTTTGAACCCCAGTTCTGCTCAGCTCTGTCACCCTGAATCTCTTGTCTATAAAGTGGGAGAAATAATACTGAATAATCACAGCCGCCATTCACTACTCACCTGCTATGTCATTGTGAAGTGTTGAAGCATATTGTTTGTTCAGTCTCTCGAACAGGCCTAAATTAGGCCAGTAGTGTTCTTCCTATGAGAAATAAAAGTAATGTAAAGCACTAAACACATGGTAATATATTAAGCCTCTGTCCCAGTCCCAGATACATCATGGCTTGCAATGCAGTGTTCTCTCCTCTGCCTTTCTAGTTCATGCAAATGTATTATACGGGGCCATGGGCTGTGTTCTGTTCCTTCTCTGTGTATGTCCCATGTTCATCACAGGCTGACACATAGACCTGTCACTGAACATGACCCACAGAACTGAGAGGAGGCCTCCTAGGTACCCTGGGTGGGTAAGTTGGGGGTGAGTTGGGTGTTTTGGGGTTACTCAGTGTCTTCAGTGTTTTCATCACAGATATGTTCCTGATTGCCCTGTGCTTCTTACCAGTGAGTCCCCAGCCAAGGGCTGTACCCTGGAGCTTGGTGATTTGAATCCCTGGCTCTTCTGTTTTCGTAGGAAGCACCGGAGAGCGCGAGACCGGTCCAGGTCATCCTCCTCTTCCTCCCAGTCATCCCACTCCTACAAAGCGGAAGAATACACTGAAGAGACAGAGGAGAGGGAAGAGAGCACCACAGGCTTTGACAAGTCCAGACTGGGGACCAAAGACTTCGTGGGTCCAAGTGAAAGAGGAGGCAGAGCTCGAGGGACCTTTGTAAGATCCTGCCCCCTCTCCCTTTCTCTGAGCCCCTATTCCTCCCAATTGTTTGTTTATCCAAATACTAGTTTTATTGTCCTTGATACAAGGAATTCAGTCTATAGATCCCAGAATCTGTGGTTCCCCTCTTCCTTAAGCTTTTTCTTTTTACTTATATTTCTTACCTAGAAAGCCTCTTGGGGCTTCTGACCTCATTATTTCCCCTACTTACCTTGAGTCCCTGCTGTGTCTGTAGGGAGGGCCTTGTGCCACGCGGTCCTCTCTGTATGGACTCCAGACTTGAGCTAGAGACCATTTGACCAGCAGATTGACCAGAGGACTGCTGTCTGTTCTGCACTAGAACAGGATTTGAACAGAAGGCAGGGAGTTGTTTTTCTCCATTCCTGACAGAGTCCTTTGTTCCTTTTCCCTACTTATGCCACAGCAATTTCGAGCCAGAGGGAGAGGCTGGGGCAGAGGCAACTACTCTGGTAACAACAACAATAACAGCAACAATGATTTTCAAAAGAGAACCCGGGAGGAGGAGTGGGACCCCGAGTACACACCCAAAAGCAAGAAGTATTACTTGGTAGGTGTCTGGGATAAGCGGGAAGGGCCGGAGCAGTGCCTTGGGCACACACAGTAGCTGATACCAAGGCTTTAATTGATCTGTCCAGAACTGTGATTAAATATGTGTGCAGACATATTGCATGGCGGGGGGGTGGGATTTGTACTTGAGGGACAGCACAGTGCCGGCAAAGATGAGTGTTCTCTTGAGAGCTGGTCCTGGCCTCAGAAGTGTTTTATCGTCTAAGAGGTTTATGGATTCTAGGATAAACAAGAAGGCTTGCTCTGGCCTTTTTACTCTGTGAGCTTTTTTTTTTTTTTTAAGTTTATTTATTTATTTTGAGAGAGACCGTACAGGGAAGGGGCAGAGAGAGAGAAAGAATCACAAGCAGGCTCCGCACTGCCAGCACAGAGCCCGACACGGAGCTCAAACTCACTAACTGTGAGATCATGACCTGAGCCAAAGTTCAGAGTCAGACACTTAACCAACTGAGCCACCCAGGTGCTAACCCAACCTCAGCCTCCCTCCAGCCTTTATTCAGGGATGGAGTCATAACCCTCTCCCGAGTCTGCAGTTCCACTCTCACTCCCTCGTGCAAGATAGATAGAAAAGACAGCACAGGGTCTCTGTGAGGGAGGGGAATCTGTCTCCAGAATGAAATGACACTGGGCTCCTCTCATCTCAGCTTCTGGTCACTCCGAAGTAGCAGGCATTTCCCAGGCTCTCCCTGTCTCCCCCATATTGGGGCTCTTCTAGGCTGGATTACCTTGCCAATGAGTAAGTTCTCTCCGCCTTGCTATATATCACTAGCAGGCCTAGGTCCCAGCACGTGACGCTGAGTGTTGTAACCAAAGTAAACTTGCAGCCAAGGCTTCATCACCCACAAGAAGGGCTGGTGTTGGTGTGTATTGTCAGTTGCACAGTTAGGAAACAGGTTTTGTAGATGGTTGTGTACAGCCAACTTCACTTTTCTGGGGCTGCTAGGAGCTGAGTTGAGACCCCCACAGGACCCTTGGACCCTCCAGGGAGGAGTTGGTGTGGCCTAGGATCAGTGCTGGAGTGGCCCTGCTATAGGAGAAGGATTAAAGTCCATCTAGAGCCCTTCTCCCTGTCTCCCATCTGCCTTCTGAAGGAGCATTGCTGGCTTCATGCATTTAGGCTGTTAAACAGGCAGCCCTGGTAATACGCAGCTGGCCCTTAGCTGAGTTGACCCCTGGAGCCTGAGGTCCTGCTTGTGATGGTTTGGAGTTTTTGAAGCCATGCGGCTCATGAGGGAACACCAACTTCTAGTTTTCAAAATGCTTTCTCATTCTTTCATTGGAGCCTCCTTCTCTCATGAGATCATCAGAACAGGATTGAGATGCAGGCTGTGTTTTTTTTCTGCTCAGCCACACTGCCTCTTTGCATGAAATTAAAGGGGGGATAGAAGATGGGAGGCTGGGTTCTGGTCCTGCCTTTGCCACTTAAAGGTCTGACACTGTGACCAAGTCATTTGCCTTTGTTCTCACTTCCTGTTCCAGGCTGGTTGGGGTGGGGGGGGTGGGGCGGGCGGGAAAAGCTGACATCCCAGCGAGGTATTGTCACTTCCTCTGGTAGCTGCCTGATGTCCCACATCAGACATAGTTTCATGTTTTGGTGTGATTGGCTTTCTCAGACCTGTCCTTTGAGAGATGGTGTATTAAATAACATGGAGTCACCTAAAGTTGCTAAGCCTTTTTCCTTCCTCTTTTGCATGGTGGAGGGTGATAGTGATAGGAGGGTAGAAGTGAGGATTAAATGAGGTCATGGGTGTGAAGGTCTTTCAGTGCTCAGTGAGGGATTTATCATCATTATTATAATGCCCCCAAGCCACTGCCTTAGAATTCCTAAGGCACACAACAGGAAGATCGTCTTGGATCTGAATCAGTAGCATTTTTGGACTAGGGCACAGGGATGAGGACACAAAAGGAACAAACGGTGGGGTGGGGCAAAAGGTTGGTTTGAGAGTCACATTTGGATGAGAAGAGGGCTCTGGCCATGATTGTTTGCTCCAGTACTGATGGCAGTTTTCCTTCCTCTCAGCATGATGACCGTGAAGGCGAAGGCAGTGACAAGTGGGTGAGCCGGGGTCGGGGCCGAGGAGCCTTCCCCCGGGGTCGAGGCCGGTTCATGTTCCGGAAATCCAGCACCAGCCCCAAATGGGCCCATGACAAGTTCAGTGGGGAGGAAGGGGAGATTGAAGACGACGAGAGTGGGACAGAGAACCGAGAAGAGAAGGACAATTTACAGCCCACAACTGAGTAGGGGCCACTCTGATGGGAGCCCCTGCCCAGGGGAGAGAGGGCGCTGGGAAGATGGCTGGTGAGGAGCGAAACAGAGAAGCCTCAAGATTGCGAAAATCCCACCCCCCTCACCCCCCAGCCACGCAGAATCCTATATCACCGCCGAAAGCATCCCTGGCGCCAAGTCCCACTGGACAGGCGGCCGGCTGAGGGGCCTGGGGGTTGGGCCCAGCTCTGGAGCAGAACACAACACATTGGGCTTTAGCTGTGTTTCTCATTTGTTGTTGGTGTGCGGGGTGGGGGCTGGGGTAGGGAGGGGAGAGCGATACCTGGATTTTGGTTTGTTCCCTATTAGAAACCAACAGTTTTGTTCTTAATTTCATTTGGAGCTAAGAGGACTAATTTGATTTTCAATCTCTTCTCCCTTATCCTGATTTTAAAAGCCCTTCTTCTTCCTTTTTTTTCTTTTTTCTTTTTTTTTAGGCATATGTAGTAACCATAGCAGAAAGATTTAATTTGGGCAACTTTGATTCTTCAAAGAGAAAACAAAGCATGTGAATAAACTTTGAAGTGTTCACCTCAGTTTGGGACCAAACTGCTTGGATCTTTGTAAAAATTGGTTTTGTATGTCGAGGAGGAGTTCAAGGCCTTTCTGACCACCTTGTGTTCCCCTTTTCTGCACAGCCATGTATCCGATGGTGTGCTGCTAACCATACCCCACGTCCCCCCCACACCCCAATATTTTCTGATTTCTTCTGGGCTGGGCATCCCATTCTCCACCAGCAGCTCCAGTATCCCAAACTTTGTAGTCCTGCTGATCCTCTCAGCAACAGGGGTGGAAACTGGACGGCAGTTTCTGGTCTGTTTTCTAAGAAACTTCTGAATTCTATTATCTTTACAAATATAAGATGAGAAAATAATTTTTTCAATATTTTTTATTAATCTTTTTATAAAATGAAAAGAAACTCCTATGATCGATTAAGGAAGGTGGTTATGGCTGGGTGGTTTGTGGGGGTTTGTTTTTTCTTTTCCTTTTTTTTTTTTTTTTTTTAAAACCTTAAGCTTTAAGTTGAAACATTCTTGGATGTTTGGGGGGAAAACATCCTCTTAAAATGGGTCCTTGTGCTTGCCTTCTGGGGAGGCGGTCCTGAGCAGGTGAATCATATGGCATTTATGCATATGTTATATGCGGACTGCACCCACCTCTTCCCCCCACCCCCAACCTTTGCCTCTTGGGTTGTTGTGCTTCTTTCCCCTTACTTTGCTACATTTCTATAGTTAAGTTGGTTTTACTTGAATGATTCATGTTTAGGGGGAAAAAATGAAAACACCCTTCAAATTTGTTTCAACTCCTCCTGCAAATAAATAAATAAATGAAGAAGGCAGATGTAAATGGACTCTGGTCATTGTCACCCTTAGTGTGGGGGGGGGGGGGGGGGGGGGGGGGACCTGCCACAGCAGCTTCAGGGCAGCTGAAAGACAAATGTCTGTGAGGGCTGGGCCCAGACTGTTGCTCAGTCTCTTCATCAGCTCCGTGCCCAGTTGTTCTGGGAGGAGACTGCCACCCTTTGCTGGCTAGTAACTCGTCACCCCAGTGGTTTTGCATCATCCTGTAACTTGGACACCCCAAGAGAACTAGGTTTTTTCCCTGTGTTATGGGCAAGGACTTTGGCTTCCAAAGTGGTGGGGTAAAGGTCACGGGTCGTGGACAACAGGTTCAGCCTTCCGTGTTCACCACTGAGCAGAAAGATTACTTGAAAGCCCAGCCTGGATGGGATTCGCGCCAGATGGACCCTAAACTTCAGCCCTTACTAGCTCTGAGCTTGGCTCTGAGCAGGAGCCACGGAAGCTCTTCAAGTTCTTTTTTTCTCGCCCTTTTCCCAAGGAGAATCTGGGAGGGGTTTTATGAAACCAAAGAAGCCAGGTGGCGGGAAGCTGGGGTCTCTGCCCTCCTCCTTTGACCTGGGGTGGGGCTGTGGGGGTAACGTGCCTTCCAGGGACAGCAGAGATTTGGAGTACACTAGGAATAGCTTTGTGTGCGCTAGACAGCCACCTCCTCCACCCAGGGCCTGCCTCAGAGCAGTTGCAGCCTGCTGGGGGCCCCACCCTGGTATGCGCCTCTCCCGCCTCTTCCCCGGCTGCTCAAAGCTTGCCAGCGGGGAGAAGATAGGCCAGGGAAGGCTCTTTGCGAACGGTGGGTGGGAGCCTCAGGGCCTACGGCTGCCAGGGGGAGGAGAGGCGGCTAGACTGTAATTTAAGTGACTAGGTTGGGATAAACACGTGGGGGAGCTGTGGCCCCAGCACTGGCCAGGGACCCTGGAGTCCTCCTCATCCCTGGGTTGGGGGCCGAACCTGCTGAGCCGGGCCGCCCCCTCTCCCACACCCACTCCCAGAATCCGGGGCCCGACCTATCGGCTAGCGTCTCCGCCTCCTTCGCTTCACAACCTCGCAGCTCGTCCCACCCATCCTACCTGGGCCCAGTACTCGGCTGCCTGCGGGACAGTACTGTCCTTCCAGCGCCCGGCTCTGGAGCGCGACCCTGAAGCTATGGGTATGTGCAGAGGGTTTGGGGTGGCGGAAATGGCTCACACCACCGCCCCGCTCTCCCGTTGTCCTCCACGCGGAGCCCGGGATTCTCGCCTAAGCCAGTGTGCCCAGACCGGTCCCTTCTGAGACGCGCCCCCGCCCGGTCCTCCGCCCGCAGAGGTGCTGGTCCTGGCCGGATACCGCGCGCAGAAGGAGGACGAACTGAATCTGGCCCCCGGGGACGTGGTCCGGCAGGTGTGCGAGGGGTCCGCACGGGGCTGGCTGCGCGGAGAGCTACGGGGTCGTTGTGGCCTCTTCCCCGAGAGGTCGGTGCAGGTGAGGCCGGGCCGCAGGTCGGGTGGAGGAGGGTCTCAGTGCGCGCCCTCAGGAACTGAGAGCCCCCACGTCCCCATGCCCTCATCTCCAGGAGATCCCCGAGGCTCTGCGCGGCGCCGGGGAGGCACCGAGCCCGCGCTGTGCGCGCCGCCGAGGTGAGCGCCAGGCCGGGTGGGCGGGCGCGCGGAGCCTGCGCGGCTCCGGCCACCCCTAGCGGGACGTGACGGGCGCGGCTCTGGGCGGGGCCAGTCGGCACTCTGTGGTCTGTGATTGGTTCTTGGGTACAATGCTCCGCCTCAGGGCGGGGCCTGGAGCTTCTGCTAGGGCGCTCCCGGCCCGCCCCTCTCTGAGCTCAGTGGACTGGGGCTCACAGATCAGCGGCCTCTCTCTCTGGTCCGATCTGAGGTCGCCCCGCCAAATCTCGGGGCCCCCAAAGATGGTGCAAGGTGAACTTCAACTACAGCCCGGAGCAGGCGGACGAGCTGAAGTTGCAAGCTGGGGAGATTGTGGAAGTGATAAAGGAGGTGAGGGGACGAGGTGATGATGAGAGGCTTTGGACGGAGGTGCTGGAGGGCTGGAGGTGCTTGAGGTGCTGGAGCGCTTGCGTCCCCAGGGAGATGTGTGAAGTGAGGGTGTGGGCGATGGGGATGGTGAGGGCGCCGAAACGGGAAAGTGAGGGAGCAAAGGAGGAGGTGGGCATTGGGCAGAATCGGGGCAGAAAAAATGGTGGAAGAATTCTCGAAAGACCCTGGGGCAGAACCAGATGGCCCTGCGTCCTCCTCCTCCCCAGATTGAGGACGGCTGGTGGCTGGGGAAGAAGAACGGGCAGCTGGGAGCCTTCCCATCCAACTTTGTGGAGTTGCTGGACAGTGGGCCCCCAAGTGAGACCTGCACCCTGTGACCCCGAGAACCCTTGTGACCAGACTCTGGAATCTCCAGTGACCCTCCCGGTGGCCCGGGCCTGTGATCCACACATCCTGACCCTGTGACCCCTTTGACCTCTCCCACGATCTAAACTGAATTAGCAAGCCCCCTAACTTCACTGTCCCCACCAGGCCTCGGGAAGCCAGACATGCCTTCAGTCAGCCCCAGTCCCCAGCGGCCTCCCAAGGTAAACTGGGTGCGGTGGGCACAGGAGTGGTGAGTTCCTCTTGGGGAGGTGGAGGCTCAGCTTCTTCCACCCTCCCCCTCCTCCATTAGCTGAGCAGCCTGACCTATGACAGCCCTCCAGACTACCTGCAGACAGGTGAGCACCCAGCCAAAGGTTTCCTGGAAACCCCCTCCTGAGAGCCACCCTGACTTGGGAGAGGGGAACCCCCAACTAGGCTGATGGGGGAGGGAGCGGCTGACTGATCCGGGGAGAGGAGTTGGCTTCAGTGGACTGACCTCCCCTCAGTCTCCCGCCCTGAGATCTATAGGGTGCTGTTCGACTACCAGCCTGAGGCCCCAGATGAGTTGGCGCTGCGGAGAGGAGACGAGGTGAAAGTACTGAGGAAGGTAGGAAAGGCGCAGGGCAGGGGAGGCGGCCCGGAAGGGTGCGTGGAGAAGCGGAGGCACCCTGGAAGGAAGGAGCTTGGGGATCTGGCTCCCTTCCCCATGGCCTCTTGCTCTCCCAGACCACAGAGGATAAGGGCTGGTGGGAAGGAGAGTCTCAAGGCAGAAGAGGAGTCTTTCCAGACAACTTTGTGCTCCCCCCACCCCCAGTGAGTATGGAGCCAGACACTCAGGTAGGGGGGTGGGGTGTGCTGCTCTGGACAAAGTTGGGGGTCGTGGTGTTTAATGGGCATTTAGTTCGCCCCTAAATGAGGGTGAACTTAGAAATGTGGGGACCCTTCTTCAGATTCTGATAATTTTCTTCTTCACAGATCAAGAAGCTGATCCCACGGAAAGTGGCATCTCGGGAGTCAGGTGGGTGCCCAGGAAGCCTGGGAGTTGTGTGGGGGGGGTGGATTTTGTTGTCGGCGGGGGTCGGGGGGGGGCTCACCAGTTTAGTTGCCCATCCATAAACACCCATAGCTCTCCAGTGGTTCAGTATTATAGCCCCTTAGGAGCTACCTCTATGTGGGTTAAGGACCTGGTAGGAATGTGTGCAGATCAGTGTGTAGGAATCAGTGTATTACTGTGTTCATAATTTTTTGTGTGTCTTGAGAATGTGGCTATCAGCGTGTTTAGATTCATTTCCTTTTTTTTTTAATTTTTTTTTAATGTTTATTTATTTATTTATTTATTTATTTTAAATTTTTTTTTTTTCAACGTTTATTTATTTTTGGGACAGAGAGAGACAGAGCATGAACGGGGGAGGGGCAGAGAGAGAGGGAGACACAGAATCGGAAACAGGCTCCAGGCTCCGAGCCATCAGCCCAGAGCCCGACGCGGGGCTCGAACTCACGGACCGCGAGATCGTGACCTGGCTGAAGTCGGACGCTTAACCGACTGCGCCACCCAGGCGCCCCTATGTTTATTTATTTTTGAGACAGAGAGAGACAGAGCATGAACGGGGGAGGGTCAGAGAGAGGGAGACACAGAATCTGAAACAGGCTCCAGGCTCTGAGGTGTCAGCACAGAGCCTGACGCGGGGCTCGAACTCACGGACCGCGAGATCATGACCTGAGCCGAAGTCGGCCGCTTAACTGACTGAGCCGCCCAGGCGCCCCATAGATTCATTTCCTTTTTTAAGGAAAGGTATGGATCAATGCGTCTGCGTCTATGAGACAATGTGTGTGTTCACACGTCATATAAACGTGTCAGTGAATAGTTCTGTTGGGGTATTTTATTTATCTTTTAATGTAATATTTCACGCAAAACGTACATATGTGCTTTAAACCTCAACAATGGACTCCCGTGAACATTCGCCATCTGTCACCAAACCCAAAAACTAGAATATTGCTAATAGTTTGTGTGTTCCTTTTCTTTCCCATTCTGCTACCTACCCCAAAAAGGTAACCACTATCCCGAATTTTGTGTTTATAATTCCCTTGAGTTTTTAAGTTTCCTTACCTATGTATGCGCCTACATAATGTATTGCTTAATTAATTTTTGCTTCTTTTGAGCTTGATAAAAATGATATCTTGTTTATAGTCTTCTGGGAGTTGCTGTTTCCAATCACCATCATATTTCTAAGATTAATCCATGTTGTATGTAGATGTAAATTCACTAATTTTCCTCTGCTGTATAATATTCCTTGCAGGGAATTTACCACAGCTTCTGTATGTATCTGATCGCCTGATGTTAGACATTTTCATTATTTCTAGTTTTTGTTACAACAAATAGTTCTAACATTCCTGAGCCTCTGTCCTGGTGTGCACGTACAATAATTTCTCTAGGATATAATCCTAGGAGTGGCACTTCTAGATTATAGGGTTCGTGAATGTTCAGTTTTTATGACATAAAGTCGCTTTGGTTTTCAAAGTGTTGTACACTTTAATATTCCACCATCGGTGTATGAGCTGTATGAGATCCTGTTAATCCAAATCCTCTTTAACAGAGGTATTATCAGTTTTTACTTTGTGTGTGTGTGTGTGTGTGTGTGTGTGTGTGTGTGTGTGTGTGTGTGAATCTAGTAGCTACAAAAAGCATCTCCTTTTGGACTTAATTTGCATTTATTTCCCTGGTTAGTTATAATTAAAGAAAAAATTTTTTAACGTTTATTTATCTTGGAGAGAGAGAGAGAGCATGAGAGGGGTAGGGGCGGAGAGTGAGGGAGACACAGAATCCGAAGCAGGCTCCAGGCTCCGAGCTGTCAGCACAGAGCCCGACGCGAGGCTCCAACTCACAAGCTGTGAGATCATGACCTGAGCCGGAGTTGCTCAACCGACTGAGCCATCCAGATGCTCCTCCCTGGTTAGTTATAATTAGTTGGAGTTCTTTTTTTTTTTTTAATTTTTTTTTTCAACGTTTATTTATTTTTGGGACAGAGAGAGACAGAGCATGAACGGGGGAGGGGCAGAGAGAGGGAGACACAGAATCGGAAACAGGCTCCAGGCTCTGAGCCATCAGCCCAGAGCCTGACGCGGGGCTCGAACTCCCGGACCGCGAGATCGTGACCTGGCTGAAGTCGGACGCTTAACCGACTGCGCCACCCAGGCGCCCCTAGTTGGAGTTCTTTATATAAACTGAATACCAATCTTTTGTGGGTTATATGCCTTACAAATATTTTTTCTCATTGTGGTTTATTGTCTCTTTTTGTATAATGGTGTTCTTTGATGAGCAGGAATTCTTAATTTTAATGCAAACATATCAATCTTTAATGGTTAGCAGGTTTTTCCTTGTCTAAGAAATCCTTCCTGCTCCAAATTCAGAAAAACAGTCATATATATATATATATATATATATATATATTTTTTTTTTTTTTTTTTTTAAATGTTTGTTTATTTTTGAGAGAAAGAGCGTGAGTAGGGGAGGGGCAGAGAGAGAGGGAGACACAGAATCTGAAGCAGGCTCCAGGCTCTGAGCCTTCAGCACAGAGCCTGACACAGGGCTGGAACCCACGGACCGGACTGGGAGATCATGACCTGGGCTGACATAGGACACCCAACCAACTGAGTCAGCCAGGCACCCCTTCTTCTTTTTAAGCTTATTTCTTCTTTTTAAGCTTATTTTATTTAGAGAGAGAAAACATGAGTGGGGGCGGGGAGCAGAGAGCAAGGGAGAGAAACAATTCCCAGCAGGCTCTGCACTGTTAGTGAAGAGCCTGATGTGGGTCTCGACCTTACGAACCGCCAGATCGCGACCTGAGTTGAAGTCCAAGGCTTAACCAACTGAGCCACCCAGGCACCCCTCATTTATATTTCTTTAAAACATTTGAAGTGTTGCTTTTTAAAGTGCCTTCATCTCTGTAGCTTTGATTTTTTTTTTTTTTTGCGTATTTTTATTTGTAAGAAATTTTCTTTTAATTTATTTTTTTAATTTACATCCAAGTTAGTTACCATATGGTGCAACAATGATTTCAGGAGTAGATTCCTTAATGCCTCTTACCCACTTAGACCATCCCCCCTCCCACAACCCCTCCAGTAACCCTCTGTTTGTTCTCCATATTTATGAGTCTCTTATGCTTTGTCCCCATCCCTGTTTTTATATTATTTTTGCTTCCTTTCCCTTATGTTCATCTGTTTTGTATCTTAAAGTCCTCATATGAGTGAAGTCATATGATATTTGTCTATTTGTCTTCCTCTGACTCATTTGCTTAACATAATACCCTCCAGTTCCATCCACGTAGTTGCGAATGGCAAGATTTCATTCTTTTTGATTGCCAAGTAATACTCCATTGTGTATATATACCACATCTTCTTTATCCATTCATCCATCGATGGACATCATCCATCAATGGGCATTTGGGCTGTTTCCATACTTTGGCTATTGTTGATAGTGCTGCTATAAACATTGGTGTGCATGTGCCCCTTCGAAACAGCATACCTGTATCCCTTGGATAAATACCTAGTAGTACAATTGCTGGGTCGTAGGGTAGTTCTATTTTTAATTTTTTTGAGGAAACTCCGTACTGTTTTCCAGAGTGGCTGCACCAGTTTGCATTCTCTGTGGCATTGATTTTTAATGAGTGACCCAATTAGAACTTTTTCCATATGGACAAGGAGCTATTTCAGCATCGTTTATTATTTTCCGCGTGTGATTTTTACCCAGCTTTTATAAAATTTATTTCTAAATACCACAGATTTTTTCTTGTGCCTTTTATTTTTATTTTTTTTCTTGTGCCTTTTAAAAAATTAGATATTCTTCTGTTTATTTTGGAATATAGAAATGCATTGATTTTCGTATATTGATTTTATAGCCAGCCACGGTGCTAAACTCTTATTATTTCTAATAGTTTATCTGTGGATTCCTAATAAGTTTTCTTTGAAGACAGTTATGTCATCTGTGACTAATGACAATTTTGCTCTATCTTTTCTACCCCTTATATCTTCATTTTATTTTCCTATTTTCCTATAGTGGCTAGGGGCTCAATACATTATTGAATAGAAGTAGTCACATTGAACATCATTACTATGTTCTGATTTCAAGTGGAATGTTTCCAAACTTCTCCTTTAACAACGATTCTATTTCTAGTTTATTTAGAATATTTATCAAGAGTATGTGTCGAGGGGCATCTGGGCAGCTCAGTCAGTTCAGCACCCAACTTTGACTCAGGTCACGATCTCGCAGTTTGTGAGTTCGAGCCCCGTGTTGGGCCCTGTGCTGACAGCTCAGAGCCTGGAGCCTGCTTCGGAGTCTGTGTCTCCCTCTCTCTCTGCTCCTCCCCCACTCACACTCTCTCTCAAAAATAAACATAAAAAATCTTTTTAATTAAAAAAAACAAGTATGTGTTGAATTTTCTCAAATTGTTTATATGAATCTTTTGAAATGATTCTCTGGGTTTTCTCCTTTATTTATTTAGTTATTTTTAATGTTTTTTATTTTATTTTTGAGAGAGAGAGAGTGAGACACAGCGTGAGCGGGGGAGGGCCAGAGAGAGGGAGACACAGAATCAGAAGCACGTTCCAGGCTCTGAGCTGTCTGCGTGGAGCCTGACTCAGGGCTCAAACCCAGGAACTGCAAGATCGTGACCTGAGCCAAAGTCAGACGCTTAACCAACTGAGCCCACCCAGGCCCCCGGGAGAGTATGACCTCATCTTAACTTAATTACATCTGCAAAGGTCCCTTTGCAACTGTTATTCAAATGGCTTGACCTTGGAACTCGGGAGGAAACCTTGCATTTTAGGAGCCTTGCACCATTAGCAGTCTAATCTCCTGGTCCCTGGGTACTGATGGCTGACCAAAAATCTGGCTAAATTCTTAAATCAGTTTTAATGAGTTATATTTGTGATTATCCATTTTATCAGTTTTCTAGTTATTTGCATAAAGTCATTCATAATATTCTTTTATAATCCGTATCTGTACTTAAAAGTCTTTTTTCATTTCTAGTAATTTTTTCCTCTCTTTTTTCTTGTTCAGTCTCATCAGAGACTTGTTAATATATTCAAGTACTTAAAAAGACACCTTTTCTATCGTACCTTTTGTTTTCAAGGTTCATCCATTTTTCCGGCGTGTGCTATGCTTCATTCCTTTTGGTTGCCCGATAATATTCCCTCGTATGGATGTACCACAATTCATCCACGTGTTTGCTGGTGGACATTGAGGTTGTTTCTACTTTTGGGGGCATGAACATTTGTGTACAAGTTTTTGTGTTGACGTGTTTCCATTTCTCTTGGGTGTATGCCTAGGCAAATGGTTTCTGGGTGCTGTGACCGCTCTGTATTTAGCGTTGGGAGGAACCGTCAGACTGTTCGCCAAAGCGCTAGTCCCGTTTTCTGTTCCTACCAGCAGGTGCACAAGGGTTCTACTTTTTCCACATCCTCCCCAGCCCTTGTTCCTCTCCTTTTCATGATAATCATCCTAGTGTGTGTGACGTGGTTTCTCATTGTGGTTCTTCTGCTGCACCTCTCTGTGCCAGCTTAGATGTGGACTGTCTCTTCATATGTTTATTGACAATTTATATATCTTCCGGAGAAATGTCTATTTGGATCCTTTGCCCATTTTTAAATTGGGTTATTTGACTTATAGAAGTTTTTTTATTTTTTAATGTTTATTTTTTTAATTTGAGAGACAGGTGGGTAGGGGCAGAGAGAGAGAGAGAGAGAGAGTCGCAAGCAGGCTCCATGCTGAGCATGGAGCCCAACCCAGGGCTTGATCTCACAACCGTGAGATCATATTCTGAGCTGAAATCAAGAGTCAGACACTTAACCAATGGAGCCACCCAGGTGCCCCGACCTGTAGAGTTTATATATATCTTGAGCAAAGTCCCTTATCAGACACGTACTTTGCACATATTTTCTCCCATCCTGTCGGCTGTCTTTGTACTTTCTTAATGGTAACTTTTAATGCGCAAAAGTTTTACATCTTGATGAAGTCTCACTTCCCTATTTTTTTTCTTTGGTTGCTTGTGCTTTTGGTGTCATATCTCCGAAACCTGTGCCAAGTCTCAGGTTAAACCCCAAATCATGTGACCTCCCTTCTCTCATGGCCATGAAAGCTGCCAACTCCTGCAGCCTGACCTAGGCCACAGAGGGTCGGTGTGGATCATACTGGCAGAGAAGGGACAGGTGCAGCCGTGGGCAAGGACGCCATCGAGCATAAATGCTTCTCGGATTATCTCATGCCTTTGGTCCATTTCCAGGGCATGGAAATGATGGTTTTGTCCAGCTTTCTAGTTGCCTTTAGAGGTGAGGATTTGTCTGGCCCTTCATTCAGCCGCGGTCAGACCCCCTGTCATTATCCACTCCTTTACCTCTGCTTTCAGATTTTCTGCTCCTTGTCTCACTGTGCTTCCTGTTTACTGGATCTCTCTGCTGTTTTGGCTGTGTTGAATCTGCTATTTAACCTGTAGTGCATTTGATTTATTTCAAGAACGCTGTTTCTCATCTCTAGCAGTTTCAGTTTTCTTTCCCCGCCCTCCCACATTTGCCTGTTTATTCCTGATGGTCCCTTCCTTTCGTGCTCATGTTGCACACAACTATGTTTTCTGACAACTCCTGTGTCTGCTGTGTGTTGTGTCTGCTGAGTCCCATTCTCAGGGGCCTCCTTTCTCGTGTGTTTTATGATTTTTGTGTGTGAGCTCATGACTCGATTCCAACCTGAGTGAGTTGTGTATGCCTCAGTAGGGGAAGATTTCTTCCAGAGAGGACTTGCCTCTACTCCCACCAGTAACTACAGGGCACCCACCAGTAGAGACCACTTCAGCCCTCTGGAAGAAAGGGCTCACTGCTGCGTAGCAACCAAGCTTGGGTTGTGTGGAGAGCCAAGGGAGACACCGTGGGGCATCTGCTCATCACAGGCCCAGGCTCAGTAGCCACAGTCGTGCTGCCCTCTCCCTACTTTTCTGGCCTCAGTTCCCTCCTTTTTTTTTATTAGAAAAACAATTTTTTTTAACGTTTATTTATTTGTGAGAGACAGAGAGAGAGCAAGTGCGGGGGAAGGGCAGAGAGAGAGAGGGAGACACAGAATCCGAAGCAGGCTCCAGGCGCTGAGCTGTCAGCACAGGGTCCAAGGTGGGGCTCTAACTCACGAACCGTGAGATCATGACCTGAGCCGAGGTCAGATACTCAACCAACTGAGCCACCCAGGCACCCCTCAGTTCCCTCCTTTTTAATGGACCTCCCCCACCTCTTCGAGTTCCAACAGTGCCTCAAAATTGTATCTTAAGGAGGATATAATTGTTCTCCAGTGGGAGGGCCCTATCGAGCACCTGACAGCCGAAGTACGAGCAGCTGAAGTCAAAGCTGACATTTACTGAGCTTTGACTATATGCCAAATACTCTTCTAAGCGCCTCATGTGAAGGAAGTCACCCAGACCTCACAACAACCCTACCAGATGTATACTGGGTGGATGAGGATGCCGGGGCACAGAGAGGTTAAGTGACTTACCCAAGTTTTCACACAGCTGGCAAGTAATGGAGGACGTCAAAGCCTGGTGTCTGGCAATAGGATCCACGCTCTAGCCCACTATGCACACCGTCAGGATTTGTGCGTGTGTCTGCGTGTGATACTGTGCGTGTGACTAAATGCCAGCATGTGTGCACGTGCCAGAGTGGCTGGTCGTGTGTCCACAAATATGAACGTCCCCGCGTGTGACTGTGTTTGCGCCGATGTCATCTCAGTGTGGCCTTCTCCAACCACCCCATTTAAAATGGACATTCCTGGGGCGCCTGGGTGGCGCAGTCGGTTAAGCGTCCGACTTCAGCCAGGTCACGATCTTGCGGTCCGTGAGTTTGAGCCCCGCGTCGGGCTCTGGGCTGATGGCTCAGAGCCTGGAGCCTGTTTCCGATTCTGTGTCTCCCTCTCTCTCTGCCCCTCGCCCGTTCATGCTCTGTCTCTCTCTGTCCCAAAAATAAATAAACGTTGAAAAAAAAAATAAAATAAAATGGACATTCCTGGGGCGCCTGGGTGGCTCAGTTAGCTAAGAACCTGACCCTCGGTTTCGGCTCAAGTCATGATCTCACGGTTCATGGGTTCAAGCCCCACATCGGACTCTGCACTGACAGTGCAGAGCCTGCTTGGGGTTCTCTCTCTCTCTCTCTCTCTCTCCCTCTCTCTCTGCCCCTCACATGCTCGTGCTCTCACTCTCTCTCTCTCTCAAAATAAATAAACTTAAAAGAGTAAATAAAATTGACATTCCTCTGCTTATTCTTCCTCAGTAATACCTGATAACTCCAACACATTGCATATTCGACTTTTGCTTATGTCTGCTTCCCCAGTAGAATCTGAGCTCATTTGTTTTCGTTTTTGTTTTTTGGGGTTTTTTTGACAGAGAGGGCGCAAGTGAGTGAGGGCAGAAAGGGAGAGAGGGAGAGAGAGAGAATCCTACAAGGGGCAGAGAGAGAGAGAGAGAGAGAGAAGCAGGGCTCACCCAATGCGGGACTCGAACTCGCGAAACATGAGATCATGACCCGAACCGGTCAGATGCTTAACCAACTGAGCCGCCCAGATGCCTGGACCTGAGCTCACTCTGATTGCTGTGGGAACATGCTGTGGACAGGGGGGCAGTGCAAGCCAGGGCGCAGGGTGGTGGCTGTTGGCCATAGTCTGGGTGAAGATGCCTGGGTCCAGAGCACTTAGTGGCAGAGGTGGAGATGAGTGATTGAATTCAGGACGTTTTGAAGGTAGAGCAGTCGAGACGGACCGCTGGTTTGGATGTGCAGCATAAGGGAATGAAAGAGGTCAGCGATGACTCGTCATCTGAGCAAATGGGCAAGTGCGTGAGGGGGTGTCTGGAAGAGAGGCAGGTTTGGGGGATGACAAGTCAGAGTTCAGTTTTGGGTACATTAAGTGTATGATGCCACTTAGCTCCTCAGCTAGAAACAGAGAGGGCAGTTGGACAGCGTCTGCAGCTCAGAGGCTAGAGATGAAAATGCGGGAGTCGTTGGCCTGTTGTTGCTAATTGAATCCTTCAAACTGGGTGAGGTCTCTTAGGGAGTAAATGAGATAGAGAAGACCGAGAAGTTCTACAGAGGGAGGACTGGATTGGGGAAGGTTATTGCTGTGGTCTAGGAAAAAGATGAAGTCTGACCCAGGGAGACAGCCATGGGCACCGAGCAGGAGACAGGTCTTAGAGAAGTCTGGATAGGGGCGCCTGGCTGGCTCGGTCGGTAGAGCGTGCAACTCTTGATCTTGGGGTTGTGAGTTTGAGCCCCACGTTGGGCACAGAATTACTTTAAAAAAGGAAAGAAAAGAAAAGAAAAGAAAAGAATGGATTAAAAACGGGCAGGATATGAAAGCATGTTCCCTCCAAAGCCTTCCCTGACAACTGTCTTCTGCCAGGTGCCCCTTCAGGTTGCTCCCATGGTTCCCCGTGCCCATGCGGCACGAGGGGGGTAGGCTTCCCCAGAGTTCTGAGGAGGCAGAGTCAAATGTTCATCTCCTGTCCCTAGTCCCCTGTGCACAGGACAGGGCCACCAACCGTTAGATGAACGGATAAGGGAGTGAATGGGTGCCACACTCCCTTCTTCCCTCCCAGCTCCTCTTAAGGAACCAAAAAGGATGATGCCCAAAGCAGCCCTGCCTACAGTCAAGAAGCTGGTGACAGCCCCCACTGGGCCCAGCAAACCCAAGTAAGGAGCAGGGTGGGGGTGGGGAGGGTACAAAGGAAAGGCTGCTCCCTGCCCCCCACCTTCTGGTCTGATGGTGATATGTTCCAGGCCATCTTGGATACCCAGTGGAGACAGTCAGAAGCGCCCCTCCCGAGACTCCGGTAGGTCTCGCAGCCCCCCTCCAGCGGGGGTGGGCGAGGAATGGGGGACAGGGACAGGGTGGTTGTGCTGAAGGACGGAGATGGGGAAAGACCCAGAGTCGGGGGAGCTTGTACCCCTGAGGTTCTGCTCTTCTAGGCTCCAGTGGCAGCTTCCTCAGAAGGGGTCCAGGCCACCCTGGTAGAAAGGGATCGAAAACCCAGACTTCCTGGCAGCGCTCTGCCACCAGTCAGGTAAGAGGGCCTGAGACGCAGGAGAGTGAGACTGCTGGGCAGGGTCTGGTTCCCAGGGGTGTGGCGTACAAGAGGGAAGGATCCCAGGCCAAGGGGGACCTGACTCAAACTGTCAAGGTACCCAGCCCTCAACTGAGACCTGACGCACATCACCACAGGAGGAAGAGCAGAGCAGCCTGGCAAAGGCCCCTCCTGTGAATAAAACCCCTACTCTGGACAAGACTCCCAGCCCAGAGAAGACTCTGTCTCCGGATAAGGCCCCCACTCCAGAGGAAACCCTGACTCCAGATAAGGTCCCCATCTCAGAGGAGGCCCAGATTCTGGAGTTCAAGGGCCCAGCCCCAGAGAACCCCACCCCAGAGGAGAGCCTGACTCTGGACAAGGCTCCCAGCCCACACAGCGTGACTTCTGGGGATGAGGCCCCTGCCCCAGACGTCCCACCTGAGGATGAAGCCCCTGGCCCAAAGATGGCCCTGCCTGGGGATGAGACCCCCACCCTAGAAAAGGTCTTGACCCCTGAGCAGGTGCTCTCTGCAGAGGCCTCCACTAGAGACAACACTCAGCTCCATCACTTCTCTCCGGAGCAAGCCCTGCTGAAGTTCAAGTCTCTCGTGGCCAATGAGGCTCAATCCCAAGAGGTCCATATGCCAGAGGAGCCTGACCTCTGCATGAGGACATACCCTGTGGATCAGAAGGACAGCTCCCCGTTCCAGTCTGAGTCCAAGCCAGGGTCCGTGCCTGCCCAGGAGGTACCTGGGCAGCATGAGGCTACCCAGAAGGAGGAGGCACCCCCCAAAGAGCAGGAGTCCCCCAAAGAGACAGCCCCTGTTCAAAAGAATCCTCATCCTATCAAGTCGACTCCAGACCCCCAAGAGACTCCCAGCCTACTTTCTCCGGTCCCACAAAATCTCACGGACAGCAAAAGTGACAGAGGCGATATAATGAGGCTACAGGACGAGGTGGAGTCTTTAAAAAGGTCGCTGGAGCGGATGTGGGTGCAGCTGGAGTAAGTGGGAAGGGGGAGGGCGGGGAGGGCAGGGAGGGAGGCGGGGGCTCTAAGCCTGCCCAGCCCACCCCTTACCCTTGGTCTCTGTCCGCAGGAGGAAGCTGACGGACATCTGGGAGGAGCTGAAGAGCGAGAAGGAGAAGCGCCTGTTGCTGGAGGTGGGTGGGGTGCGGATCCCAGGGGGCTGGGGGCTGGCCCTCCCCTGCCCGCCTCTCCTGACGCCCTCTCCCGACTAGGTGCAGATGAAGCAGGGGACCCAGGAGTCCCGGACCCGGGGCTCCATCCACGTGCAGACGCAGACGCACTGAGGGTGGGCCCGGGAGGGGGACTACGGCGGGACCTGGGGGGAAGTCAGGCCCCGGCCACCCACGTCCTCCCACACGACTTTGAGAAACACAAGAAAGTAAACTGCGGTGTAAGCGCTCCCCTTGCCTGCCTGGTCCGTGCGGGGGCGGGGCCTGCGTGGCGGGGGCGGGACCGGCCCCGCGCTCCCGGCCCTCCGCATTCCTGGCGGTCTCTCCCGGGCACATCTGGCCAACATGTGGCTCCCATTACCGTTCCCAAGGCCTGCGCGCGGCTATTTTTATCCACCGGATGGCGGGGGTGGGTGGGGGGCGTCTCCTTCGGACGTCTGCCGGGTGCTGGAGAGACGGCCGGCCGGAGGGGCCCAGGCGGGGTGGGACTCTGCCTGTGGGCCCGGATTCCGGAATCCAGCTGTGCGCCAGAGGAGGGGCTGGGCGGGCCTGCTTTCGAGCCCTGACCCCTCCCAGTTGGCCCCACAGTCTGCTCAGAAGGACTCACTGGAACGCACCTCTGCTCAGACACGAAGTCCATAGCCCAGCTCAGGCACACACGGTTAACATTGGGGCGAATAGTGCCTTGGTGTCGGGGTCCCGGGGCCTGATGTGTGCGTGCGTGCGTGTTTGTGTGTGAGTGATTGCCATGATGCATGATCACAGAGCATTTGTAGGGATGGGGGCAAAGTGTGCCCACGCCTTCGGCGGGAAGGAATGCATCCGTGAGGAAGGAATGCCAGTGATAACTTGTTCTTTGTGCGTGAGGCTGTGAGGTGGTGGAGTGTGTGTTTTTGCAGAGTCTGTGAACTGAATGCAAGCATGTGTGCTGAGGTGTTGGGTGGGTAGATGGAGGTGGTCAGCCTGGTGAAAGAGTCGAGGAGGGTCCCAACCCTGGGGCCCCCTGCAGGGCAGGAGCCTGGGGGATCTTGGGGGCAGGAGTAACGGAGGGAGACTGACTCACTGAGAATGCAGTTTTCATTGGTCACTTCATCTCTTAACCGGTCCCCAGAGAGAGGCTGGGGATCCTGTGTCCTGTCGTCCCCCACGGGCTTTCTGGCAGGACTGGGGGTCCCGGAAGGTGGGGATCCATGCGCAACAGCACTGAGGAAGCTGTGGGGGGTGGGGCCTCCATAGCACCGCAGGCAGGGGCAGTTCCAACGTCCTGGGGCAGCTCTGAGTTCACGCCCCTGACCAGTACTCAGAGTGCCTCGCAGCGGGAGCGGGACGGGTCAGTAATAGTGCATACGACCCAGGGTGCCTGTGGCCGTGGAGCTGGGCCCCAGCGTGCCAGTACCCAGCAGGTCCGGCTGTCCGGTGCGCCAAATCTCCCTCAGGATCCGCTCGCGCTCCTCCAGGCGCTGCGCCCGTTCCAGCTCCTCCGCCGACGTGAAGACGTTGACGCTCAGGGGCCCGTCGGGTTCGGCGGACAGCTCTGGGCCTGGGAGCGTGTCGTCGGGGCCCAGCCTCGTCACCGTGTCCTCTTCGTCCTCATCGTCGTCCTCCGGCTCCAGGGTGCTGCTGCGGGGGTCCCGGCGCGGAGCAGGGGCCCGGGGCCGCGGGCGGGGCGCACAGGAGATGCTGATGACTAGTAGGCACAGCGTTAGCAGCAGGCCAAAGCAGACTCCCAGCACGAAGTAGAGGCCAAAGCTCTCGGGGTTAGCTGGGGGTCAGAGGGCAGAAGTCATGCAGGAGCCCTGACTCCCCATTCCATTTAGGGGAGCTCCCCCCGCTTCTAAGTTTGGGGGCCAAGGACAGTACTCCTTATTTGAGAGAGTAGGTAGCCGCCCTCGGGCGGTGGGGGGGGGGGCAGGGAGGTGGGGAGGGAAGGGGTGGAGTGGGGCCTCAGAGGGGCAGGGAGGGGCCCATGCCCCCCGGGGCCCGCCCTCACCGCGAATGTGTGCGTAGGCCGCCAGGCTGTTGCTGAGCAATTCCATGTCCCTTCGGGGGGCGTCCATGCTGCGCTCCGGGGGTGGAAGGGCAGCCCCCCGGCCAGCCTGCGAGGTCAGCAAGGTCAGATCCCAATCCCCAGCCTAGAGCTGCCCCTACCCCGCTTCCTCCGGGCAGCTCCTCCCTGGAAGAGCAGCCCTAGGGCCCACCTTGGCGACAGCAGCTCCCTAACTTCGTTACAGACCTCGGCCCGGCCGGGGGGACCCTTTCCCAGGGCGCAGACTCCCCTCTAACTGGAGGGGTCAGGGGAGTGGGCCGCAGAAGACTCCGCCCCCTCGTCGGGTCTCCAAATGAGGCCCGGCTTCGACGTCCCGGCAGTGGGATGGAGGAGAGAGACGCGAGCGCCTTCCCCACTCCCAGGGCGGGCTCCCGGCAGGGGAAGCCGCCTCCCTCTCCCGTCCAGCCCGCCCCGCGGGGACCCACCGGCCCGGAGGCCCCGGCTCACTCACCGTCAGCGCCCCGCTTCCCCGCTGCCGGCCCCGGCGCGTCCGGCCGCCGCATACACCCTGGACCCGGCCGCTGCCGCCCCGTCCGGTCCCGGCCGCCCCGCCTGCCCCTCTCGGCTCCCAGGCCGCGGCAGCGCGGGCCGGACACGGGCCGATGGACCAGCCGGCGGAAAGTTTCCTCCGAGGAAAGAGGCGGGGCGGGGCGGGGCGGGGGGAGGCGGGGAGGAAAAGGGCCGGGAGAGGAAGGGGAGAGGAGCGAGCGACTGGGAGGAGGGGGAGCGAGGCCCGCGGGGCCGCCGGCTCCCCCACAGGAAACCGCTGGGGAGGCCGGTGGCAGCGTCCCGCCCCCAAGCTACCAATAACAACAATAATAGTAGGATGAAGTTCTGCCTGGGTGCCAGGCAGTGCGTGAGTGCCCTTTACGATATTCTAACAATCCTAGAACGTGAGTACCATTGTCGCCACTTGGCAGATGAGTAAACTGAGTCACGGAGTGGTTGCATAATTTTACCAAACGGTCAGGATTTGAATCCACTGCTCTCTGCCTCTAGAGCCCCGGGCTCTTAACCCCTCCTCTACACCTTGCTCTTCCTCCCAGGAGGCCCCCTCACCCAGGGAAGATTGCTCCTTTTCTCCAGTCCTCCCCCAGATTTTCAACTTACAACGGAGGGGGCTCTAATGCCCTCCTCCCAGGGCCCAGGCTGGGTGAGTGTGTCCAGCTGGCAGAGATCTTGTCACACAGGGTTAATGAATGTTGGAGTCCGGCTGGGAGCCAGGCGCAGGCCGGCCTTGCAGAGCCCAGCCTGGAACTTCTGGCACCCTGTGCCCTTCACAAGAGCAGGCGGCAGTGAAGTGACGCGTTTCGCTCCCGGATAAACCTGCCGATGCGGGATGCCGCCGCATCCATGCCCGCCTGGGCGCAGGGCTCGAGGGTACCATGTGTTGTGTGATCCGCGCGTGCGGCCTGAGGCTTCTTCCTGCTCAGACTCTCAGCCCCCCCTGCTGGGCCCCCCTTCCTGTGTTGGGGCTTGGGGTGAGGGGGAGGCCTTCTTGGCGGGAGCCTCAGAGAGGAGGAGGGAAGGAAGGGGGAGAGGAAATTGCAGACATAGCTGAAGGCTCTGCCTGAGGCCTGTGGGCCAGTGACCCCCCTCTCTGTCCAGGCTGGAGACCCCCCACTCCCAGTCCTGAGCCTGGGTTCAAGCAGAGGGCAGATCTAGATGGAGAAAGGGAAGACTGGCCCCCATGGGGGTGGGAAAGGACTCCTGGGTGTTTTGTGTATGTGCGCGGAGGCATTTCTGCCCATATCTGTGTGTGTGCACGTCCATTTTCGTGTTGTCTCTGAGCATTTGTGTGGGCATGGGTACGGCTGTGGATAAATCCATACAGCCACTCATCAGCAGATGCTGAGGGCATCTGCCCAGGACCTCCTAGTAATGGGGGTTCGGCCATAAACAGAGCACAAATGTCTGCCCTCATGGAAAGGACATTACAGACATTACATGATAAAGGTAGCCTGGGTGTTAAGGCTCAGAGGGTGGTGGAGAACACCTGGAGGGCACTGGAGGCGAGACCTGAATCCTGCCACTGCGGGATCTTGGGGCGGGGGGGGGGGGGGGGGGGGGGGGGGAGTGTCCGGGCAGGAGTGGGGGCCAGCTCTGAGGCAGGAGTGTCTTGGGGTGCAGTGGAGGGTGCTTGGACTTTACCGTCAGTGTGGTGGGGAACCCTGAGAGTCTCAGGGGAGCGTCACGGCTCCTGATGTACTTTGGAGAGACCCCCGTGGGCGCTCAGTGTAGCATGGGCCACGACAGGGAGAGCAGTGAGTGACTGCGGCCATCTGATCAAACAGCGCCCCGGGGCTTGGCTCGGAAGTCCCCCTGGAGGAGGTGAGGGCATCACCTTCAAGCGGTCTTCGGTCTTCAAGATAGGACCTCTGTTGAAGGCTTTCAACAATTCCCGCCTTGGACGTGGACGTGAGGGAAAATGTGGGGGGACGGCTTGATGTTGGGCCTGAACACCTGAGGGCGCTTCTGTGCGGAGCAGGTTTGGGGGCAGAGCTTCAGGCTAGATTGTTAGATACGCGATGTCCCCCACATACCCAGGGGAGGTGGCAGACGGGGGGGAAGCCGCCAGGGGTCTGGGCGGGACGCGCAGTTGAGGGCCCTCAACACCTAAGATGGATTGGACACTCGGGGAGCGGGTGGGATCACCTCTGGGGCCGGGAGGGAAGAGTAAGCCGCCGAAGCCTGAGCTCGGATGCCGCAACCTCGAGGGCTCTCGTGGAGGAGTGGGTGAGAGACGGGTGAGGTGGGAGGAGGAGTCGGCCGGGAGGAGGACAAGGGCGGCCATGCCACACTGAGCGGAGAGGCGAGGGTGAGGCCAGAATCTAGCCACTGGCTGTGGTACCGGTGGGTTTCCACGGGTGCAGCGAGCTGTGGAATGCCTCCCACCCGAGCGGACAGTGGCGCGTGCTGCGGCGGTGCTTCCGCGACCCCCCCCTTGAGGATGCTGTGCCTCCGATTGTGCCTCCCTTGGCACCTGTGTCTTCGTGGGGCTCCACGTGCGTGCCCCCCCCCCCCCGCCGGACCTATGAGGGCGGCATCGGATCAGGATACGCTCGTGTTAAGCCGTGAGCGTGCTATGCGGACCTCTGGAGATTGCTCCCTGCAGACACAGGTGTCTGTAGCTGGACTGGTGTGTGACTTGTGTATTTGGAGTGGGTCAGGCGTGACTCGGCCCTGGGGAAGCAGGCGGCCAGGCTGGAGCAGAGTGGGGGTTGAGCCGGTTCCTGGGCCCAGAGCGCCGCCTTCCCTAGGCGGGGGTTGCGTGTGGCCAGGCTCGGCTGGGTGGGAGAAGCAGCAGCCTGGCCCTGGAAAGGTTCAAAAGCGGCTGAGGGCTGCTCGGGGCGGCCCCGGGGGATGTGCCCAAAGGCCATCCATCCCCACAGCCCTCGTGCCCTCCTGGCCACCTGCCTATCTGCTTTTCGGCCTGCCTCGCGCTGCCCGCCAGCCTGGCCGCGGGTCTGCCCAGCCGCCTGCTTTCCTGTTGTGCTGCCCGGGTCTCTGCGCATGTATCACGGCCTGGCGTGCCTCCCGTCGGTCCACCTGACTTTCCGCCCTGTCTGCCGGCCTCTGACCTGAGGCCTGCCCGCTTGCGGGCTGCCTCTCCGCTTTCCTGTCAGCCTGTGACACTTGAAATTTGTCACCTTGGGAGGCACAGAGAGTGATCCTAAGATGAAACACAGGAAAGACAGGTCTTTTTTTTTTTTTCATGTTTATTTTGAGAGAGAAAGAGAGGGCACGTGTGTGCACACAGAAGGGGCAGAGAGAGGGGGAGAGAGAGAATCCCATGCAGGCTCCTCACTGTTAGCACAGAGCCTGACACGGGGCTCGAGTTCCCGGATCTGTGAGATCATAACCTGAGCCGACTGAAATCGAGAGTCGGATGCTTGACTGAGCCACCCAGGCGCCCCAAGACAGGTCTTGATGGGAGGTCAGGGGACTGAGAGAAACAGACCTCTGGGAAGGATCTCAGGGGGGCTGGCGTTTTCAAAGCCCCACGCGAGACACGACCCTGCCCCCTTCCCCAGTGGCCGAGCTGGGGATTGGCCTCAGCAGCTCTATTCCTGACACTGGGGCCTCCCCACTGAGGGGTTCAGGAGCTGATTAGGTCTCAGACGGAGGAGAGAAGGTGACCAACCGATGGCTTCCTCAAACCTGCCCAGCCCTCTGAACACCCTTTAGCCCTGGGACAGCTGCTGGGCAGAGGGCACAGTGGAGTTTGCACAATGAACAGTAACAGTTATGGGTACGAGTGCCCTCCCGGTAGCTGGTACTTGGCGAAGTGCTATGTGCACGTTCACCTTCAGATCCCCCGGTAACCGTGTGTAGTTTGTAGCATGATTCCCATTGTACAGAGGAGGAAAGTGAGGCTCAGGTCAAGCACGTGTGTGTGGTCATGTGGCTGTCAGGGGTGGGGTCTGGACGTGAACTTCGGAGCCCAAGCTCCCAACCAGCCTTCCACGGGGCGGTTTTAGGTCACGGTTCTCCACCCAGTCAGGCCCAAAGCCGCCTTTTCACCATATTTTATGTTGCTGCTTTTATGCCCCTGAAACGAAACTTATGGCTAATATACCCACCTCCACATCTAATTAAAAATACAACGTAATATAAACGAAAGGTAATGATCTGTGTTTGTGACAGGGTCAATTGCCGGGCAGGTGACAGCTCTGAGGCATTGGGACATTGCGGTGGTGTCACGGAAACGGTGAAGGGCTCTTGGTAAAGTTCTGAACAAGACCGAGTACCGATTTCCTCCACTTTTACACAGGGGTTGTGTTCCCAGAAGATTCAGTGTATGTGTCTGCCAGTCCTTTGTGTTTATGTATAAGAGGGAGTTAGATTCTTGGCTCTGGTCATTGTAAACAACTTTTCACTCATGTGCAGGATGTGGAATCTGCCTGCCTTGTGGGGCTGTCTCCGCATCCCCCCCCCCCAAATGCCAGCAGCACCCCTGTCATTCTGATAAGCTCCCCCCAACTCCCTCGCCCCCACACAGATGCACAGCAAGGAGTCCTGCCCTCATGGAGCTCAGCGTTTGAGGAGGGAAGACAGATATAACTAATAATCCGATACAGGATCTGATACGAGGCTGTGATAAGCCCAGTGGAGAAACACAGAGCAGGGTGAGGGGTTAGAGAAGGCCACATGTTCAGGAACAGCCTCTCTGAGGAGGTGACATTTTGAGCAGAGGGAAGCCAGGGAAGGGGCCATGTAAGTATCTGGGGCAAGAGGCTTCCAGAAGTAATAGCCTATACAAAGGCCCTGAGGTGGAACCGTCCTTTGGGATCAGCAAGGAGCCCAGTGTGGCTGGCACAGGGAGTGAGGAGGGGTGGGGGGCCCACAAGTTAGAGGGAGGCCAGGCGTAGAGCCCTGTGGTGTGGAGCTAAGACACAGACAGACATCTGGATGTTATCCTGCATGGGATGGAAGCCATCAGAGGTGTCAGCAGGAGGGGGACAAAATCGGACTTCCCAAAGGCTCATTCTGGCTGCCGTGTGGCCCTTGGGCTGTTGTAGGGGCAGGGTGGGAGCGGGGAGAGCAGGAAGCAACAGGAGGGGCTGGGAGAAGTGGTCAGATTCTGCCTGGCTGGTGACAGGATTAGCAGTGGGTTAGGACTGCAGGAGGGGCAAGAAGTCAAGGCAAGGCTGGTTTTGGAACCTGAGCAACTGAGCCACCGAGACTCCATTCCCTCCTTTCCCCACCTCAGAGAGCTGGGCAGCTCCAGTCTGCCTTCCCTGATACGCTGGAGACTGCGAGGTAGCTAAAGCTGATAGAAACTTCTCAGTTCTTGTTGGACTTCTCAGGAGCAGAGGAGGCTGTTGATCGCCATCCCCCCCCCCCCCCCACCTTTCTGGTACCTTCCCCTTCCGTGGCTTCCAGGGCTCACAATAAAAACGGAGGAGCCATCTGATAAGTTTAGATCAACGAACCAACAGTTCTGGTGTGCGAGCTGCACGCCAAGCCAGTTCTAGGTGCGGGGGACACGCTAGTCAGCAAAACAGAGTCCCTGCCTGTGTCGGTGAGTGGAAAGCCTGACCCATGCGTGTGCGCAGGAGACACCTGTTCACGGAACTGAGGCTGATCAGGTGGGGGGACAGAAAGGAGGCGGACATGGGGACGAGGCCCAGGCGCGGCCGCCGGCAGAGCCAGAGTGCGGCAATGGCGCGCTGGGGGCGGGCGTGTCTTCTGGCCGAGCATCCGGACAGGACAGCTCGACAGCCAAGTTATGGGTCAGGTGAGACGGGGGAAATGTGTGTAGACTTGGGAGTGACCAGGGAGGTGGGGGCCACTGGGCTGCCGGGTGGGCGTGGTGGAGGGTAGGGGCGAGGGGCCGGAGGCGGCTCTGAGTACCTGCAGAGACCCAGGGCCTTCTCACTCTTGCCGTGTGGATGCTTGACTGGGAGGGGGCTCCTCGGCGTGGAGCTCTGCTCCTCTTGTGTGCGGGTTCCCCAACATAGAAATGCGTCTTCCGGGGCACTGTGGTGTGCCGAGGGAGGGGCCGGCCTACCTCCAGCGTCACCGCTCCGTGCTCCATCCGCAAAGTCTAAATTCAGACAAAGGAAGGAAGGAAAGAAGAAAGGAAGGAAGGAAGCCCCGTGGCTTCCTATGGAAGGGAGCGAGGGGGGAGGGCAGTGCAGGAAAAGGCCTGCCTGGCCCTTCTTACCCCAGTTGCCCTGGACGGGCCTGTGGGCGCATGGGCAGTCTGGCTGGCCAGGTCCCCCCGACCCCAGATGGTCGCTCCCACATCACTACTCTGTGAGCCGCGGCCGCTCCGGGCTGCCTCCTGCCTGCACCGGTCCTGAGCAGGCCAAGCAGGGAGAGCCCCCTGGGGCACTCGGTGGGGGTGCGCACTAGTGGGTCGGAGACCGCCTGGGGAGTTCCGGTCCCCCATCCAGGCGGTGGCGCTGGTTGGGCGACTGGGGGTAGGGGTGCTGTCCTGGGTTGGAGGTGGGGGGGCGGGGAGCACAGACACACAGGTGAGAAGGGCAAGAACAGCAGACAGTACAGGCCACACCGGCTCCAGGTCAGGAAGTTTTATTGCTGACATGCAGGAAGAGTCCCCGTGTAGTACAAAAATATGTCTTTATACAAACTTTTTTGTGACTTTTTCTGTTTTGTTTTGTGTCTTTACGACAGGACCTCCCCTTGTGTGACGCCCAGTGAGGGCCGGCCCAGCCTCCTCCCGTTTGCTTTGACACAAACCCAATCAGACACGTGGGCTGACCCGGAGGCCCAGCCGGTCTGATAAGGCCCTGCAGACCCGGAGGGTATTGCTTTGAAGAGGAGGGGAGAGCCGACACGTGGCCAGAAGGCCCGGAGGGTCTGGGCAGGGGCCCGGCTGAGACCCTCACAGGAGGACAGTCCCAGGGGCTGGGAGCCCTAGGCCAGACTGCATTTCTGCTCCCTTGGGAGACTTTTTGAAATAAATATAGAAAAGAGGACATCCCCTGCCCCTGCAGCACAACGCCCTGGCTCTCAGCCGCTGGCCAGCCGATAGAGGCAGGGCTTCGTGCTCAGGGGGAGTAAGTGCTGGGCTCAGGCGGGCTCCCACAGACCCACTGAGGCAGAGGCATGAGGCGCCCAAGTGCTGGGATGGGGGCATGGGGAGGAAGGGGCATGGGCGGCCCTGCTACTGCTGGCAAGAGGTGGCCCCATTTTTTCCAGATGGGGAAACTGAGGCACAAGGAGGTTTGGGAACTTGCCCAAGTCACTCACAGTGAGTCAGCTTTTGGGGGGGGGGGGCGGCTCACACTCTGGGAAACAAGGTCACACAGGCCGCGGTCACCTCCCCATTGGGGAACGAGAACAGACAGGAAGGACCTGAGGGGCCCAGGGCTGCCTGGAAGTGCACACTCAGCCTTTCCGGGGGTGCCTGGAGGGGGTAGGCCAGAGGAGGGGTCTTTGCTTGGCCCTGGGCAAGGCCAAGTCCAGTGAGGGAGAGCGGGAGGGAAGGGCATTCTGGTGAGAACAGTGTTCTGGCAAGACGGGCATCCACTTCAAAATCTCGGCTCAAAAAGGGCAACAGGCCTGTTCTCAAGCCAGGCAGACCCCCCAGGCCCTGCAGCTCTCCCCACAAGCCCCACGGCCCACATGAAGGGGCCTGGCCAGGGTCTGCTGGGAGAGACACCCCATCCGTTATGGGGGAAGAACAGGAGGGGAGATGTCCCCACCGCTCCGCGAACACAGAGGGGTGTGGGGAGCAAGAGGGCGTGTGGGCAGGGCCCGTCTGTCCACGGCCAGCCCGGCACGCCCCTCCCCGCCCGCCCACCAGGCACCCCTTTCACATCTGTCAACGTCACCTCGGTACCACGGTGAGGGGTGCAGAAGGAAACCAGGGTTAACGCGAGGGTGTACAGCACCTCAGAGAAGCTACTGAGATGGGAGAAAGAGAACCAAGTCTAGAAAGGCCTCCCCATCACCAGAAACAGGAGGGACCGGTGGGCTGGAGGTGGGGGGGCCGGCAAGAAGGGGCTTCTGAGCCTGGGGGATGAGGAGGGGGCCCATCTGTGGGCGGTGGACTCCCTGCTGTCCAGCCAGGTGGGGGGGGGGCGGGGAGTGGCCATGGGCAGAGCCACCTAGAGATGGGAGAGAAGTTGGTTTCAGTACAAAAATAAATATATCTGAATTCTGCTTAAGATGAGGTGAAGGTTTTCCAAAGCTTGGACTGAGGGGCCCGGGGTCAGAAGGGGAGGGATGGAAACAGACTGGGGGTGGGGGGGGCCGGGGAGGGCGGTGGGGAGTGGGCGTTCGTTTTGGGAGCCAGCAGCGAGCTGCGCCTTCAGCTTATTTGTCTGTGGGGGGACAGCCGCCCCGGCCGGGCCGCTGGGCGGTGGGCGGGCTCCCTCCTCCTCCCTCTCACTCAGTCCAGAGACAGCATGGTTAAAGAGCCAGAGGTAGATTAAAACGTCATGATTAAAAGCAGATTAGTTATCTAGGCTTCTCAGATTAAAAAACCAAACAATCAAGCAATCATTCCCAAGGTAGCTTCGTGGTACCTCTGCTGACCCCCTGTGTGACCTGCGCTGTCCCTGCCCCGTCCCCGCCGCGGCCTGGGAGAGAGTTCGGGCCGCCTGCCGGGGGGGCCGGGGAGGGGGGGGTGCCGGGAAGAGGTTGGCGGGTGGTGCTGGCGCCCTGCCCGAGGGGGCTACTTGCGCAGGTAGCGCTGCGCCAGGATGGCCGCGTCCAAGGGGTTCATGGGCTGCGCGTCGTGGCCCAGCCGCCGCACGGGGGGCACGCTGCCGAACTGCCGCTTGGGCACCCAGCTCCGGGCCTCGTGTACGGAGCTCTTCTCCTCGGCCAGCAGCAGCTGCTGCCGCATGTAGTTCTCAAACTCATACTGGGAGCACTCCTCGGTCACCTTCGCCTTCGGGCAGAGACAGAGAGAGAGAGAGAGAGAGAGAGAGAGGTGGAGGGGGAGAGAAGAGCAGGGAGCCTGTGTTAGGTGACTCGGCTCCAGAGGCTGCCCTCCCCAGGCAGCAGCCCCTTGGACTGCGTCTGGCCGGGTGGCCCGCAGTTTGGGTCCCCGAAGCCCTCCACCCAGCCTGGACCTAGCCTGCTGGCCGTCCTGGGGGTCGCCCCAGCTGAAGCACAGGGCTGGGGTGTGAGCCGGATTCCCCCCTACCCCCACCCGGATCCTAACCCACTGACCTTGGGAGAGGTCGCATTACCTTCCTCAGCTGTGAAGAGGGGCAGGAGTCCCCCCTCAGAGGCGGTCTCGAGAGGCCGGGGGGGTGGGGGGCCCATACAAGTCAAGTGCCAAGAGGGGTCTGGGGCTGGGGGCTCACCACCTGGGTGAGCCTGGAGCACCCAGGCAGACGGTAGCAAACCGAAGTGGTCCGTCCCCATGCTGGTCATCACACGGGGAGGGCAGGGCTCTGGACTGGAACTTGGGGTCAAGTCTCAGCTCCACTACTTCTGAGCTGTGTGACTGGGAAGATTAGTTCACCTCTCTGAACCTCAGTTTCCTCTTTCGTTAAAGGAGGATAAGGACACGGGCCGCCCGGGCCTGTGGGGACGACCCACTGGAATGCACTGGGGGCGGTGGCACCTAGGCGGGGCAGGGCCTGCGACTCTCTCCTCAAGGGTCAGTGGGCTCCCGTGCTGTCCCAGGAGGCTCCTCCTGCAGTGGGGGGTGGGGGGGGGGGGGGGGGGGGGGGGCCTTACGGCAGCCCTCCCAGGGCTCACCGAGCCCTGCCCTCCAGGGGGCACCCTAAGATCACCTGCCAGCGGCTGTCTAGGGCCCTGGTTTCTGCCCCCACCCCAGGCCCGGCACTTTCTCCAGTGCAGGGAGCAGGAAATGAGAGAAAACTGGGAGAAAATGAATCATCTGGAAAGGGAAGAGCAGAAAGGCTGAGAGAGAGAGAGACTCTGTGAGTCAGAGGCAGAGAAATGTGGCTGTTTAAAGGGCCAGCACACAGCAGGGCCAGGGCTTGGGCAGCAAGAGGAAGCTGAGAGAGGGCCAGGCGGGGCCCCCACCTCCACTGCCCCACGGCGCTCTTGCACGGCTGCCAACCGAGCCGGATGCAAGGCAGGCCCCGGGCAGCTCAGACCGAGGACCTAAGTGTCCTTTTCCTACGTCAAAGGATGAGGCTGAGGCCACGGCGGCCTTGTGGCCTGCCGGGAGCTGCCATCTCTGCCCCGGCCATGCCTGCCTGTCCTCCCGGGACGCTGGTCCCTTGGGACTGGGTAATGGCCCATCTGGCCTTCCCGACTCACCTCCTGGGAGCTGTCTGCATTGCTCATCTGGTCGTCGATGTCAGGAACCACTTGCAAAGGCCCGCTCAGAGATGACAAGGACTGCCTGCAGGGGACAGACGAGTCGGGCTGGCCGCAGGCAGCCCTGGCCCCTGCTCCCCAGGCCCGCTGGCCGGAGCCCAGAAAGGCCAGGTCCCCACTGCTCTGAGACAGACCTGGGGGGATCACAGCTCAGCAAGTTCTTGACATGAATGACCTGTTCCCAAGCCTCAGTTTTCTCATCCAATAATGGGGGAACATCTCTACGTCACAGGCTGTCAGATAATGCCAATCCCACAGTTGGTATTGACTGGCATGCAGGAGATGCTCGACCCTGAGTTCTGCCGGCACACTTCCAATCTTGCCCATGGGGAAAATCTGGAAACCTGACTCTGTCTGGCAAAGAAGCAGGCTCAACCTCAGGCTGCTTTTCCGAACGGGATGGGCAGTGCCTAAGGCCGGGCAGAACCCAGCCTTCCACTTGGCCCAGCACCTGCCCGCTTACCACGATGCGATGATGGCACTGAGGGCCTCCAGGACATCGGCCGCGGCGAGGCGCTGCTGGGGGTCAAGGACCAGCAGTTTCCGGATGAGACACACGGTGTTCTCAGAAACCCGCCCGTCCCTGATGTGGCAGAGGGAGAGGGCTCAGGCGGTGCAGGCTGGTGCTGGGTCTCTGTGACCCACGACTCCAAGTCTCACTTTGTGGTTCCCGTCCCTCAAGCCTGAGGGCTGGGCCTCCCTCCCCTCCCCAGGGAGCAGGACTCACTCAGGGATGGTGTACTCGGCGGCCTTGATCTTGCGGAAGAGCTCCTGTGGGATGCTGTCGTAGAAGGGGAACTGGCCGTAAAGCATGGTGAAGAGCACCACGCCCAGGGCCCACATGTCGCTTGGCTTGCCCCGGTACGGCCGGCCTGTGGGGCACATGGACACGCACACGCTCAGCCCACAGCCGGGGAAGAGCTAAGTGCTGGGATTCCTCAGCCTACCAGCCACCTGCCTGAAATCCCACCCATGGGACCCCTCTACCTTGTCACTCTCCCCCTCTACCTCCACGCGGGCTGATGCCCCACCTTGGAGTGACTCCCGGAAGAGAAGGGATTACATTGGGCCTTGCGAAGGCCACCCACCTGCACACCGGCCCTGCTCTGCCAGGCTGCGAGCTCCTGGGGGCTGGGCCTGGGTCTGTGGCCCCAGCGCCCAGCAAAGCAGCTCACAGAGCAGGTGGCCAGTAGTGTGTGTAGAACAAAGAGCTACCCGGTTCGGGACCAGTTAGCCATCCCACCCCAATCACTATCCCCTCACCCCAAAGCACTTAGCCCAATCTGTAAGGATCCCCTCCCTCATCTTCCCCACTAGAAGGAGGTAAGTTCTCAGATGCAGGCGCCTCTCTGCTTGGCTCACCGCTGAGCCCCGGTGCCTAGCACGGACCCAAATATTTTGCTAAAGGAATGAATATCTAGTTAACTCTCTGTGCTAGTTTCCGTCCCTGCAAAATAGAAGGGAGCAGACATTTAACTGAGCATCCATGTTGTAACAGCACTGGAAGAGACGCTTTTATTTCATTATGTCTCCATCAAACTCCATGAATTAGATATTGTCTCTATTTTTCCAGAACGAGGCACGGGGATGTCACTTGTCCAAGGCCACACGACCGGCCACAGAAGCCCTGCTCCTCCCTCTTTCGGGGCAAGCCATCCACGCACCCACCTGTGCTCAAGCTCCTCCCGTGCCAGTCACTGCCTGACCTGTTCCCGCAAACAAAACAGAACCGAGGCCTTTCAAAGTTCCCTGCCCGCCTGGTCCTTGGACAGCATTCTGTCTGGCACAGCAGCTGACTCGGCGGCAGCCCAGACCCCAGAATGTGACTCAGCCCCCCAAGGGCATGGAAGAAATGCTGCCAGGCGCCTCAGTGTCACCTCCTGGGTACCAGGCAGCGCCTGGACATCCAGGATCCCTGGATGGTCCTGAAGTTGCCTGGGTGGCCACAGACACCTTTGCGATGGGAGATGCTGGTTCTGAAGGTCTCTCCAGGCCCACTGAGGGTCAAGCGGCTTAACCAATGGGCGTCTATGGCACCTGTGCACACACGTGTTGTTCCACGGGCCTCCTTCATCTAGTCTGTTCCTTCGTCTGCAAAATGGGACAGGAAGCCGGCCTCACAGGGCCACCTGGGGAGTGAGCGTCTCTTTGCCCTGGCTGGTGCGGCAGGCAGTTTTGTGGGGATGAGCCTCTGCCACGCTTTCTCCAAGGCTGTGTCACCCCGGCCCTGCCGAAGAGCAGCCTGGGTGACCTTGTGCGGCTGACCCCACGGTCAACTCAAGGGCAGCCCCGTTCTGGACCCTGCTCCACCATGTGGGGTCACCAACAGAGTCCGTCTGTGCTACTACTTAGTATGGCTCCAAAAAAGGCACCGGCTTGTCCTGCAGCAGCCGCAGGTGGCTCCTGCCGGGACGCCCATGAAAGAATCGGGGGCCAAGGATGCAGGGGCACCGCGGCCGGGGCAGTGTGGGCTCCCTCAGCCTGAGCCCCAGGACATCTGCCCGGACCTGGATGGGGGATGGAAGGCCCCCTCCAGCAGACAAGCTCTCCCGGGAGCCCTGCCTGGGCAGGCAACCTTTCCCTGAGCTTCCCTTTTGAGGGAACGCTGAACTTCAAGCCCTCCTTTTGTAATGATAATTGCAGCCAATGTTTATTAGCCAGACGGCAGGTTAAGGTTAAAGGCCTGATTTCATCCCACAGGACCTTATGAAGTAGGGGCTATTACCATCCCTGGTTTATAGACAGATGTGCAGTTGGGGCCCAGAGAAGTCAGTAACTTTTCCAACATCACACAGCTATTAACCAGACTATGAACTCTACGCTGGCAAGGTCACGTTTGCCCCTTCACAGCTCCAGGCCCGATGCCTGAGGCTACGTTCCGCACACAGAAGAAAAGTGGCCGACCTTGACCTCGGCTCTGAGCCCAGAGGGCAGGACATGTAAGTAACTAATCTTCCTGCTCCATCCTCTTAACCACACGGGGAGGGGAGGCGGCGATGCGTTCTGCTTTTAACCCACGAGGAGAAGGGGGCTGAAAGCCGGGTCTCTGGTCTCTGGTCCAGGGCTCTCTCTGAAGCACTGGGCTCCTGTTTTATCCTCCAAGACTGGCATGAATCCGGAAGGGCCAGAGACAGGCCACCGGCAGCTACAGGCAGTATCTGCACACGCTAGCCTGGCATCGCTGAGCAGGCCTGACCAAGGGCCCCTTGCCCCTTCTGGGGGCCCCTTCTGCCCCCAGCCCAGTCACAGGCCCCATGTCACAGGCCAGGTTCATCATCCTGGCTCTGCCACCCACAGGGATGAGCTGGGGAGTCTCGTGGAGGGTGTCCGGGCTGGGCCGGTCCCCAGGGAGTTAGGGTGCACCGTGGTGCCTGGATCCCTCTAGCAGGGCCACAGTGACTCCAACCCAAAGCCTGAGGTCCTGGAGAGTGGCAGTGCTGCCCAGGAGGGGCCTGGCATTGCAGCAGAGGCCTCAGCTGGGTGAGGCCTCCAAGGTGTTGCAAATGCTCTGGCGGGTTACGGCAGCCTGCTCCCCGCAAGGACGTGATGGCCTGGGAAGGGGCAGCTCTGTCACCGCGAGGAGGCGTACGTGCGTGCGTGCCAGGCATGATGGCCCCGGAGGCAACCTCGGAAGCTCCGTGTGGAATGGATGGGAACTGAGGTGGAGCCCTTGGTTCCCTAAGGTTCAGAGACGCGATGTGGCAAAGGACGCAGGGGAAAGGAGAGAAAGCCCAGTCGGACATGGGCTTGGGCAGGAGGCGGCCCCGGGCTGGAGCCTCAGTTCTCCCGTTTACCATTAGCTCTGATTTTGGGCAAGAGATTTGATCTCTCCTAGCCTTTGCTCATCTGTAAAAAAAGGACTTGGAATATTTTCCTCACGGGGTAGCTGTGTGGCTCTAAACAGATAATGTGTGTCGTGTGCTTGGCATAGCGCCTAGCGCTTAGCAATACGATCAGGAGGCAGTCAGTACACAGCTGGCTTTTTCATTTTGTGTGTTATCTGTCTCAGCCCCATCAGAAAGTCAGCTCACCATCCGCGGCAGCAGGGATGTCTGTCTGCCTGTTCAGTGTTGTATCTGAAGTGTCTAGAACAGGGCCTTCTACGGGGTAGGCCCTGGTAAATACAGGCGGAAGGAAGGAAGGAAGGAAGGAAGGAAGAGCCAACCCAACTAAGGCAGGGACAGAACAAAGGGAAAGAGGCCTTTGAAATGCAAACTCATGGTGGCACAGGGTAAAGACCTGCTCAGTGGCTGCCTTTTACACTTGAAATAGGGGACGATGTTCTCGCTCAGGCCCTGCTGGTCTGCCCCACCCCCCTCCCTCTTGGAGCAGCAGCAGCCACACGGCCCTCCAGCTTTGCTCTGTGTGCCTCTGCCCAGTCACACCCCCTCGAGTGCTTCTGTATCCTTCCAACCACAGCTCCAATGTCACTTCCTCAGGAGAGTCCTTCAAGTACCCATTGTTCACACTCACAGAAATATGTTTCATTCCTTCCAAGCACTCATCTCAGAGAGTAATTAACCAGGCACCGGTGTGAGGGTCACCATCTTCCTCTCCCATAAGGCCCCAAGTTTTGCACACAGAGGGACAGTACTGGTCTGGACCGCCACCGAAGCCCCGGCACCTAGCGCACCTAGCGCAGGCCTGCCCACGGACCCGCCCGGCTGAAGGAACCAACTGCTGCACACCCCGGCTGGGTGGGGGCCTCGGGGCCCGCTGCCTGGCACACCGCACGTACCGCTGAGCACATCTGGGCTGATGTAGGCGGGGCTCCCCCGCTGGTCCTTCAGCAGGTCCCCCTCACTCACAAGATGCTTCCCGAGGCAGAAGTTGGTGATGGTTATCCGATGTGTCCTGGGAGAGAGGGGCAAAGAATGAACAAACCTCCGTGTCTGTACCCGCGGGCGCCTGGCTGCCCCACCTCTCATCCAGGGAACAAAGGAATCACACCCACATCTTCTTCTGCTCCCCTGGCCCCCACCGCCTTCCTATGGCTGTGTGAGCAGTGCCATCGGGGGTGCTGACACCAGCCAGCTGCCCTTGGTTGTCACCACCTGAGCTGTCCCCTGGGCATCTGAGATCAGAGGAATGAGTCGCTCTGACCAGGTAAGTGCTCCAGAAGTACTCCCGGGAACCACTGCCCCGGCTGAGCCTGGGGGCTACAGTTTAGGACTCGGAACAATTTCAGAGATTTCCCAAAACAACCTCACGTGACATCTGGTTTGGAATGACCAGAGGTTTAGTTCAGCTCCCTCATTTATACACAAAGGAAAGTAAGTCCAGCAGGGCTCTGGAATCCACCCATGGTGCCGGCTTTGTTCCCTTTTGCTGATCCCTTTGGTCATCACCCTTGTCATTGTCAATCAGCATCACAGGCAGTACTAAAACTAATGCCTGTGGAGTACTCAGCAGGTGCAGGCCCTGGCTTGCGTGTCTGCTGTGGACTGTTTGCAGTCACCCCCTCATAAAAGCCTACGAGGGAGACTTTCTCTCTGTCCCATTTTCACAGATGATGCAGTTCAGGCACAGAGTAATAAAGGGGCTGGCCCAGGGTCACACGGCTAGAGAGCAGGATCCAAGCCTTGGTCTGTCTGGCTCCAGAGCCTGTACTCTGGACTGACACCAGTTGGTACCCATGTGTCCCTGACCAGTGCCCTGCCCCTGAGTTTCCCTTCAGTTCCATCAAAGCCAACTCACCCCTTGTCTTGTGCTTCAGACCCTCCTCTGACCTAGAAGACCACAGAACCCCCTATCTGAGAATCATGAGTGAGAGGAGCTTAGGGCTCTGATCCTTTCATGAAGCTCGCAATGTGCACAAAAGCAAGTGGCCCAGGGAGGACGCCTTACTCCACACCTTGGCTGTGGGGGTGGGGGTGGGCAGGTAGGCAGGGGAGGGCCAGTGAGGCAAGGCGCCTTGCCCCCCACAGAGGGCTCCATGTCGGTGGCTAGGCGGAGAAGCTGGAGGATGGCAGGAAGGGCAGCCCCGAGGGGTCCTCAGGCTGCCAGATGAGTCTCAAGGGTGAAGAGTGGGTCGGCTCAGAGGTATTGGCTGTGCGGGCCCGAGCACGGAATTCCCCGGGAGCTGTGACCAAGAGGCTGTGCGGGCCCTTCAGCTATCTCGGGGAATTCTGCTGGCAAAGGGCTTGGTACAAAACAAAGGTTAGTCTGTCCTCTGCATTCCAAACAGAAACCTCCGACTCTTGCTCTGCATACAGGCCTGCCCTGTCAGATGCCACAGAAATCTGCCTGGTGGCTCCCAGGGGCGGCTAGAGCCTGAGCGTGCGGGCCAAGGACACCACGTCAAGAAGCGGGCTGCTCCAGCTCTGGACCGCCCACGTCACTGCCCTGAACGTGGGGCTGCGCTTCGGCAAGGCCCCCACAGAGAGGAAGCACTGTGTTCTTCCCCTCTGCTCAGATGGCAGCTGGAAACGCATCCTGCAGGGGATGTCTCAGGCGCGAGGCCCTGGGAGGGGACCGCTCAGGGCAGCGTCTGGTGGGCTGGGGAGTTAGATTCCCCAGTTCCAGTCCCAGCTTGGCCATTTCCTGGCTGTGAGACCTTGGGCACGTTATTTAATCTCTGATGAAGCAAACCTCAGTTTCCTCATCTGTCAAACAGAATATTAGCACCCACTTCCCAGGACCGTGTTAGGATGTGACAAGAAGACAGTCCCAGGGAAAGCACGCAGCCCCGGGCGTGGTGACTAGTATCTGAGGGCTAGCTGCCAGCTCGGATTATCCTTTCCTCCTCAGATGGTGGGCACGCCTGGCAGGGACTGGTCATGGGAGACCCCGGGAAAGACCCCATCTGAGGCGGCAGGCGAGGGGAGCCACACTGTGACCACAGGCCCCGGAGCGCAGTGCAGGCTGTGCTTCCCAGTGACTGTGCCGCAGGCCTTGATGTCCCCTGCGTGGGCCAGGCTGGTGGGGCCTGAGGACACCTTGTGTGGCGGGCAGCAGGGCCGAGCCGGCCTACGCTGCCGAGGGTCTAGAGTCTGTCCCACGGGAAGCCACACGGTCAGCTCCGAGACCTCCCGAAGCTTGGCCATGCTCCCCTGCCCTGCCCCCACCACCCAAGTGGGCGGGAGGCACCCACATCCCTGGGAGCCCCCAGACCCCCCAGGCTCGTCCTGGCAGGAGGGGGCGAGGGCAGCGGGAGCGAAGGGAGGCAGCTCTGCGTCAGCAGGATCTGCTCTGCGTGAGTCACTCTTTAGTTATGACCCTTCGGGCTACCAGTGTTTTTCTCCTTTTCTAGGAACTTGGTGTGCAACTTGCTTACCCAAAAAGAAAGGAGGAAGGAGAGAGAACCCACAGCAGACCTCATATAACCCCAAAAGGGGATTTCAGGTTCCAACCCTTGCCTTCTCTCCAAAGCAGGGTGAACTCGTCACTCCAGCTGCCTTGCAAACACTTCTCCCCGCTTCCTCCCCTGGGAGCGCTCCATTCTGCCAGAGCAGAGGCCTCCAGCTCCCTGGCTCCCTGGCTCCCTGCCTCTGCAGCTGGTGTCAGGGCCAGACCTGACGGGCAGGCGAGGGCTGGAGCTCCTCCAGGTCGGCCTTGGACTTTGCGAGGGTGCACGCGAGAGGGGCGGGCTGTGCCCGCAGACACGCACAGGGCGGGCTGTGGCGTCCGGAGTGGGTCCCTCTGCACCAGGCGCGCTGCCCCCTCCCGGAGCACCCGTGAGAGGTAAGAGGTGGCCAGAACCTCTGTCCTTCCCAAGACCCAGGAGAGGAGGATCATTAAAGACAATGCAGCCAAGACACAGGCTCTGAGCGGGGTACTGGCGCCCCTCAATCCGAGGAAAACACACACCGGCACGCACACACGTGCAGACCAGACAGACAGACAGACAGACACATATGTGGAGGAGCTGCTCTAGCTGTACTGTCGTTATTCAAGAGAGGTGTGGCCTCCTGACTACACTCCCAGAAGACAGGGGGCCCGGAGAAGTGACGGGGGAAGCAGACCCACCACGGACACACAGAGGCCTGGAGGACTGCTATGGTTAGCGGCACAGGAGCCCGAGTGCGCCTTCCCACAACCCCCTCAGGACGCTCATTTAGAGCCAGTGCACAGTCGTGTGGAAGGCTGGAGGACACGGGCTCCGCAGCCAGATGTACTTAGGTGGTCCAAAGATGTGCCTTCTCTGGGTGAGCAGTGAGCCTGTGGTCCAAAGTGGGATGGTGACCGGGCCAACACCCCACAGCAGGCCAGGACCTCGCCGGACTCACCACTGGTGCCCCCACCAGCCACCCGACACCCAGCAGGCCTCGTCTCCTGGGGGGGGCGGGAGGTGTGAGCCGCAGGCTGTCTAGCACGGGGTGCACTTACGACGGGCCCGGCCCCATTAGGCAGTTCCACATCTGAGGCCAATCTCTACAGGGAGGTTTGGTCACCTCCACTTTCACAGATGAGGACACGGAAGCTCAGAGAAGCACTTGATCCCACAGCAGCCTCTCAATACACGGACAAATCAGTCAATAACAAATCATCAAATGAATCCCCACGGTCTCCAGGGTAACTAAGAGGGGGCGCTGGGCTCTGAGCCAGGCCTGACCCCTACGTCTGGCTTCTCCACAGCTTCCCCAACTCTCCCACCTGGCCAGGCAAGGGTTCGAGCAGCCCTAGAATTTCAGTTCCCTTCCCTCCTCCCTGTGGAGCATGACAGGGTAAGGTTTTCACTGCTTCACTTTCTCCAGCTGGCAGTCTTTACTCATCCTTTGTGAATTGACTCAGACGGCCAGAGTCTCTGCCCGCCCCGCCCCCACCCCCCCCATGGGCCCCAGCCAGTGCTTTCTGGTCGGCGCCCCATCGCACGGGGACTCTGGAACCATGTCTGTCCGCAGCATCCTCCCCACGGCATCTCAGGCCGGCACTGCAGGATCTGGTACCCCCACGCCTCCTCCCCAGAGGCCCATCTCCCTGCAGCTTCCCCTGTGACTGCCATGGCCCTGGATGCTTCACGGGGGCAATGGACCCCCGCCTGGGTGGGTGGCCCCGTCACGGAACAAATTGCCACACACACCACTTCTGCTCTGAGACTGATGCCTGCCATCTGCGAGCCCCCCCCCGAGCCACTGCAACACATGGAGGTGAGAGGGTGACGAGGGTGAGATGCCAGCCCAGGGAGAGTAGGGGAGGTGGGAGCCCCTCCCAGCCCTACACTTTCCTGGTCATGGTGGTGCCTGCTGGAAGTCCGGAGCCCCTGCAAGGCTGGGGCCCCTCCGCCTGAGGGGGTGACGGCCTGACGCAGGGGCCTTGTATGATCTCCCTCTGCCCGCTGACTGACCGAGGCTGCTAGGGTGAGCCACCCAGACCCCCTCCAAGGGGGAGCACCCTCTCCCTGCTGCTGGGAGTAGTGACTTCTGACCACTGAGCTGCATTCATTCCCAGGAAGCTTCCTTAGCCAAAGTAAGCCGCCCGGGCCACAGCCCTCATGCCCAGGCTGGCCCCTTGCCTCGATGTGGGACATCTGAGGGGCCCTCTGGATCTCGAGTTTTCCAGGCTGAAGCCCTGCTGTGACTGTACCACAGCTCCGTGTCTCCCCCCGCCCAATCCCACCCTCTCCCCTGAGCGCGCCTCCTAGTAACCCTCGGGAACACACATCTTGGAGTCTTTCCTGGGAACCTGACCTGTGACAAGGCCTTATTTTGTTCATCAGTCATTCCTTCAACTCATTTGTCCCTTTTGTATATTTACTGAGCACCCCCGAGGCACAGTGAATGGCCCAAAGAGGACATCTGGAGCCCTTCTCAGAGCTCCCTTTCTGTGGGCTTTAAGACTCCCCCTTTTTTTTTTTTTTTTTCTTAACGTTTATTCGTTTCTGAGAGAGAGCGCATGCACGGGGAAGGGGAAGAGAGAGAGTGGGGTGAAGGATCTGAAGGAGGCTCTGCCCTGACAGCAGTGAGCCTGCAGCGGGCTCAAATTCATACACCGTGAGATATGACCTGAGCTGAAGTCGGATGCTCAACCGACTGAGCCACCCAGGCGCCCCAGACTCCCCTTCTAAGCAAGTACCATGTTCCCATGTGGGAAACGGCAGAAGAAGCAGACACTGCACCCCCCGCCCCCTGGGATTCCTGGGGGAAGTGGGCTGTTTTGAGCCAGAAACACGGGGGCACTGTAGGGCGCTGGCAAGCTGCTGCGTGTGGCCCGTGCCAACCCCAACGTTACATCAAGAAAGAAGAAGAGAGAATCTTACCTTTTATTGAGCACCATGTTCCCAAGCTTCAGGTCTCTGTGCACAATGTTTTTCTGGAAAGCAACAGGCATGTGGTTTGTAATGCGAAGGTTAAGGCCATGGTTGGATCCAGCCTCTAAGCCGTGGGCTCTCCAGGAGTTGGGGAAGGCAGGAAAAAGCTCTATGATGTGTCTCTTTAGGCTCATGCCTTGATTTGTCAGCCACGGGCAGGTGAGGACCATCCTAAGGCTTCAACAACCGTGGGCAGGAATGGGGTAATAGGCGAACCCAGGCAGTCTCTGCCCCACCCGGGGCGGCTCCCCCAGGTTTCTCCCCTCTGGGCAGCAGCCAGTGGGGAAAACTACTCCTCTCTCCGCCTCCAGTAAATAGCCCGCTGGAAAACCAAACCACAGGCACCTGCGTGGATCTGCGCTATGAGATGAACCCTCCCGGTTCTGGCGAGCAAGCAGTGCAGGCTCAGCCTGCAGAAGCTGTGTGCCCGGGACAGGCCAGGCTCTCCTCACCTGGACCTCGGGGTGCCTGACACCCCAACCCTAGGAAAAGCTCAGAGACAGGCTGTGGCTGCCCGAGCGGGACCTCACAGTTGTCACCTTCACCGGGAGACCACAGGGCGGCCTCTCGGCGGCCGGGGAGTTGCTATGCTGCGCTCCACCAGGCTGCCCGGGCAGCACGTCCCCAGGAACACGGGCTGAGGCCTGCAGCCCTGTGCCCCACTGGGCGCACAGGTCATCCGGCCGCTTTCTGCCTGGATGTTCTGCAAAGCGCACCCGGCCGGAGGGGAGGGGCGGCAGGGGGGACCAGAGCTGCTTTCGCTGAGCAGCAGCAACAAGGGTGGACTTCTGCGGCAGGGGGACCTGGAGGCCTCTCGGTCACTAGGGCCCAGGACGCGCCGGGCAGAGGAGAAGGGACAGGCAGCGGGGCAGGGTGTCACCTGGTGCAGGGCCTCCACTACGCGCACCACGTCGTAGAAGATGACCACGGTCTCCCGCTCGCTGAGCCTCTTCTCCTTGATGACGTAGTGCTGCAGGTTGATCAGGTCGGCAGTCTTGTCGCTGAGGTCATGCGCACAGAGGCAGTCGAGGACGAGGCAGATGCGCTTCTTCATCTTCTTAACCATCCGGCTGGATTCTGTGTCCTCAACGATTTCACAGGTGCGGTCCTGGGGGGCAAGGGTGCAGACCCGGGGGCTTGGCCACAGGCCAGCAGGTTCAGGGCCAGGGGTTTGGGACTCTCCTCTGCAGCCGGATACACACACAAGAGCCTAGAACAGGCTGCACGTGTGGGGTGGTGGAGGCCCGAGGCCTGGGCAGCCTGGACCAGCGGACCGCTCGGTAATGCCCAGCTTCCTGTGTGCCAGGACCAAGCCCAGCCAGGGGCTGGGGTGAAAGCGGCTCAGGCTCGGGTTTCACGCTCTGATGCCAAAGCAAAGGGTCTGGATCGGGGCTGGGAATGTAATGCCAAAGGGACCTCCGAGCCCAGCGTCCAGGCAGCAAACCCAGGGCCCTGGCATTCCTCCTTCCATGGCACATCCAGGGATTCCAGCCACGACCAAGGTCCGAGGCGGTGGAAGTCAGGTGTTCTGGATGTCCAAGACAACTGCTTTCACAGGGAAGCGGGACTCCTGGGCAGCCATGTAACAGTGGGTAAGCTCGGGCTCAGGCCCAGCTCCCCCTTGTCCCAGCTGTGGGACATGGGGCAGTGCACCTCACTTTTCCGTCTCTGGCCCCTCATCTGTCAAAGGGACCTAGCACCCTGCCCTCACAACCTCACAGGTTGTGGAGAGAGGAAGACAACCCATGCCTGCTATCAGGAAGTGGGTTCTGTAACCAACATGTGATAGCAAGTTCTGGGCCCATTTTCCTTGCTGAAAAGGTGCCTCTTCTTCTTTTTTCTTAAGATTTTATTTTTTATTGTTTTCTAAAAAATCTTTAATGTTTATTTTCTTCTGAGAGAGAGAGAGACAGAGCATGAGAAGGGGGGAGGGGTAGAGAGAAGGAGACACAGAATCCAAAGCAGCTTCCAGGCTCTGAGCTGTCAGCATAGAGCCCGACACGGGGCTTGAACCCACGAAATCGCAAGATCATGACCTGAGCTGAAGTCGGATGCCCAACTGACTGAGCCACCCAGGCGCCCTTAAGATTTTATTTTAAGTAATCTACACCCAACACGGGGCTTGAACTTACAACCCCGAAATCAAGAGTTACATGCTCTACCAACTGAGCCAGCCAGGCACCCGACCTGAAAAGGTATTTAGTAAGACAGAAAACACAGGGACTTTCACTCTATCAGCTCAGGGAGGCCCTCAGTGTCATCCCCAGCAGACTGACGCTTGCCTCCGGGGAACCCCTGGGGACTGAATATCCACATTTCTCCTTCTGAGCGGATCACACCTCTTGTTCACTCTTCCCCAGAGGCCCAGCAGTGTCTGGCACACAGATGACTCCAGAAATGCTTCTAATCACGCAGGTTCTATTATTCAAGATGACATAAAGCAGGGCCAAGCTTTGGAAGCTATCAGAGATGAAACACTAAAGAAACACAATCCCGCTCAGTTGGGTTTCATGTTCAAGGGAAGCACTCTGATTTTTCAGAGTTGTCTCTCATTGCACATCTAATAATAAACACCTTAGTGTGTTTATGTATGGGAGTGGGGGGGGCATTTCCCCTTTATTTTATCCAGAAAATCAAGCTGACAAGAAAATGCCAATGATAGCATGTACAGGAACAGCTCGGGCTGCACACACTCCCATTCACCTTCCCGACCTTACAAGGCGAGCGTCCATCGCTGCCTCCATCCTACAGATGAGGAAGGTGAGATGTAGGCAGAAGTGACCTGCCTGAGGTCACGCAGCCAGCATTCAGGGCTGCCGTATCCAAAACGTCTGCGCCTCCCTGCCACCACACGGCCTGTCGAGGGCCAGGTGCCTCTAGCAAGAGTGGCCCTGGCCAGCGCGTCTAGCTGAGGGCTCTTCAGAAGCTGTGCGGGGGGCCCGGGCAGGAGGCCTCCTGGGCACCCTGAACCGGGCCTTCCTCATTTCCGGAGACACGATTTCGGTTCTGCCCCGAGGACGGCTCCTTTCAGGGCACAAGGACGAATTAGTACCTTCCCTGAAGGACCTGGCACATCTGAGCGCGAGGGCACAGGGACACTCGCTGAACTAACTGGAACGCCCGGGCAGGAAAAAGGACTGTCGGCACCAGAAACAACTGGTTTCGCCGCCCTCCCGCCCTGGCCTGGCCAGCTCTCCACACGACACACCTGGGAAGAGCCCGTGGGTCTGTAACGGACTCCGTGCTTTCCTCCCTTTTGGGAACAGCGGGTCTCCTTGGAGAGAACTGTGCACTCCTGCGAGGCTGTGGCCATCGTGGCCTGGACGCCCCAGCTAACGTGGCCGCAGCCTGGCCTCCCGCCCGCCCCACCCGGGAAGTCCTGGTGCGCCCGGCTGGCAGGGCTCCCAGGCGGCTGCGCGGGCGAGCTGCTCCAGCCACACAGGCGGCCCCCGCAGACCAGCCGGGGAGGGGGTCCGGGGGAAGGGTGGGGACAGGCAGCCCCCTCTGCCACTCACCTGGAAGAGCCCATGGTGGTGAACCACGCCATCCTGCGTGTGGAGGAGGGAAAGCAGAGAGTACTCGGTGTGTAACAGCATCTTGCCTTGCCTCTCCTCTTGGCTTTCTATTCCTTGGTCCCCCCTCTCCTCAAGGGTAAGGATCTTTAGGAAGGCACACACACAAAAAGACCAAAAAAGCCAAAAAAGCCCTTACTTTACAAAGCCGAGTGACAACGGGAGGAGCAGTGGGGCTCACGTTCTGCCATGCAACACCGCACGCGCACTCACACATGCACATACGACGTGCAAGGTTTTCCGTAGTGTGACGGCAGTGTGATTCCTGCTCTGGTGGAGCCCTTCGAATCGGGCCCGCTCAGAGCGAGACTGCGTGAACCCGACTGCCTCCCGGGAAGCAGCAGCTTGTTCGCAAGCGGTGGAGGAGGGGGGCGAGCAGGCTGGCAGGACGGCCCCGGGTCCCAGGCCTCCCCCACCCGGGGTGCTTCACTCACCTTCAGCTGATAAAAGTCATCTGTGCCATCCTTCCTCGCCAAACACTGCACGATGCTTGGCACCGGGGAGTTGCCCAGACGGGGACCTACGGCACACAGAGCCTCGGGCTTACTTTTCGAAGAAGCCCTGTCTCTCGTGGCACCACGCGGTCTTTCCGCTAGATCTCTTCTTTGGGAAGGTCATTTACATCCACTGATTTACCCCTCTTGTCTCCTGGGGGCCAGTTCTCACGGGCTCCCCTCCAGAAGTGGAGGATTTGATGTGCATCTGTCCGAGGCACACCTGGCTTTTACAGGCATGTTTCTCAAAAAGAGGGGTTTTCAGCAGTGGCTGTGTGCTGGAATCTCTGAGGAGCGTGTGTTTAAAAAAAAAGAGAGAGAGATCCCAGCTGCAACCTGGAGCCTCTGAATCAGCATCTCCCGGGTGAGAAACCAGAGCTTTGGCGAGTTCCCCTGGTAGTCTGAGGGGGCCGCCGGGCCCGTCAGAGCACCCGGTTTGGGGAACTTCTGTACTTCTGGAGATGTACACAGCTCCTTGTCCTTTGATGGCACCCCGCCTGAGCTTTCAGATCATACATAACTCAGACAATGTCACAGTGTCACTTAATGGCGCTTCACTGCTCTTAACATACAGCTGAAACTTCTTTTTTGGCTTCCAAGGTCTTGTACGATTTGGCTCCCGCCCACCTAACTGATTATGTTTCCCCACCCCACCACCATAGTCCAGCTACACTGCGCTCTTAGGTACTAACTTGTTAAGCCCTTTCCTGCCTCCGGGCCTTTGCATTTGCTGCTCCTTCTGTCCAGGATGTTTTCCTCTGCTTTTCACATGGCTGGATCCTTTTCACCCTCGGGTGTCAGCCCAAGTATCACTTCCTCATACAGAACCTTCCTTGTATACACCCCCTCTAAACCCGTCACTCTCACATCGTCTTATTTTCTTCCTTCGAGGCCCTTACTGACCCAATGATGATCTTGTGCACGGTTTACTCTGTTTCTTTTTCCAACTAGAATATGAAGTTCTGGTGAGTGCAGTAACTTGCCTGTCTTGTTCACTGCTGCAGCCCTAGCAAATCGCCCAGGCCTGGCACATAGTAGGCACGGGGAACCATCTGATCAACACCTGGGGCTGAACCATCCTGTGCCCATAAGTCCAAGACAGCGCCCCAAAGCAAAACTCACACCCAGTCTCTGGCTGGTGGAAGAGTTGGCGTCCTCAGAACCCAGCTCACTCCTGCAACGCTGAGCCCAGCAACCCAGATTTGCTGGGCCTCCAACATCAGGCAGAAAGGCCCTGCTGCTACTCTGGACCACCGGGAACCCCCGCTGGGAAGTTCCACGGGACTTGTGCGCCAATTTTATAAGACCTCTGGAGGGCTATACCAAATGCCTCCTGGAATTACTTGTGCCCTCCAAGAATGGTCCAAGAAGTGCCTTGGATGATGGACCTTGGGTTCAGATGCAGCTTGTGTGCCTCCCATGGTGGCATGGGGCGGGGGCACACGCGGGGCTCCATGGGGGAAGAGACAGCTTAGCTCTCAGCCGCAGCGGACCTAAGGCTCATGAGGCTACGACAAAAATGACAGCTGTTGGTAAGACATGACCTAACGCTCTGGATCTTCCACAGGCACAAAGAGACTGCGTGTCGAGCAGGGAAGCTAGGGCCAGGCCGGGGTGGGTCAGGCCCTGCACTGTGGTGGGTGTGGCACTTCACCCTGCACTGCTGCGCCTAGGCCTGCCGCCCCGCTCACCATGTCAGACTGCGCCTGCGCCCCCCGCCCCCCCCAACCCCCCCTCCCCCCTGCAACCTGCCTCACCCAGTGGTCAGAGGCTTACCCAGGATGAATGGTCCAGCTCTCTTTGCATTATTTCCGGAAATGCCACCTCCTAGAGCCTTGGCCCTGGCCGACGTTTCCCCAGCTCCTCTGTCCGATGCTCTCCGCTTCATTCTCAGCTCTAGACAAGACACAGAAGAGCCCTTCTCACTGAGCAAGTCAGCGAGTTTCCTCACGCGAACTCAGCCTGCAAGTCTGACTTGGGGATGCGTCACACAGCTGCTGCTGCTGTTCCCGCTGCCGCCGCCACCTCCTCCCCCTCCCGGAGGAGCATCAAAGGTTCTCAGTGACAAGGAACCACAGCTCCTTTCCTTGGCATTAATCAGGGGCTCAAGGGGAATGTCCTTCCAGGCAGCATATACTGGCTACAGAGGTGGGCAGCCAGCCCATCTCAAAGGGGCCAATCAGATGCAGAGAGGACACTGGCTTTGTGTGGATGCAAACTGAGGTCCCCGAGAGACCACCACAGAGACAGAGAGGAGAGATGGCCTGGAAGTGGCTGTTCCCAAGGTGAAGTCTTCCCCCCAAATACCTGTAGCTAAATGGCCTGAGGTGCTGAATCCTGGGTCCCCCTGCATCCCCACTGGTCCGATCTCTGGGGTGTGGGATGGAGGGGGCCCCGGAGGACTCTCATGCCCACCAAGTGTGAGGATGGCTGCCCCGAGGATCTTCTCTCTCAAACTCCTCTGACTCTTAGGTCCTCTCTGATGGAGGAACACCCCAAAGTTGTCATGGGGGGGGGGTGTTACTTTTTCTTCTCTTTCTCCTATTTTCAAATTTTTCTTGAATGATTTTTAAGAAAAACATATATTGTGCATTTAAGAGCTAGTTAAAGGATGCACCTGGATGTGCCTGGAAATCCCTATCTCCTCCAGGGTTAGGAGGAAAGATGGACACAGGAGCCAGATTCTAAAAGATATTAACCTCTGGACGTGGATTTAAAAAGACAAGAGTTGCTCCTTCCAGCCGCCTATAGTTAACAGCTTGGGAAGGCAGTGTCCTGGACAGCGGGGGGGGGGGGGGGGGGGGGGAAAGGACACAGATGTACACGGATGAATGGGCAGGGAGGGCAGAGGGTCACAGGGGTGCCTGGGGAAGGCCAGCTGCCTGGTCCTGAGGAGGGGCCCTTGGCCCTGAGGGAGCCCAGGGAAAACCCTGTGGAAGTGATACTGAAGTGGGCTGCGCAGGGGCCAAGGTCACTCCAGGCAGGGGGACCTGGGTGAGCAAACCCACACAGGTAAGAAACGGTACGTAAGCAACCAACTCCAAGGAGTTTGTGTTGGTGGAGCGTATGGCCTGAAACAGGGGGTGGTGAGAAGTGACCCAGAGAGAGGGACAGGGGCCAGATCTAGGGGACCTGATGGCCAAGTTAGGAGTGTAGCCTTTATCCTTCCATAAAAGGCCTGGGGGACACCGAACCCCAACTTCTATAATTTTTTTCTTCATACAGAAGTTATTGGCATTCCCCACAGAAATATTAGAAAACACAGATATGCAAAAATAAGATTAAAACGTACCCATAATCTCAGCACCCAGATGTAATCACCGTTAACATTCAGGCAAACCATCCTGTATGTTTACGTGCGCACACTTCTAGTTTTCGTTATTACAGGAATTTGGACCACACTGTGATACCATTTTATAAGCTTCCTTTTCTCCCATCTAAAATACATTATGAGGGTGAATTTTATGGTAGGTGAAATATATCTCAATAAGGCTGTAAAAAAAAATTATGAACAACCTTACATGACAATATCCTGAAGCATCACTTGAAATATCTACCCGGTCTCCTTGGTAAGAATATACCATAGTTTATTGGTCCACACACCCATCAGGACATCTGGGGTTTTTTCCCCTATTTTTTTATTAACTGTTACACACATACAGCTTGACATACTTGTCTCTCTCCCTCAGGATTAATTCCAAGAAGGGGAACTGCAGGGTCAAATGGAGCACACGTTTCCAAAGATGCTTGACATACACTGCCAAGCTGTTCTCAGGGAGGCTGTCCCAATTTATGCCACATTAGTGGTGTGGGCGAATAAGTCCCAGAACCTGCACTAGGACTGAATATAATTTTTAAGAACTGCCAATTGATGGGTAATAAAAAGAACATCATTGTTTAAATGCCTACCTAACTCCTCAATTATTCACGAGGTTGAACCTGTTTTACATACATACTGGTTGCATGCATTATTTCTTCCACGAATCAGTTCATATTCTTTTTCCATTTTTTACTGTGTTGAGTGTATTAGTCTTATTGATTTTTAGAAACTCTTTATATATGAAGGCTATAGCTGACATATGATGTAGTTTCTCTTAATGTTTTAACATTTTGCTAATTTAAAAAACGGTGACATGCTTATGTAGTCAAATAGCTCTCTTTTCCTTTAGTTTGTTTGCCTGTTATTCCTGGAAGGCCACCCCTAATCTGAGAACAGGTGCACATTCACCAGTTAGCTTAAATCTTCACGTGCTGCCATTCTGGCCCTTATTCTAAACCCTGAGAGCCTGAATCCAGCAGTGAAGTGGAATTCAGGAGAGATGGCCTGGCACACCTCTGGTCCAATGTACCAGGCTTGCCTCTCATCAAGCCCCTATTTGTTTTCAGAGCTATGCCACTGGGGCGCAGACCCATGACTTCATTCTGAGAGTGACTAGGACCCTGTAACTCAGTAGGCCTTGATAGCTCCCAGGTGGAGAAGCCACAGTCAGGCTTGGCCATGATTTCTGCCAAAGAGGCTTATGCCGGATGCAGATTCAAGATCATTCCTACGAGAAGAATGAAACTGCTTCGAGAAAAATCTTAAAAAGCTGGACAGTAATGTGTCTGGAACAGTGTTCTTGCCCTTTGCCTGGTTGACTTCTCTGCATCCTTCTCAATTTAAATGTCACCTCCTCAGAGAAGCCTTCCCTGATATTTCCACCGCCACTGGGTCCCAGCACTCTATTGTGGAATTCTTGTTCACAGAATTTTCCGTATTTTGTGATTATGTATTTATTTGTGTGTTTATATGCTTAATGTCTTCTCCCCACCAGTAGACTAAAAATTCCACAAGGAAAAAAAAATATGTGTGTGTATATGAAACCACTCTACCCCCATATATATAATATATATGGGGTACAGTGAGGGGTACAATGGTTTTACATATATATATATATATATATATATATATATATATATATATAAATATATATATTGGTGTGTGTGTGTGTGTATGTATATATATATATATTATATATATATTGGTGGTGGTTCTTGCTGGGTCAGCAGCCCTGCCCTGGAGCTGCCCCTGCCCCTGCCCCTGCCCTGGGAGATGAGCTGGTTTCCCTCCCATTCCGACCATCTTTGCCATCTTCCCTGGAACACTAAGCCCCCTCTCTCCTCCTGGTTCCCTGGAGAGCACCGTGGAGCCTCCATCGTATCTGTGTAGACACTGCCTGGACGCCTCCACACACGCCTGGTCTAGACAACAGTTTGTCGGGAGCAGCTGCAGCACAGACAATGAGTGGGCTCAGCCTGACCCCACCCACCCCACTCGGGATTCAGCTCAAGCAAATGGCTTGGGAACTGCTCCAAAATGTAGGCTGACAGAAGGATGGAAGCAGACGGGCAGGGAGAGGGAAAAGATGCTGGCAGGGGAAGCGGTGGCAGGGCTGTTTCCCTTCCTGAACATCCATTCCTGCCACCAGGGCTGGGGGAGCAAAGGAAGCAGTGTGAAGAGGCAGGCCTGGAAAATGGGGAGCCGCTAACAGGCTCACTGGAGGGGTGAGCAAAGACAACCCCCCTGGGGATAGACCCTCCTGTCCCCCGCACCCCCACTGATGTACAGGGAGGATGTGCCTCACCCCAAAATCATCCTGACGGGCTCTCTTCCAGAGACACACCTACAAATGGTCCACAAATGCTCCCGTGGGGAAGGCTGCTTTGAGGGATCCTGGTTTCACAGTGAGATCTGCGAAGTGAAAGGTCTGGCTACCCTGGTCTAGAAGGACTTGGGGCCAGGCCCCTCCAGAGACATTAGTCCTCAGGCTGGGGTGAAGGACCCTGGCCCAGTCTGGCTAAGGGGCAGCCATTTGCCTGGTATTTCCTGGGCCTACTGCTCAGCTCCCTGGTAACTCAGCAGTCCTGGCTTAGAAGTCTCCCGAGCTTTCAATCTGTCAACTATTCCATGCACTACCCTCCCAAGTTAGCACCGGTTCCCTTAGAACCTGCACTCACCAGGAAGCTCAGTGAGGCAACAATGGGGGTGAAGGGAAGAGGCTAGGAGGCAGGCACTGAAAGAGAACCAGATTGGTACCCCCCATCTGCAAGCTGTGGGCCTCAATCCTGAGAGCTGGGGGTTCACTTGCTTGGGCCAGCATTGGAGGGCCAAAGCTCTGTGACAGCCACCATGGCATGCCCAAAGGAGGGGGATGCCTGCCCTATCCTGTCTATTTGGGGCAAAGGTCATTTCACTCTAAAGCTGTTGGGTGATGTCAGCCCAGCTCTCCCAGAAGGCAACAATGGCTGGGCCATTAGCAACACATAAGATTCTAAGGCCCGTGGTGCCAAATCCAGTGTGACAGTACACAGGACAGCTGGGTGGGGTAGGGCCAGGCAGGGCACTGTATGGCAGGGCATGGTTCAACATGGTGGATCTACCTACTATCAACCCCAAAAGGAGGTGGGTTGCAAAGAGAGATGGTGCTGAGGCCTCCCCAGCTCGGTCTTTCCTCAGTTCCACCTACCATGAAGCAGTTGAAGCCTGGCCGAACCAAGGAGGGGCCCATCACTCACACCCAGAATCACCCCCTCCACTCAGGTATAGAGATGCCCCATGCAGCAGACATTCACACGTGCACAGAGCCAGGGGGAGCACCCCATCCCCCTGCAAGCATGAAAGGCAGTGATGGAGCCTGCCCACTGTGCAGAAAGTTCTGCACTCCACCTTGTCCTGGGCTTCCTGCTGCAACTTCTGGGTTCCTGGAGAGATGGGTAACCCTGCACGCCAAACCAGTCAAGGCAGAGTGCAAGGGCAGTCCCCGCAAGGAGCAGGCAACAGACCCGGGCCCGGTGCACTGCTTGCTGTGCGTGTGCGTGTGCGTGTGCGTGTGCGTGTGTGTGTGTGTATGACAACAATGGCAGCTGGTAGCCACAGTTTGTTAGCAGCTTCCAATGCCTGCTAGGAGCCAAAGGACTGTGTCTACACTCTAGGGTCAGGCTGAGCCGATGGTGTCGAGATTCAAGCTGTCCCTGTCAGCAGCCCCTACACCCATTCCCAAGTTTCCCGGCTCTGTCAAAACAAAACGAACCAAACAAACAAATCAAAAAATTCCCTGAGTTGGGCAGACTTCTGTCTTCTGGACTTTACCTCTGTCTGTGTCTACTGAAGGCAGGGACCCGCACCACTGGGCAGCCCACCTGGCACTTAAACGTGAGGGCAGGGCTCCCACCCATCCCTGGCCTCAATCCTGTTTGCTACACATGTGTCAAGGGTCTGTGCGCCTAGACCCACATCAGCCCTGGAGGGAGGGAAAAGAGTCTCGGTTGACAGGACACTAAGGCGGCACAATAACATGGTTAGAGCAACGTGTGTTAGTCTTTTTTCACAGCACGACACAGAACCATTTGTATGACACTTGGGGGTGAAAGAACAGGGGACCCCAGCTGTCCTATGCCTGGCCCGGTCACCCTTCGGCTGAAGGGAGCACCATCTTGATCCCCATAACCCACACTGGCTGGGAACCTCAAACTCAGCGCAAGCGTTTAGGAGTAAGTCCAATCCGGTGTAAACCCCAGCACCATCACTTGATAGTGATAAGATCTTGGACAAGTTACGTATTCAGCATCTACAAAATACAGAGCACAACACCTACCTTAGGAAGTTGGTCTAAGGATTAAGTAAGATAAGCCATGCAATAGTACCTACCAGCATACTGTAAGCATTTGGTAACCTGTGCTATTATTACCTTCAACACAGTAGCTTTGTATCTCTCCTGCCCAAACCGAAAGGGATTGTTACCAACTGGGCACCGAATGGGTGTGTGTGGTGGGGGAAGAAGGCAGAAGAGGGTACCCAGAGTGAAGGCTTAAGAGACCTTGAACCTGCCATTGGGCTGTTGGCCTAGCACTGAAGGCCAGGGGAGTCTGATGGCCAGCCCGAATGACACACTCAGCTCAGCGTGGGGAGGGGAGGAGGCCCAGGGGGCTGGCCGAGCTGCTGAGGAGGGGCGGGGTGCCCAGCAATAGGAGGGCAGAGGCAGACAGCACCTCATGCTCTTGTCTTGTTCTGTTCACGGGCCTAGGGGGAAGCAGAGGCTGGAACACCAGCTGGCAATTATCAACTCGGGGCACAGTAAGGGACTGTCCAGGATGATGAGGCCGCCCCACATGGATCCTCTGTCATGATCCAGTGGAGGGGTGGGGAGGAGTCTGGAATTGAGACCTAGTGCCTCTAGTCCAAGACGTGCATTTGTCAGAATGACTGAATTCTATAATTAAAAGATCTGTGAGACTCACTGTGTGTAAATATACCTCAATTAAAAAAAAAAAAAAAAGCAAGCTGCAACCTTAACCAAATGGCCAAAGGTAATATCACCAACACCAGAACTGACATCGTGTAACTCCTGATAAAATCACAACTTACGTTATTATCATTTTGCCCCAAATGTGTAACCGGAATGTGATCATGAGACAAACCCAAGTTGAGGGACATTCAACAGAACAGGCCTGTGTGCTTCAAAAACATCAATGACTGATAGTTAAAGGAAGAATGAGGGACCAGTCTGGATTAATGGAGACTAGAGACAAGTAAATGCAGTGTGTGATCCTGGGCAGGGGGGTGGTCTAAAGGATATGACTAGGTAACTGACAAAATCTAAATACGGACCGTATCGATGTCAATTTTCCTGAATTTGAAAATTGCTCTTTGGTTACACGGAAGAATGCCCTTGCTCTGAGGTGACAGATGCTGAAGGGTCTGGGGGCAAAGGGTCACAATGCCTGCAATTTACTCTGAGGTCAGAGACCGGAGAAAGCGCAAGCCACTGGATGGAATAGTTCCTAAGGCCCTGGAGGAATCTGTTGTCCAGATTCACAAAGGGACTCCTTGTGCCCACAGTGGCAGGATGCGGGATCTCACCCTTGTTGGGCAGAGCCAGGCTGGCATGAACAGGAGTTCAGTCTTGAACGACCCTCTTCCGCCCCTGCAAACGCTGTGCTAAAGGGGAAAAGGAGGCTTTTGTGCAATCTCTAGGTCTGCCACCTGGTGGCGTCTTTCTGCAGCACACTTTCATCAAAGGGTTACTGCATCAGGTGCACCAAGCAGGGGGAACCTCTCTTGCGGCTGATCAGGGAGGATGCAGGAAGGACTCCGGGAGAAGGCCCCACTTCAGCTACCTGTGTAAATGGGGCTCAGACTAACAGAGTCTAGCACCTTGCACGTTCTCCTCTGCTCCGGGACCTGGGCCTGCAGGGTTTCTGTCTTCGTGGCGGGGGTCCTCCGATGCCCTTCTGGTCTCAGGAAGAAACCCTAACTCCTCAGACCCAGGCGAGCTCTCCGGCTGCACTGCGTTAGTAGGCCCCCAAGATCCACCCACACCAAATGACTCACAATTCCCTGAGTGTGCCATGAACACCCTCACCCTGCCCTCTTCTCCCTGGTTGGCTCATCCTTCTCCCTCCGTCCTCACTCTGAGTCCTTTCCTCCTGCAGCTCCCAGAGCACTGAGCAGACCTCTGTCCCCTCCCACTGTCCTGGAACCATGGTGTATCTGACTTCCACCACCCCTGAGGGAGCAAGTCCAATTTACCGCTGCTTCCCTGCACCCTGCCCGGGGCCTGGCTCACTGCTGAATGAGAAAACGGACTGCAGAACTGTTTGTTATGTGCCCAGAGTACATTAAGGACCATATTGGGGCAGGGGACAGGGATGACCCAACTGGACGCCAGGTGTACGGATGGATGGTCCACCAGCTCATGGCAGGAGACAGAATCCAGGGTCAGGGAGACAAGGGGTCACAGCTGCACGTAAGTGGGCTGCAAGATGCTGGGAACCATTTGTCCAGGCAGAGCCCCATGTCAGAAATGCCTGGATGCCTGGGGCAGGGAGGGTTCTGGGCGGGCTGATCATCGGGGGTTGTGCTTCGACAGTGTTTGCTGCCGGAAAGCAGACCCCACAGAGGAGTGACTCATTCACAGCACATGCCTGAGGCTTGCGCCCGACCCCTCACTGGCAAAGGGACAGACTAGCCCCCTTTTGGCTGAATCCAGTGAAAAGACCTGCTTTCCTGCAGCAAGATGCGGGGCATGTGAATGATAGTTCGTCCTGCCCCTACACACCAGTGACAGGTCCTCTGGGTCCCTCTAGGCTCATGGTGTGAAGGTCCTTCTGCTGGTCAGAAAAATTCCTAGCACTCTTGCTATCCCCAGAAAAGGGCAGTTCTGGCTCAACTCTGCATTTTATGTGACTATACCTGGAAAGAAATACCAAGGCTTGGGGTGAGCAGTGTGAAATCTGAACACATGACCCAACTAAGACCTGTAGATCTGCTTTATAGACCAGACACCCCCACACTAGAGGTCTGCCAATTCCCTCGAAAATTCTCCAGGCTCATTCCTGGATGGTGAATTTCGGACTCGGAGCCCACATGGGAGGCCCACACCGTCACATGAACTCTCACGGCAACTAACTTTTGCACAGAGCTCTATAGCTTACAAAGCGCTTTCCCGTACATGACTGTAACTGATCCCTCCCACCTCTCCTCAAACACAACTTTTCCTAGAAAAAGAAATTGAGACTCAGAGATACTGAGACCTGCCTGAAGTTACCCGGCTGGTTGCTGAAAGAGAAGGGATGTGAACACGGGTTTCCCAACTCTGAATCCCATATTCCTTGTACTTGACTACACTGCTTCCTTGACTGCTCCTTCCCTACCTGATGATGGCTATGGTCCTAGGAGTGCCAACCAGAGAGAGGGGGGTGCCCTCTGGATTTCCTCATAAGCAGTCATTCTCCTGGAATCAGGGAGCTGCCAGCCAGAAAGCTGCAGGTGAGCAGGGAGAGAGGGGCCGTGCTTGTCCCTGGATAAGGAGGTGTTTCCGGCCCCCGAGCAGGTCTCTCTGGAGAGAGGGGCCAAGTCGAGGTGGGGTTACTGAGATATCCTCCCAACAGCCAACCAGGCGGTGTCCCCCAGCCCTCTGTGACCCAAGCATTCTGGAAGCCACCCCCACTGCACCCCAATACTCTCATGCAGGGGCTGCTACCAGGGCTCCCAACTTCCTGACAGACCCACTTTCCATCCACAAAGTCAACTCAGGAAACCAGAGGAATTCACAGCCCATGGAACTAAATGTTTCGAAGCATAGACCAGGGACCCAAATGCCAGGTGGGAGGGGAAGATGGATTTTGAGGTCAGATAGGTCTGGGTTCAAATTCCAGCTTCCATCACTTACTTGCTTTGTTTCCCTGAACTAGTCACCTGCCTTCTGTGACAGTCATCTACCCTCTCTGGGCCTCAGTTTCCTCACGTGTAAAAGAGAAAACACTAAAGGGCCAGATGCGATGCTGTGGCTGGCTGTGTCATGAGGTCTTTGCTGGGGAAGGTGAGGGGTCCCTGCTCTAAGTGGAGGTAACCTCCCTGGCGACAAGCCTCTCTGGGTGCAATCCTTTTTGAACTATCACTTAATGGGTACCTACTGCCTGCCAGGAACCATTCTAGTGTCTTCCTAGATTTTCTTTCCTTCTCACAACTTGATGAAGTAAAGATTTCCCCCTTCTACTGCTGACCAGCCAAGGCCTAGAGGCCCTGGCCAGCTTACCGGGCCCAGAGGAGGCTGCCTGAGACCTGTTCTCTTCTACTTCTGCTAGCTAGAGTGAACGGGGGCTTTGTGGTCAGCTTTTCCTTTGAGTTTTAATGGCAGCCACCCCGAAGTAGGCATGAACCCTCTCCCTGGGAGTCTGAAGGCTATAAGGAACCTCTCCAGGAACCCACTGGAAGCCATTTGCTTCAGAGCTCAGGATGGAGCTGGGGGATGGGGAGGAGGATTAGTAATCCCTTGGCTTCAGCCAGGACTCCCTGATGACAAAGATTCATGCATGCGCTGTCATCTTCGCTGTTCCAAAACAGTGTGATGATTTTGCTCATTTTGAAAATGCAGGATATGTACAGCTCCAATTTGTCAAGGATACACAACATCACACCATTCCCTAAACGCCGTTGCTTTCCTGCCTCGGGGTTACCGAGTGAGCTGGCGGCTTCTAACCAGAGCTTGCTCTCACTGCCCGGGGTGAACCCCGCCCCCTGAAGCCCGGTCTGCTGGTCTGCTCGCAGGCAGGCGCAGGAGTGTGGGAGAGTACCTACCTGCAGCAGCCAGGGAGGAAGTGACTCAGCCCAGTGGGAAGTGGGAGGGGCGGTCAGAAAGAGGGCCCTGTGCCCAGCCTGTTCCCCCTCAGCACATCCGCACCAGACCCATCCTCTGTCGCCGCCTTTCCCCAGCAGGACTACAGTGTGACCAGCGCAGCAGTCCTGGGGGCCAGCGGGGGCCCAAAGACCCCACTGCTCACAGAGAGCCCAGTGTCTGCAGCTCGGAGGTCCAGCTCTGGTCTCCTTTAGGAGGCCAGATTCACATACAAGGAGATTACGTAATCAGTGATGTCCCTCTTCACCCCGCTGCCCTGAGGAAGTCCCCACTGGGCTTCTCTGTGGCCTCCATGACGGCTGGGCGGGGAAGACTGGAGGCGAAAGGCCTCTGGCCAGGAGGATGTGTTCCAGAGAGATTCCGGGAGGAAAGGCTCCAGGGCTGTGCACACACAGGTGGACCCGTGGGCCCCTCTGGGGCAAAGACAAATAAATGGAAGAGAGACCAGTCTCTGCAGATGGGGCAAAGGGCTTCACCAGCGGTCACTCTGAGTGCCACCAGAGCAGAATCCAGGGCAGCAATGCCAGTCCTGCAACCAGCACACCCCTCCCAAGGGCCTCCGGAAGCAGCTGATGTGACAACAAATAATCCGTCACTGTGTGTGGGTGTCAGAGGAGGAAGGGACAGACTTAATAGCTCTTTCTCAGGCCGTGCTGCTCTGGTATCTCCCATCCAGAGAAGGAGCCTGGGGAAGCAGCCAAGCACACTGGCTCGGGAGGCATTCCTGGTGGCCCCTTGGCTCTGTGGGGGGCCTTCTGCCTTGCGCAGTGATGGCAGACCAAGTCCCTGACAGCTCTCCCCTTTCATGCCAGCCTGCCCTGCTCCTGAGGGGACCCATCCTCAGCTCAAACCATCAGTTCCTGCCTTGTGCAGTGACTCAGCCGGGGAACAACGCCTGCCACGGGGTCCCACATGGAGTTCAGGTTCTTGCCACCCACAGTGGCCCCAATCACGCGGGGAGAAAACAGCAAGTGACTGCAGGAAGGCTGGCTGAGTCTGAGAACCACCCTTTGTGTCCACTGTGCAACCTGAATATGTGCTTCTGTGCTCCACGGTCCCCTCACCTACAGGAGGGGGATGGCGCTGCCCCCGCACAGGGTTCCCTGAGGACTGCCGGGAGCCAGCGTGTGGGAGGCACTAGACAAATGTTAAGTTTCCTTCCTTCCACCCCAGATTTCCAGAGCGACAGACGGGAAAGCCCGGGCCAGGCCCAGGTACACGTGATTCTCTCTCTTTATACTGTTTTTAACAGCAAAAATCACTACCATCATGCTGTAAGAAAGGCAATTTGGACTGAGGTCAGCAAACTGCTTCTCCGTAACTGCCTCTATCAGCAATTAAATTCAGGGGCAATCCGGGTGGCTCAGTTAAGCGTCCAACTCTGGATTTTGGCTCAGGTCATGATCTCACGGTTTGTGAGTTCGAGCCCGGCGTTGGGGCACTTTTAGTGCAGAGTCTGCTTGGGATTCCTCTCTCTCCCTCTCTCTCTGTCCCACCCCTACTCACACTGTTTCTCAAAATAAAGAAATAAACTTAAAAAAATTTAAATTCAATTCAATTTCACAACTTTGACCATGAACAATACAGTTCAGAAATGCCGCTGGCTGGGAGGGGCAGGGTCGCAGAGGCTGATGGCAGGCTGGGCCAGCAGAGTGCCCCTCGGGGAGCCATTTGGAGGGGAGGCCTACATGAGGATCTCACCTATTCTGAGCCACCAGGAGGCCAGCCAGGGCCAATCCTGAGATCCACGAGCCACCACTGACAGCGCACACAATGGCAAGAGCATGCTCATATGTCTGTTTGCGTGTGTCTCTGGAGAGGGTGAGCTCCTAGGAGCGAGGCCTGGGCCTTGTCCACTTCAGAATGCCCTGCATAGGCTCAGCAGGTGTGCAGAAAACATGTGCTAAACCACAGCCAACACAACAGAAGAAAATACATGGCTCGGACCCAGCCTTTCCAGTTCAAGGGATTTATCCTACAAAAATATCCACACAAGTCCACAAAGATAAATGTGCTCAACGAGGGTTCCTACAGAACCATGTGTCGCAGCAAAAAACCACAAAAGATAAAACCACAAAAATCAAAACACACATAGACACTCACACACATCCAGACAGGAAACACTCTAAAAGTCCACCAAGAAAGGACTGGTTCACTACATCATGTTCCATCCAGTGGAATACAATGCAGCCTATGAGACTAGGTCTGCACCTGCTGGTAAAGATGTTTACAATATATTACATTAAAAAACAAACAAACAAACCAGTACTATGTGTATAATACGATCCCATTTGGGTAAAGACAAAAAGATCATACACAAGGTTTTAATATGCACAGGAAATTTCTAGGAGAAACTTAACAGTGGATACTTCCCGGCAGGATGAGGGGCCCAGGGAGAGGAGGGAGAGTTTATGTTATATTCTTCCATACTGCTTAACTATTTTATCATACACTACTATAACAATACTTTCTTTTAAATCTCAAAAAATGTTTAACCCATTAGAATTGTTAAGAGTAGTAATAGGCCCAAGGGAGGCTGGGCCTCAGAGAGGGCACACTTGAGGGGGTACGGCACAGGACACATGCAGAAGTGCCCTGAAGGTACCAGCCCGTGTGCCATTGCAAGGCTGCAGCAGGAGAGTCGGCGGGAGGGACAAAACCACCACTCTGGGCACACTTAAGCTCTCTCAGGTAACTTGCAAACATGCCTAGAAGGAATTTCCTGCTCGCCAGCTGGGATCCAGAGGGGCTGGGAGGACCACCAAAGCATTCGAACTGGAGACCTGGAACCTGGCTCACGATGCCTCTTTCAGAACACTCACAGACCCGCCAGCAAAGAGCTTAGCTGGGCCTCATCAGAGCCGCCCCTGGGTCCTGACTGCGGACTAGAAATCAGTCTGAACCTGCTACAGACAATAACACCTCATGTCTAATCCCCATTACTACCTGAGGAGCAGGCAGTATTATGTCCATTTTACAGGGGAGGAAATGAAGCTGGAGACAGTCAGTGACTGGTTCAAGGTCACTCAACGAGCAAGTGGCAGAAGTGGGCTTTGAAGCCAGGTGATCTGAGCCTAGGCCCTTAACTGTTAAGTGATACGGTTGATAGTCTCCTTACTCACTAGCCACAGGGCAGGAGGGGGAGGGACCTGCCTCCAGAAAGTGGTAGTTTCCATTCTTCTGGCAAAGAAAGGACTGCTTCAGCTTTGCCAAAGACCCTTCCAGCTCTAAAACTCTATGAGTCCAAGATTCCACGTAGGTTGGACTCCCTGGGGCCAGAGTGGGGCCAGGGTGAATGGCATGGCATGGGCTCTAGAATCACACAGTGTAGGCTGGAAATCTGGCTCTGCTCCTACTGCCTATGAAGCTGTGGACAGGTTACTTAACATCTCTGAGCCTAGGGGTTCTCCTCCGTAAGAGACAGTCCCTCCTTCCTTAGAGTCTGAGAAACATTCAATCTGTACTGCTGAGTACTTAGCAAAGGACCTGGAAGGTGGTGGCAATCTGCCCTTTTTTGGCTGGTTTCCTTCCGGTTCCTTCAGGAGGGACCACGTTGGGAGAGCAGTCAGAGGAGAAAGCACCCTGTGGAATTCATGCCAAACACAGTAACACCAGGAGCTCCACGCCCGCTGCAAAATGTAGGACTCTTGCTTTCTAGGGCTGGCAGATGCCAGATATGGGGTTCCAAATGCCCCACCGAATTCTGGGCTAGCCAGTGCTAAGGTCTTCCAAGGAACTGAGCTTCTCTCTACAAGCACCTGCTGTCTCCTTATCACACCCCAAACCAGCTCTGCCCCAAACCCAAAGACAAATGACAGGCACATCAGTCCTGCTCTTGCCAATTCCCACCACAATGTCCAGGCTACTGTTTCTTCTTCCTGGATCCTTGGGTCACAGACTCTTTAAAGACTAAACATCTTCTGTCTCTTTTGCCAAGTAGGCGGCAGTCTATAAACATATTTAGAGAGCACAGCTTCACTCTGAATGACAAGAGCCCTTCTCAGTTTTCTCTGGGGCTTCCCAAAAACTAGACTTGCTTGGAAATCATCAAGCCTGTATACTACTGGACAGTGAAAGCTCTGGGGAGCCTGAACTCACTCCTGAGGTAGACTGCCGTCAATCAGAAGAGGATGACCACCACAGACCTGCAGCCTGTTCAGGGCAAGGACTCCTCAGTGTCCCCACAGGATGGGGTACCTCAACCCAAAAGACTACCTTTGCTCACTGGAGCAAAATCAGGCCACTCAAGTTTATTAAAAGGAGGCCGAGAAATTCTTCAAGAAATTAATAATAATAATAATAATAATAATAATAAAAGGTACTCTGAAGCAGCAACCTCTCTTCTAGAATCCTGCACATCCCTAAGGTGGGCCAAATCATATATATGCAGGCGGTTACTACAGCTCTGTTTGGAGAGCAAAAGACAGAGAATAACCTAAATTTATTAGTAGAGAGCTTGCTGAATACATTACACACATCCACAATGAAAAACAACCCAAGCATCCATGTGCCAGAATGGGACCATCTCTAAGACAGTATAAATCAAAACAAACAATACCATCCTTTTCTCTCAAGGGTCTTACAGATCCTGAGAGGATATGCAGGGCTGCTGTGGGCCCTGGGCCACCTGCTGCAAGGCCACAGTGTCACCTGAGCAGGTGGGAGAGGAAGAAATGCTCTCGTTTCAGGCCACTTTCTCTTCTACCTTCTTTACCCCACAAACCCAAGGACAAGTCTTGTGAAAATCTCCCCCCGTTCCGAAGGGCCTGTCTGAATTGTTGTCCCCCAGCACACTCTCTGCACAGCACAATCGATTCTGGTCTAGCTCTGCACTCCCACAGAGCTCGGAGACGAAGGCACCAGGGCAACTTCCTCTCATCTCTCTGGTGGCTCTGAGTCCTAGGTGGCCTCGGGCAGACACCTCTCCTTCTTGAGAAGAGGGACAGAGTCTGCTAACCCAGCCTAGGGAGTAAATCCAATCTCAAGATCTCTTTCCAGATAAGATCTCCAGGAAACAATGGGAAAGCCACGTACAACCTAGAGGTATGCTGCTGACCAGGACCCCATCAGCTGAAGCAGTGTGGATGGCGCAGAGTAAAGAGCTGCTCTGTAGGGCCACCTGAAGGCTGGAGAAATTACACAAGTTTTGCAGACTCAGCCAATTGAGTTTCTGAAATACTGCACAAGGTCACCTCCCTGGGCAAATCTGGGCAGAGGAAAGGTGAAGGGAGGGGAGCTGCCCTTCTCCCAGGTGCTGACTCAGGCGTAACCAGAGGGAAGCCTGGCCCCAAGCTGGACAGGGTGCCACAGACTTTACAACTGATGCTGTCCCGTGAGATGCACTCGGATCTTACTGAAGGGAGCGGGCAGATTTCACTGGCCACTGTCTTCTCCCAAGCCTCTGCACTACCATTCACTGTGTCACCCAAACCAGGAACTTGTGGGTCACCTGCCACCACTGCTCCTCCCTCAACCATCCCTTCCAAATATTCCTAGAGTCCTACTGATTTCTCCTCAAACAGCTCTGATCTCTGCCCTTCCTCTCCATCCCAAATGCCTCTGCCCTGATCCAGGCCCACACAAGGGCTTGCTCTGACCATTACAACAGCCTCTTCCTGGACTCCAGACCCACTCTCTTCCCAGTCTACCCTCCACCCGCAGCTAGAGGGCTCTTGGGAAGATGCAGGCCTAATGGTGTTCCCTCCACATAAAACAAAGCGTTCCATCACAAGATCTTGAGAAGTTCAAGCATCTTAGACTGGTACCTACCTCTCCAGCACATCCTACAGCCAGGTCCTTCACACCCTGTGCTAGAACCTCTTGTGGTTCCTAAAGATGCACATACACCAGCACGCATCCAGGCCTGTGCCACGCTGTTCCCCCGCTTGGGGTGCCTTGTGAGCCCTCGGAAAACTCTACTCGCCATTTGGGAGCTAAACTCTGAGGCCTTTCCAAAGCTCTCCCCAGTCTCCTCCACATCCCCCAGTGGAACTGCTCCTTCCTCCTGGTTCCCATTACATGCTACAAGACTTCTGGGAAAGACTTGCCAAACTATGCGAGTGTTCATTGGTTAGGCCCCTGCTAGACCACAAGCTCCTCCAGGGCAGAGGCTACCTCTCTATTCTCCTTCTGCCCCTGGCACCCAGCACACCCCAGCCACATATGGAGCCCTGGATTTTGAGCCACTACATACATCAATGTGTGTGATGCTTCTTGGTGATACTAATTCAGATACCAGACAAGGGTATCTAATAGGGACACACGGAAGAACCTCTAAACATCTTTTCTGTCATGAATACTTTAAAATACAATTTTTTCTCAAGTACTCTTCTATTTTTAAAAACAATGGCTCTTAAAAATTTTTTTTGACATTTATTTATTTTTGAGAGACAGAGCATGAGCAGGGGAGGGGCAGAGAGAGAGAGAGAGAGAGAGAGAGAGAGAGAGAGAGAGAATCCTAAGCAGGCTCCAGGCTCTGAGCTGTCAGCACAGAACCCAATGTGGGGCTTGAATTCATGGACCATGAGATCATGACCTGAGCCAAGATCAGATGCCTAACAGACTGAACCACCCAGGTGTCCCCCAAAATGGTTCTCTTAAAGAGCTGAGCTGAATCATCCGCATGGCTCCCATAAAGACTGGGTAAACTCCCCACAGATTTCCTTTTCAGAAAGAATACAGTGAAATTCTGTGATCTTGTGATCCCTCAGGACACTTCTGACAGCTCCTGACAGCTCCAAGGGACACAGTTCCAGTTGCGACTAATTGCTCCCACTAATTCTTGGAAGTTCTTTCCTGCAGTCTGTAATAACACTTACCAAGTATTTCTCAGTGTGTGCTAAGTGTTCAACCTGCAACGTCTTACTTAATCCTCACAACTGCCCTCCTAGGGAGGGGCCTTACTGTCCCCACTTTATAGATGAGAAGGCTGGCCATGGAGAGAATAAGTAACCTCTAGCGACCAGCAGGGTTGGGATTGGAACTCAGATCTGTCTTACCGCAGAGCCAAATAGGTTCTTAATGCCCACAGTCTGCTGCCTTCCCAGGTCAAACGAAAGGCACAAGGGAGCAAGCGCAACACCCCCGGCCACAGGCCTTTGGAGAAGGCGGTGCTCGTGTGACCTGCAATCCTAGGACGAGAGGGACACATGCACCAGGTACTTCTGTGCTGGGCAGAGAAGCTCAGAGCAAGGCAGGGAGCCTGCCACCTGCCACCCATGGCATCCAGGGCTTTCTCAGCAAAGATCCCCCACCCTGGCACCAACTCTCCCTACTCAGAGGCCTGCAGGGGCCTCTAAAGATGACTCCAGTCCTGGCTCTCCCCTCCTCAGCTGGAACCAACTCCAGAGAGATCACTCTAAAACACAGATCCAATCATGTCACTCCTCTGCTTAGAAACCTTTTCACTGCCCTTGGCATAAAGTCCGAACTTGTTAACGTGGCATTCCCTTGTCAGCCTGTACTGCCTTACTTTGCACCATGTCAACTTTCATACCACCATACTGAACAATCTGAGGTTTCTGGAGTAAACTATGCGTGTACTCAGGTGCTCCTGGCTGGCTCGGTCTGAAGAGCATGTGACTCTTGATCTCGGGGTCGTGACTTTGAACCCCACGTTGGGTGTAGAGATTACTTAAATGAATAAGTAAATTAAAGCTTTTATTTAGGAAAACCCCAAACTATGCGTGCCTTTGTCTTTCTCTAAGTAGAACACCTTACCCCTTCATTCTCACTGATTAAGCCTTCCATCCTTCTAGACACAGCTCCAGGGTCATCACTTCTGCCAAGTCTTCCCAGGATCTTTGTGGGCTCCTACAGCCCTGTGCCCGCTGCTACTAGCTTTTTTAGACCTATTTTAACTACTTGTTTACGGATCAGTCTCCCTTACCCAGACCATGAGCTTCTTGAAATAAGAATAATAGGTAACATGTATCATGTGGCAGATATGGTTCTGTGTGTTTTACATGTGTTAATTTTTTTAAAGTTTTTTTTAAGGTTTATTCATTTTTTAGAGAGAGAGAGAGAGAGAGAGAGAGAGAGACAGACAAAATGCGTGAGTGGGGGAGGGGCAGAGAGAGAGAGAGAGGGAGGCACAGAATCTGAAACAGTTTCCAGGCTCGAGCTGTCAGCACAGAGCTCGACGTGGGGCTTGAACCCACAAACCGAGAGATCATGACCTGAGCTGAAGTTGGACGCTTAACCGACTGAGCCACCCAGGTGCCCCAATTTTTTTAAAGATTTTATTTTTAAGTAATCTCTATACTGAACGTGGGGCCTGAACTCCCGATCCCGAGATCAAGCGTCACACCCTCCACCAACTGAACCAGCCAAGCGCCCCTACATGTGTTAACTTTTTAAATCTTCACAACAGCTCTAGGTAATCACCCATTTTACAGATGAGGTCACTGAGGCACAGACAGCTTATACCACATGCCTACTGACACACGTTTAGAAGCTGCAGGGCCAGAATTTGAACTCAGGAAGTCTGGCTCCAAAGCCCACTCTTCACCACTATACCATAGGGTACTTGCCTCTCTAGGCAAGGGCACTGTTGTTGTCATGCGGGGAATGAATGAATAAATGAGAGCAACCTCCACAAACCACTGGCAGAGCAGGGCCAGCAAGGAGTGCTGGAACAGCTCACAAGCACTGTTTACAAACAAGGATTCTTTTGGCTTTACAATGACATATTCTGCTCTTCCTTATCTCATGCAAAACTAAGCCAAGAGGGAAAGGTGCCCAGCCCAGAGTGACTACCTTCTTCCCCACTGCTCTCAAAACCAACCAAAGCCAACCGGTTTCTCCCGTGACTTAAAACAGAGCAAAGTCTACTCTGCCACCGAAGGCAGCTGTCATCTCTTCCTTCCGCCAACGGGCATCAAACCTAGGGAGTGGGGGTTAGCAGAGAACGTAGCATCGGAAATCCCAAAGCCCTTACCCACCGCCTGGAAGGTGTGGCCGAGTCGCGTGGGAATGGGCGGGCCAGACCCGGCACAGCAGGTGAAACTGACCACAGCGGCGTGCTCTCTCCTTGGAAAAGGCCGGCCAAACGTAGCACTGGCAAGCAGGTAGCTCTGACCCGCATCTGAACGCCTCCCGCGATGCGAAAATTTCCCCAGCAGCGACGGGTGAGGGCTCCTGGAGGAAGCCCTGGCTGGCCCGCCTTGGGGACTCGTTCTAACTTTCAAGTCCCTTTCGGGATCGGGAGGGAAGCATGGAGAGGCAGAGGGTGTCTCCTGGGGAAGACCTGGCTGAGTTCAAACGTCGGTGGCCTCACTAGCCGAATGACTCCGGGCAAGGCTGGCAGCGCCCACCTCCTAGAGCTGCGGCGGGACCCAGGCTCCCCGAGGCCGCCCGGTACCCCGAGCGCAGCAGTCCCCGCCCCCGCCGCCCAGGAAGGGCAGACCCCAGAAGAGGAGAGGGCGTTCACTGTTGCCATTTCTGTCGCACCGGGACGGCCTCGGGCTGTCACCCCGGTCCCCGTGCCACAGCCGCTGAGGCCCGCCGCGCCAACCCGCACCCCCCGCCCGGCTCCCCGCTCCGGGACCCCCGCCCTCACCTTCCCCCGGTGCTCAGCGCTGCTCGCCCATAGTCCGTAGCCTGGAGCCAGGACTGCTCGGCGCTCCGTCCCGGGGAGCCGGGGCCGGGCCGGGGGCGTGGGAGCCGCTCACCGCCGCCTCCCAGCGCAGCCACCCGAGCCGCCACCGCCGCCGCCGCCGCCTCCCTCCATGGCTGCGGCGCCGCCACCTGACAACGGAAGTGACGCACCGCCCCCTCCTCTCGGGCCAGAGCCGCAGCCCCACCCCTCTCCCCGGACCCCGCCCCTCGCCTGTGTCTAAGCTCTCACGGCCTCCGGATTGGGGTGCCATCTTGAAGATGGGCGGAAGCCTTCAGGCAAGAGTCCGGAATCCGATTGACGATTGGCTCAGAGTGAGGTCTGGGCCGAAACCTGTGAAACGATTGGAGACTGAGACTCTAAAGGGGCGGTACTTACCGCTTATCTACGTCTGCGGTGAGGCTGGGACGCAGACACCGCCCCCGCCCCGACTCCGCAGGACCTCGAGTGCCCTACACTCGCCCTGCTGGGTTTGGAGAAGTCTTCCGCAGCTGGAAGATCGGCCAGCGCAGTGCATTTGTCAGAGAAATGGCTCTTCCTTGATCTCCATTTCTCGGTTTCTGGAGCCCTGTGCGGAGAGCGCTGGAATTAGGCTCAATAAAATGACAGAATTCCTGTCTCAGCCCTCACAATTTATTTCCCTCTGGGCCCCTCGCCTTTGTAGAAACCCTGCTTCAGCCTAAAGATCTCTGGAGTCTTGACCAGGGAGGTTTACAGTGAAAAGATCCTATTAACGATTCCAGCTATCTAGCCTCAGTCCCTCCTGCTGCAGTTTCGGTCCCTTTCTCCTCCTCCTCCAGCAACCACGCCCTCCATGAATCAGCTTCTTGCACCAGCAGATGAGCCCTTTAAAGGGATTGCATCAGACGGGTGACTCACTGGGGCCCTCTGAGAGCCTGGCTTCCCTCCTCTGGCACCCAGAAGCAGCTAGAAGGGCTCAGTGGCAGCAGCACCAACAGCCATGACCCCACTCCTTTGTCTCAGAGGTGTGAGCCAGAGTGCTGGCCGCATGTGACTGTCTTAACTCGTGGGTGTCTTTCCAGCTGTCTCCTGGGGCACTCTGTATCCATGTGTGGGCACATGTGTCCAAGCCGGTGTGCACTGCTGGGTTTTCTTAGGGGCGTGTGGCCAGGTGCACATGGATATGCATTTGTCGTCTCCACATAGGCAGTGCCAGGACATGAGAGGTGATGTGACTTGAGTCTGGCTGCTTTCTCCTGTCCGTCTCTTTGTCTCTAAATGCCTGGTGCCCACTAAGCTGATGGGGCTAAGTGACAGCAGGAATCAAAACAGCTCCCACTGCTGTGTTACAGCACTTTAGAGACATCAGTGTTGGGAATCTGTTTACAGATGCAGCAGCTAGAGCTCTGAGAGGGAAAGAAACTTGTCCAAAGGCGCATAGCTAATAATGGCAGGGCTGTGATTTGAACCAAGTGTGGCAGATTCCAAAAGGGTTAGATTTGAGTCCTTGCTGCATCTCCCACAAGCTGAGTGACTCCACGTTAAGTTCCTTGACCTTCTCAGACTGTCAAAATAGGGATAACGCCTTACAGGATCATTGAGAAGATTCAGTGAGTATGGAAACAGCTTCTCACAGGACCTGGCCAGCAAGAGTGCTCACACTCACTTCTGTTACAGGGCTTCCGTAAAGTTCGGGACTGAGTCAGGTACAAAGAGGCCTGGCCACAGCCCCCCAGCTTCTGTGCCTGACAAAGGGAAATGCCTAGGGATTCCGGAAGCCCTGACTGCCAGGAATTGAGTGAGTTTTGGGTTTTCCAGGGCTCTAATTATCAGCTAGATGAATCACTTGGAGCTGACACCACCATCCCCTCCCCCAACCCCCCCCAGACCTTCAGTTGCTTCAAAATATAGGATTTTAACAAAGAAGAGGAGGAGAAGGAAGAAAAAGAGGGGAGGAGAGGTAATGAATAGAAATGAAAGGTGCCAGCCAGAGGAAATGAAAAATATTTCATTTCAGGACACCACCAACATGAGGAGACTGCTGCATCTCTCTCTCTCTCTGTCTCTCTCTCTCTCTCTCTCTCTCTCTCTCTCTCTCACACACACACACACACACACACACACGGTGACATACTCTCCTGCTGCCTGCTGGCTCTCCAACTTTGGGCATACTGGCAGATGGTACTGCCATAACAAAGTGACGCCTGTCACAACAGCAGAGATGGTTGCTTGACGAGGTATAGGCGGATCTGCCTATCACAGAAGGAGAGGAAGAAACCTTCAACCCTGAGGAGCTTCCACAGGCTTCTGTAACCCAGCGAACCCTACTCACTGCTGGCTTCTGGCTTCTCCTTATGGCCAAGCCCCAGGGCCCGGGTATGACAAGTTCTGAATGCCAGCACCACACCCGGTGGGCACCACCACTGAGGTGAGTGGAGACACTGCTTATCTTTGCCATCGGTGTGATGTCGGGAGTGGTGGGAAGCAGAACAGTGTAATGCAGTAGTCAAGATCACGGAGTGTGAGTCATACAGGCTTGGGTTCAAATCCCCACCGTGTTGGTCACTGGCTCTTCGATCTTGAGTGAGTCACGTAACCTCTCTGGGCCTGTTGGCTCATCTGTAAAATGAAACTATTAATATACACCTCCAAAGTTGTTGTAATGATGAAAGGAGAGGACTCTTCCATTTCACGAAGATTTATGGTGTGCCTGCTATGTGCAGAGCACTGAGCTAAATGGCAGGGACCCAGGGGGACCAAACAGATTACGGCTCTGCCCTCCTGCAGCCCCCAGCCCAGGCCCTGGCCCACAATCAGCAGCAAGCGGTAGCTATTTATGATGGCCATCTTGACGTTCAGCCATTCACTTCACCATGAGACCTGGGGAGAGCCCTTCCCCTTCCCCCTGGGGAAACCAGGCCTCAGTTTCCTAAACTGTAAGATGACAGAGTTGAATTGGGTCAGTGGTTCCCAGTCTTCTTGCCATCAAGCTTCCCTCATGAGCCTCATATCTGGTAAGATTTTGTCTCCTCTAAACCCACATCAAGTCATTTCTTCCTTTTTTATTGATTATAACCTCATGTTACAGCCGCTAGGGCTTGTGATCGGGGTAACTCCAGCCTGAAGCAGAGAGCATACCAGCTTGGTCACCCTTCACATACCATGTGCTGTTTCTCCGGGTCCTTTCTGGAACATTGACAGGAGCTCAAGGGACCTCTGCTGCCTCGGGGCCCCGACAGCTGAGGATGGAACTCAGTGAGCTGGATGCTCTCTTCGTGTCGCAGCCAGCTGACAGCCGGTGGTGCTCTGTCACTTGTATGGGCCCAGGGAGATCTGAACTTCAAGCAGTGTGCCCACCCTGGCAGTCCCCTGCCCCGAATGACAGAGACCCTTCCACCCTGCACTCTTCTTTCCAGGAAGGCAGGGCGAGGTGGGGACCCGCCAGCCCCCCTGAGCACTCAGAATTCCTGGGGGCTCAGTCATCAGCTGGGCCCCCCACGTTGGTCTTTGCACGTGCTTGAATGAAGAAGCAATGAGTAGCAACACAAACCCAAGGGGGAGACAACATTTGGAAATGGGTTTTTCATCTTTTCCTTGGTGTCCCTTCCTTTCCTTATGCAGATAGTTAGGTTGCTCTGCCTTCATTGCTTCGGGAAACAAAGGATGCAACAGAATGCAGAGCTCATTTTTAGCTTCTGAATTCCGAAAGCCTAGCCTTCAGGGAGGAATGGGAGAATGTCTGTGCACGTACAAATTTAGAAAACTGTAGCAAGGGGCATGTGGGAGACTTGAGACTTAGGGTGGTCCCTGAGAACAGACAAGCTTCTCCTCAGCTTTCAGCTGGACAGTGTCAGCTGGGTCTCAGGGACTGGGGAGCACGAAGAATTGTGCTCTTTTCCTGGGGGGAGTGCCAGGAAGTAACAAAACCCTCTGAAGAAACAGCTGTGTGCTGCATTTGGGCAAACAGGGCCTATCTAGCCCAAGGGCCTAAGAATCTCCTGGGAAAAGCAGAATAAAATTCTGAATGCTGAGAGGGGTATGGGTGACTCCTGAAGGGGTCTTTGGGTTGGTGGTAGCCTTAGCAGACTGATGACAAAGGACCAGGAGAAAATGAGGACATCTCAGTGGATGTGTGATTGGATGAGTACCAGACCAGACCGCCTTTCCCACGTTGGGCACGTTAAGAGGAAATGCCCTAACTTTCGACCAGTTCCAAGGAAAGTGAGGAGAACTTTGAATCGACCGCAGTTAAGTTTCTGCCACTCTGGCTGAATGGGGTGACATAGGAACTCCGTTGAATTAGGAAAAATTCAAGGTCTATTTCTCACACACGGGAAACTGGAACCAGCTACACTCCTTACCCACAAGGCTTGGTATCACATGCCCCAGCCCTGTCCCTCTCTCTAGCCTCACCTGCCTCTCCCCCCTCCGATAGTCACAGTGGTGCTCTGTTATTGCCCCCAGCCCCCAAGCGTTCCCACCTAGGCCCTTTGCACTGCTAGTTTCCCCTGCCTTCCCTTGGCTCTTGAAATGGCAGTCTCCTTCTCGGTTTACATTTTGCTTCTTCAGACCATACTTTCCAAAATAAAACCACCTCCGTGTTCTCTCTCAAGTACCCTGTTTAGTTCCTTCATGACAACTGTAAGAATTTTTCCTTTTTTTATTGTCAGTCTCCCCGTCTAGAATGTCAGCTTCCTGAGGGCAGGACCCTTGTCTGTCTTGATGTTCCCTCAGTAGCTGGCACTGTCACTAGCGATACCTGTGGCACGAAGGGTGGGCAGCAGTTAGGGAATTCGGCTTGCCACAGGCCGGTGGGCACTGACCTCCCTCCCTCCAGCCTTCCCCCCGACAACCCAGGACCAGATGCCAGGAGACCCATATCCTCGGGGCTTAAAGACTTCGCTGTGCCCTATCCCAGGGGCTCAGCACGAGCGTGTCTCAGCAGGCCCATTTCCCCTCCTTCTGATCTATCCTTCCAGCACCTCATCTGGGGACAACGGAGGGCCCATCGGGGTCTGGCGCACGACGCTTCTGGAAAGAGGACACAGGGCTTCAGCCTGAGCCCCTCTTCTCAACTGTCCTTCCCACTTCCCTCCCCGGCCTGGGGGATCCTCCTTGCTCTGCCGAGGTTGCAGAAGTCCCGGCACACCCTTTAAAAGAGCTGGACTTCTCCTTCATCTCCAGGCCACACTCCTAGCATGAGCCCTCTTCAAGTTTGGAAACATTTGCAGACATGTGGGAAACGTCTGCAATGGGGGCCGCTGTGGGACTCCCTGCCAGTTCGTTACTCCAGATGGGGTGGCTCCCCCGCTTCCCGCAAGTACACAGACATTTCCACAGCGAGGGCCTCCCTTCCGTGCCTGCCCTCTGGTTTCTCTTAGCAGCAGTCACCCTGTGGCATCGCTCCCCTTAACTCTAGCCGTCAGCGGGGCCTGGAAACAGTTGTTTTCTCCCTGCTAGGACCCACTGTGCTCTCCCGAAGGCAAAGGTCAAGTCTTGGGGACTTCTGGGACCTCCAGGCAATGAAATACACAGTATTCAGAAGAATCATGGTGGGTGGCTGTGTGGATGTTACTGAGGCAGATCCCTGGGTTCCAGATTGGAGCCAGGAAACTGGCTTTTCCAGACACATCCCAGTTGGTTCTGATGAGGCGGTCCAAGGACGACACTTTGATTCACGTTGGGCGAGAACGTGAATGCAGGGCCCTCGGGCTGCTAGTGCCCAAGTGAATGCTCCTCTCAAGTCCCCCTCAAGAAATGAAAGCATCTTGGGGCGCCTGGGTGGCGCAGTCGGTTAAGCGTCCGACTTCAGCCAGGTCACGATCTCGCGGTCCGTGAGTTCGAGCCCCGCGTCGGGCTCTGGGCTGATGGCTCAGAGCCTGGAGCCTGTTTCGGATTCTGTGTCTCCCTCTCTCTCTGCCCCTCCCCCGTTCATGCTCTGTCTCTCTCTGTCCCAAAAATAAATAAACGTTGAAAAAAAATTAAAAAAAAAAAAAAAAAAAAGAAAAGAAATGAAAGCATCTTGAGGCCAAAGGTCCTGCCTTACTCAGGACTCTAGCGCAGCAGGTTCTCAGGCTGGATTTCATCTCGTGGTTCTGGACCACCTCCTCCACTAGATTGTAAGCCCCTCTTTGGAAGGGACCAAATCTTATTCGACAATGTGTGCTCAGCAGAGGGCCTGGCACACGGCAGCTGCTCTGTGGAGATGTGATGAGGACACAGCCGCTTTTATTGAGATGGTCGTTTGCCTGTGGTCATGCTGGTATGGCCGCGAGGCAGCTACAACAAAGACTTGGGTTCTACCCCTGAGCACCCCTTCTTCCCTGAGGACCCCAAAACTCTCAGAACTGGAGCCTGATCTCTTGCTGTTGGCTGAGCTGCCACACTTGAGGGGAGGGCCCAGGATTCCCTCAACCTCTCTACCTCAGGAAAGAGCAATGAGACGAACAACCTCCTCAACAGAGAATCTGCACCGAAAAAGCCACCTTCCATGTGGCCAGACTGAAGCACTTGCCTACAATTCTCAAAACCTGCTGCTTATTAGTATCACCTCAGAAGCTACACCCCATACCAATGAAATCTGAACTGATGGTGGGACAGGTGATTGCAATCTGTTGCAAGTGTGAGCGCCACTGCCCTACTAGGCAGGACAAGACGGAGCCCAGCACACGTCACAGGAAGCACGCGGCATGGACTTGTTTGCATCCAAGTTTTATGAGAAAGAAAAACAACTGTGGGAAACCGGAACACTGAGGGGTGGCCCAGGCTAAGTACACTTGGTAACTCTCACTGGGAGAGGGTTGGAAACTACTTGGCAGATTCCCTAAATCAGTAAATCAGATTCTGATGCAAATCATCACAAGGTGATCAATGTCCCCTGCCTCAAGGCCACAGGCAGAGAGACAGGATCCCAGGGGGGGCCTAGGAGATGGGACCCTGCGAAAGGCAGCTGTGACAGGGGTGTCTCTCAGAGACACCCGTTTCTGGGCTGGCCCCGCGCGCCCTCTGGGCTCTGGGCAGGGAGGCGGCGCAGGCGGTTGGCTCGGCAGAACCCCGGGGGAACTTGAGTGGGGACGGGGGCTTGCTGTCGAGCCGGCTCATTTATACTTCTTGGAGGGAAATTCCCGCCGGCCTTGGCCCTTGCCGCCAAAGTTGCGCACCCGGTGGATGGCCTGCAGCTGTTGCTCAATGGTCGCCGTGATGTTCACATCATCCGGGATGTGGACGTAACGGACGTTACGGCCTGTCACGAAGAGGTCATCCAGCTCGACCTGATGCCCCCAGCGGTCCGTGTAGGTGACATTGACCAGGCGGATGTTCATGAAAGCGTCCACGTTGTCTATGCGTCCGCGGGCCACGCTCTCGTCGCGCAGGTCCACCGTGGTCACCTGGCCCTGGAGGCCCTGCAGCAGGATAATCAGGCTGTTCTCAGAGATGGTCCGCTCCTTCACCGAGTGGCTCACGGCCATTCTTCCACACCGAGGGCTGTTGGCTGCGGGAGGAGGAGCACACAGACGGGAGCTGTAGCAGGCGAGCGGGCCCAGTCGCCAACTCCCCTCCAACAGGTCCTACGCGTAATTCCCAGCGCAGACTTCTGCAAGTCTGCCTACCTCCCCGGTTTCTGTGTCTGTGGAACACCCTTCGATGCCAGGTGCCTTACACATCTCACAGAAGCCTCACGCTACCCGGCGAGGCCAAGAATTACTCCTACTCACTTCATAAGTAGGGAAAATATGGCCAAGAGACGTTAAGTGACTTGCCTAAGGTCACACGGTTGATAAGCGGAGGTGCTGGGATTCAAATCTACGACTGCCTGACTCCAAACCCCACACCAGTACTCCCCAAACCTCGCCGCATGTTAGAGTCACCTGGTGAGTTTTTACCTGCTGCCACACCCCAGAGGTTCTGATTCATTTGGTCAGGGGTGGGGTCCAGGTATCCTCTTTTTCAAAGCTCCCCAACTAATTCTCACGTGCATCCAAGTTTGAGAACTGCTGCTCTAAATGTCGTTTACACCCTTGCTACTCAAAATACGGTCTGTGGACCGGAACTCTCAGCATCACTCAGGCACGTGTTAGGGATATGCAGAATCTCTGGTCTGTCCCCAGACCTGCAGAAAGAATCTGCACTTTATCATAACCCCTGCATGAATCACCAGAAGTTCTCAAATGTGAGTATCAGAATCACCTGAGGACATGTTAAAATGCAGAAAGCTGGACTCCCCCCCCCCCCCCAACTTGCAAACTTAGTAGGTCTGAGGTGGAGCCCAAGAATGTTCATTTTTAACATGTTCTTAGTTAACAGTGACTTGCTGGTCTGGGGCCTGTGCTCCCTGAATGACTGGTCTACACCATGCAGCCACCATTTAAGTAAATTGAAAAAGAACAATACCAAAAACATGGCAGCATATAAAACACATAGGTTTTGAAGGCAGAGAAAAATAGATTGAAATCCTCACTGCACCTACAAACTCTGTAAACCAAGGGCAGTTACTTCATGTCTCTGAACCTGTTTCCACATCTATGAAACCACAGGCTAAATGAGGCTAACAGAATCTCACTGAACGTACTTTGCTTTCAACACGCCCTGATGTTGTATCAACGTGACTGTCTCGTCTATCCCCTCTTTTCAGACCCTGAGTGGGAGGTGGTGGGGACTTCCTCCTTACGACCTCACTCAAACCCGAGCCGGGCTGTGCAGGACAGCATCAAGCGTGGCAAGCCAGACCACACCACCGATGGGGGGATTGGGCCGGGGGTGTGTGTGTAACGACCCCCCACGCAGGCTTCACCAGAATGCGCCCAAGCGAGGGTTAGGGCTGCCCGGTGACTGCAAAGAGGCAGTCCTGGGCTTTAGGATGGGCTCTGCCACTTCCCAGGAGGGCGACCTCGAGCAAGCCGCTTGGCTTCGTCGAGCCTGTTGGCCCATCGGGAAAATGGGGACGGCGAAGAACCTCTACTCACGGAGCAGTGGGGGTGGGCGTGGGGAGATGGAATCTACTCCGCAAATCGGGAAGGAAGCGCTTCCCCCGCTCCCCGCCGCTCTCCGGGGTTCCGGGCGCCCCCGCGCTCCGCCCCGGGGTCCGGGACCCACCGCGCCGGATTCCTTCCGCTTCCCGGTCGGCTTAGTTGCCGAAGCTAGCGAGCGCCTGGCGGGGCCGCCTCCCTCCCGCGGCGGGACTAGGAAGCCATGGCAACAGCCTGGCCGCTCGGTCCTCCCGGAGCATAGAGAGCGCGGCCTGCGCCGGCCCGCGCCACTGCGGCGGCGCTCGGAACTACAATCCCCAGACTGCCTCGCGGGCGGCGTGCTCGCGCACGGGCGACTGTGGGCCTGCGTCTTGGGAGTCTCTCCTCCCCGGGAGTCATTCATTCTTTCAACAAATGTTCATTGAGGCTTCCTCCCAGGCTCTGGACACAACAGCGGTGACCGAGGAGACAAGCCCCCTGATCTGGAAACCCTTAAAACTACTTGAGGGTGGGCGTCCATAACAAAACAAGAAAATTATAAGAGTCCTTCAGTCCTGGGTGGCTTCTTATCGGAAGGTCAGGGGTGTCCTGAGAAGGTGACGTTTGAGCTGAGATCAATGACAAGAAGCCAACCTTGTGAAAACTAGGAGAGGAGCACTTCAATTAGAGGGAGCAGTTTGTGCAAAGGACCTGGGGGAAATGGCGCTCGCCAATTTGGAAAAACGGAAAAGCCAGTAAGACAGGAGAGTAGTATGCCAAGAGGTGGGAGACGAAGGCAAGAGCTTCAGCATTTAAGGCTTTGTAAGCCAAGGTAAGGGGTTGGATTTCCCGGTTAGGAGTGCAGGCTCTGGCCGCAGTGCCTGGCTTCAAATCTGCTCCCTGCTGACTTTTCACAAGTTAATTATCCTTTTTGTGCCTCAGTTTCTACAAGTGCAGTTGATGGGGTATCAAAGTGGGGGTGACATGATCTGATTTACATTTTTCAGAGGTCATTTGGTAAAAGCTTTAATTTCCCCATTAGAAAAAAAAAAAAAAAAAAAGGATGTCAATCTCGGAGAATTGACCTTCATTGATACATGAAAGCACTTGGCTCCCTAAGGTGTAGGCTTGTTTCAGTCCTTCACTCTCATTCATTGATTTCCAGCTCCCCCACAAGCCTTCCCCTTCTCCCAAGGATCACAGTTGGTCTCTCTTGTCCTAAAAATAGAAACTGCCTTCCTCCTCCATGCAAGCTGCTCTTGGTTCTCCTAATCTTCCACACAAGGAACTTCTCAGGAGGCCCCTACACCCGTGGTTCTCTAAGTGTAATCTTTTGTCCAATTTCCTATCTTGGTGAGGCTGGATTTCCTGCATGCACTTCAAGCAAAACAACGTATTGCAAGGGACTGAACGCAGAAACACATATGAAAATCTAACTGACTTCTGTTATGACAGGCATTAAAGAGATTTGCAAGAACACAGCACAATGTGACTCTTCCCATCAATTTTTTTCTTTTTGAAAATACAGTTGAAAATTATTTTTAATTAATGAATTTATTTTTGAGAGAAAGAGAGGGAGAGAGAGAGAGAGGGAGAGAGAGAGAGGGAGAGAGAGAGAATCTCAAGCAGGCTCTGTGCTTTCAGCACAGAGCCGGACGTGGGGTTTGATCTCATGAACCGTGAGAACATGACCTAAGTTGAAATCAAGAGTCTGACACTTAAAGGGCTGAGCCACCCAGCGCGCCCCCCCCCCCGCAAAATAGTCATTTTTATACAAAAATATGTTAATGGGTCTATTATTGTTCTTTTACAATGAATTAATATTATAATTTTATTTCACACTTCGAAAAAGTTTGAGAATCGCTACTCTGTCTTAGGGCTGTCATCCTCTCACTCAACTCTGTGATCTGGCTTACTTCCAAGACTCCACTGACTTCTCTGGCAGGGGTTACTGATGGTTTATAAGGAGAACCTTTCTCTCCTTAGTCCTTACTTTCATGATCCTTCTTAGTGCTTGACTATATTGTCCATTCTCTTCCTTGGTATTCCGCCCCTCCTCCCCCACGGGGGGCATTGTATCATTTGGTTTTATGGATCTCTGGTTGTTTATTCTCCCATCTCTCTCCCTCTCTTTTTAAGCCCCATTTCATTCTCCTGCTTCCTAACACGTGTGCTTTCTCTTGGGCTGTATTCCCAGCCCCACCCTCGACGTGGTCACATCTATCCATGTTGTCTACTACTATGTGCTGAGTTTCTTGTCTAGATCACGGGCACAGTCCACTCTATGAAACTCCATTTTCCAGCTGTCTGTTGCTCATGCCCCCATGTCTTAGTGGTACTTGAAACTCAGCATGTCTACAAGATAAATTTGTCAAGTTCTTCCCAAATCAGTTGTTGCCCTGAATTTTTCTATTTCTGTGGTTGCTACCACCAGTTTTCAGCCATTCAACCACCTCGCATAAATATGATAACTTGGATCATTTTTTTTATTCCTTACACCTGTCAGTCACTGATCCCTGCAAATTCTTGGAAGTGCGTCTCCCACCCCTCACTTGTATTTTTATTCTGACTGCCGCCATCCTAGTTGAGACCCACTTTCTCTCACTTGATTCATTATGAAAACCATCTTACTGGCCTGTGTGTCTCATGATCTTTGCCAACAGATTCAAAGCACAGTTATGATATTACTTACCTGCTAAGAAAACTTTTGATTAATTAACAGAATAAAGGTTCCAGTGCTGACATTGATTTGATTTCACCTCACCTTCCAGCTGGATCTCTTTTCAGGTTCTCTACTCAAACCCTCCAACCAGTGTTTCCTAAAGTGTGGTATGGGGACAACTTGCCTTAATGGAATGCTTTGTTTCACAGAATCAGAAGTGGAGCTCGGGAATCTGCACATCCAACAATGCACACTACAATTTGAGGCCCATTGTCTTCCTTTCTAGTTAGACCTAGCCGCTCAGCAACTCAGACAAGCCCTGAACTCTTGCCTCTTCCTTTGCTATCCTGCTCCATCTGCCTGGGATCCTCTCTTGTCTTTGGATGTTAAATCCAATCCCTACTTCAAAGTCTGGTTCAAGTGCTGTATCTTTCTGAAGTCTTCACCGATAACCCTGTTTGGGAGCGATGTCTCACTCCTAACCCCTATAGCATATTGCTTGCTGTATGTTTGCTTGTTGTATGCAGACTTGCATACTTATTTATGTAAATCTTAAAAACAATTTTTTTTTAACGTTTATTTTGGCCGGGGTGGGGGGGGGGGTTGGTGGTGGAGAGAATCCGAAGCAGGTTCCAGGCTCTGGGCTGTCAGCACGGAGTCCAATGCGGGGCTTGCACTCACAAACCACAAGATCATGACCTGAGCCGAAGTCAGACACCCAACCGACTGAGCCACCCAGGCACCCTTATTTATGTAAATCTTACTTTCTCCCCTACTGGTCTCCTGGGTGTTGAGACAGGGAGAAAGCCTGAGGAGGCCCAAATGCTTCACATTACAAACCAGAGTTACATGAGGAACACCAGCTTTATGAATGTGGTGAGAAGGTGATAGGGATCTGGATGAAGATGGCAGCAGTTGGAATGGAAAGAAGTGCTGAATGTTAATTTTTTTTTTCAACGTTTATTTATTTTTGGGACAGAGAGAGACAGAGCATGAACGGGGGAGGGGCAGAGAGAGAGGGAGACACAGAATCGGAAACAGGCTCCAGGCTCTGAGCCATCAGCCCAGAGCCCGACGCGGGGCTCGAACTCACGGACCGCGAGATCGTGACCTGGCTGAAGTCGGACGCTTAACCGACTGCGCCACCCAGGCGCCCCGAAGTGCTGAATGTTAAAGACTGAATGGAATAAGAAGACTCCCTGGAGGCTGATTAGATCTGGAGTATGGGTGGGAGGAGGAGAAATCGATGACTAAAAAAAATTTTTTAAGTCTATTTTTTTTTTAGTACTCTCTATGCCCATTGTGGGGCTTGACCTCACGACCCTGAGATCAAGAGTCCTATGCTCTTCTGACCGAGCCAGACAGGCACCCCTCAATGATTTATATTTTAACTCTGGTTATCTAGAGAGATGGTGGAATGACCCTGTGGGGGAGATCCCATTTTTTGGCTACTCAGCCACTAAACTCCTTTCCCCACAGTTGGGGAAATCAGGCATGCTATGCATTTTGAGTGGGGTTTGGCTTCCCACTCCAGATGACTTCAGGGCCAGATACTGTCTCTCATCCTTGTTGGCTATGGCATGGGCTGATGACCTAAACTCAGGCGTTACCAGGTTCTAAATCTGGAGCAAGTGACATAAACCAGCATGGACTTTTTACGCATCGTCCAGTCCTCATTCTTGGGGTTGCTGCTGGTGCCAGCGTCCTTTCCTCTGCTGCCTGCTTACCCTTGTTTCCTGGCCATTTTCTCCTGGTTCTTCAGTCTTCCTGACAACTGTGAGTTCCCAGAGCCCTGTAAGTCGATTCCTTCTCTACTTAAGTAGCCAGAATTGGTTTCAATGTTTTGCAACCCAAAACCTAGACTAGTGCTGGGCCCACTTGAATTGAGTTCATTTCAGGAGCCTTGAATTCCCATGTTCCCTTTAGATGAGCTGTTAATGGCTCAGTTTCCAATTGTTGGAGAATCACAGAATCCCAAGAGGGCAGTTCCCAGGTCACCTGCTCCAGCTCAGCACCCAGTGCCCTAAAACCCCTCTACGGTGCTCAGAAGATGCACTGGTGACTAGCGGCTCACTTTGCTGCCAGGCATTGGACTCTGCGGTCGGATGTTCTTGGTAACTTCTTGCTTCTAGTCCTTTTCTATGGAAAACTGTCCTATTCTGTATTATATCTAATTTTAGAAGTTTCTCTATGCCTTTTGAAAGTGAAGTAAATGTGGGGCACCTGAGTGGCTCGGTCGGTTGTGTGTCTGGCTTCGGCTCAGGTCACGATCTCACAGTCCATGAGTTCGAGCCCCACGTCGGGCTCTGTGCTGACAGCTCAGAGCCTGGAGCCTGTTTCGGATTCTGGGTCTCCCTCTCTCTCTGCCCCCTCCCGCTCGCACTCTGTCTCTCTCTCTCTCAAAAATAGATAAACATTGAAAAATATATTAAAAAAAAAAAAGAAAGTGAAGTAAATGTACTAAATAAGCGAAGATGTCAGTGTTGGACACCGAGTTGTGAGGCGATGTGGAAGATCTCAGGGAAAGTGAACCTGCAGCCGAGGCGAGGACAGGGGTCACGGAGATCTGTGAGTCAATAGTAAGAGTTGAGAGTAACGGCCTCTCCTCTCGGAAAGAAAAGGAGGCAAACGCTTGGCAGAAGAATGAAGGTTGGGTGCTGCGGGGGCGGTCTAGGGGGCAGGGGAGGGGGAGGCGAGGGGAGAGTGAGGGGCGGGGAGAGAGGCTAAGGGTGAAATTGGGGTCATCTGGCAATTGACCTGGCCATTCCGACAGCCTTTGAAAAATGCCCACAGCAACAGCATCTGTATCATGCTGGGCAGTCCTCCGTCAGGAGCCACCGAGGGAGAGAAGGGAAGTGTGGGCACAAAGTAGGATGTGAGCCACCGGGGCCAAAGGGGGAGAGAATTTTGGGAAGCAAATGGAGCTTAGCAGGGCCGAGAGCCTTCCAAAGGCCAAGGGGAATGGGGAGGAGAGAAGGCCATCGCACCTGGCAGAGCGGGCAGAGCCTGGAGGAGGGGAGAAGGGGTCTGTGTGGGGACCGGTGCATGTAGGAAGGAGGGGAGGGGAGCCGGCCAGGAAGCCTGGAGTGCGGACAGACGGTCGGTCGGTCGAGTGAGCAGAGAGGAACTAGGACAGCCTGGGGAAGCAGAGCCCCAGGGTGTGGGTGGGAGCAGTTGGGCTGGGGGTGCGTCCTCAGCAGCCGTTCAGACCCATGTCTGAGGTGCAGAAAGGAGGCTGGGTGTGACTGAGGGGAAGAAGGGCACAGATAGAAGACGCGCACTGAGGTGGGGAGGAGAGATGAGGGAAGGCACAGGAAGCAGCTGTCACAGAAGCCGAGAGGTCTTTAGGACACCCAGAAAACCCGTGTCGAAGGTCCTTGGCTGCTACCGTGACTTCTTGAAAACCCGAAAAAAACAATAGCCCCAGTGTTTCAAAAGGAAGTTAGAGAGTTTAGTAAAGACAAAGGAGGGCGGAGTGATCTGAGGCAAATGTGCATGTCCAGGATTTAGGAGCCCAGGGTCTGCTCCTGGCTCATCTGGGCCCACGCCAGCTGTGTGGCTTCACCAGGCCTAATGCAATTAGGATTTTGTGTGGTTTGGGGAACTAACAGAGAAGGTAATGTTATTTTTGTCAGCAGAAGCACCACAGGCCAGAAACAAAAAGAGAGAGAGAGAGAGAGAGAGAGAGTGTGTGTGTGTGTGTGTGTGTGTGTGTGTGTGGTGGGGGGAGTGTTACATTACTCAATAATCCAGAGTATCAAACAATCCATGGGCCATTGGAATGCATTTTGAAATTCTCATTTGAAAGGGGTGAGTTATGATCTGAGAATTTACTTCACACGAATCACAAAGCTATGTGGGGAAGATCCAACTGTGACCGGGTTTCCTCAATCCAATCCCTGGTAAACACTCCCTTTGACCCCCTCTACAGTCAGCTGTCCAGGAATTTGGCAGCTGAAGAGGAGTTACCCAGGACCTAAAACAAAGAGAGTAAGGGATACGTAAAGGTTGTATTAGTTTTCAGATTTTAATTTGGGTCTTTATAATGGAATACTCCTTGGCAACGAGAAAGAATGAAATCAGGCCATTTGCAGCAACGTGGATGGAACTGGAGGGTATTATGCTAAGTGAAATAAGTCAGGCAGAGAAAGACAGGTACCATGTTTTCACTCATATGTGGATCCTGAGAAACTCAACAGAAGACCATGGGGGAGGGGAAGGGGAAAAAAAGAGTTATAGAGAGGGAGGGAGGCAAACCATAAGAGACTCTTAAATACTGAGAACAAACTGAGGATTGATGGGGGGTGGGGGGAGAGGGGTAAGTGGGTGATGGGCATTGAGGAGGGCACCTGTTGGGATGAGCACCGGGTGTTG